>NC_060174.1:4204378-4249580 GCF_021184085.1 Oncorhynchus gorbuscha | reverse complement strand
TTTTTGGGGGGTGTAGACAAGTTGTTGGGCTTGTTGTTATTCCTTGTTGGGGGGTGTAGACAAGCTGTTGGGCTTGTTGTTATTCCTTGTTGGGGGGGGTGTAGACAAGTTGTTGGGCTTGTTGTTATTCCTTGTTGGGGGGTGGCACACAAGCTGTTGGGCTTGTTGTTATTCCTTGTTGGGGGGGGCACACAAGCTGTTGGGCTTGTTGTTATGCCTTGTTGGGGGGTGTAGACATGCTGTTGGGCTTGTTGTTATGCCTTGTTGGGGGGCAGACAAGCTGTTGGGCTTGTTGTTATGCCTTGTTGGGGGGGGGGGGTGTAGACATGCTGTTGGGCTTGTTGTTATGCCTTGTTGGGGGGGTGTAGACATGCTGTTGGGCTTGTTGTTATGCCTTGTTGGGGGCAGACATGCTGTTGGGCTTGTTGTTATGCCTTGTTGGGGGGTGCAGACATGCTGTTGGGCTTGTTGTTATGCCTTGTTGTGGGGGGCAGACAAGCTGTTGGGCTTGTTGTTATGCCTTGATGTGGGGGAGGGGGTGCAGACATGCTGTTGGGCTTGTTGTTATGCCTTGTTGGGGGGCAGACAAGCTGTTGGGCTTGTTGTTATGTCTTGTTGGGGGCAGACAAGCTGTTGGGCTTGTTGTTATGCCTTGTTGGGGGGCAGACAAGCTGTTGGGCTTGTTGTTATGCCTTGTTTGGGGGCAGACAAGCTGTTGGGCTTGTTGTTATGCCTTGTTGGGGGGCAGACAAGCTGTTGGGCTTGTTGTTATGCCTTGTTGGGGGGCAGACAAGCTGTTGGGCTTGTTGTTATGCCTTGTTGGGGGGGTGCAGACATGCTGTTGGGCTTGTTGTTATGCCTTGTTGTGGGGGGCAGACAAGCTGTTGGGCTTGTTGTTATGCCTTGATGTGGGGGAGGGGGTGCAGACATGCTGTTGGGCTTGTTGTTATGCCTTGTTGAGGGGGCAGACAAGCTGTTGGGCTTGTTGTTATGCCTTGTTGGGGGGCAGACAAGCTGTTGGGCTTGTTGTTATGCCTTGTTGGGGGGGGCAGACAAGCTGTTGGGCTTGTTGTTATGCCTTGTTGGGGGGTGCAGACATGCTGTTGGGCTTGTTGTTATGCCTTGTTGTGGGGGACATGCTGTTGGGCTTGTTGTTATGCCTTGTTGTGGGGGGCAGACAAGCTGTTGGGCTTGTTGTTATGCCTTGATGTGGGGAGGGGGTGCAGACATGCTGTTGGGCTTGTTGTTATGCCTTGTTGGGGGGCAGACAAGCTGTTGGGCTTGTTGTTATGCCTTGTTGGGGGGTGCAGACATGCTGTTGGGCTTGTTGTTATGCCTTGTTGTGGGGGGAGGGGGCAGACAAGCTGTTGGGCTTGTTGTTATGCCTTGTTGTGGGGGGACATGCTGTTGGGCTTGTTGTTATGTCTTGTTGGGGGGTCAGACAAGCTGTTGGGCTTGTTGTTATGCCTTGTTGTGGGGGTGGACATGCTGTTGGGCTTGTTGTTATGCCTTGTTGGGGATGCAGAGAGACTGTAAGCCTTGTTATTATACAAACTATAATCAATCCTGTTTCTAATTACGTTTGGGCCTCTGAATATTATAATAGTATTATATTATATTATATTAGTATTATATTAATATTATATTAATATTCTCCAAATGGTCTCAGATGTGATGTTGTGCTCAGCCGAGCTTCCCTCTCTCACCTTGATGATTAAATGAACACAAATTGGCTGCTGAATACTGCCCCCCCACCCCACCCCACCCCCCCGTGGCCTGAATTATCTTAACTGTGGGGGGCTATGACTGCAGCACAGTTATTGACTGCAGCACAGTTATTGACTGCAGCACAGTTATTGAAATTAATGGAGTGGAGTAGCGACACCGAGAACCTGTGGCTTGGCTGGAGAGACTGGATAGAGAGACTGGATAAAGAGACTGGATAGAGAGAGACTGGATAGAGAGACTGGATAGAGAGACTGGATAGAGAGAGACTGGATAGAGAGAGACTGGATAGAGAGACTGCATAGAGAGACTGGATAGAGAGAGACTGGATAGAGAGAGACTGGATAGAGAGACTGGATAGAGAGAGACTGGATAGAGAGACTGGATAGAGAGACTGGATAGAGAGACTGGATAGAGAGACTGGATATAGAGACTGGATAGAGAGAGACTGGATAGAGAGACTGGATAGAGAGAGACTGGATAGAGAGACTGGATAGAGAGAGACTGGATAGAGAGACTGGATATAGAGACTGTATATAGAGACTGGATATAGAGACTGGATATAGAGACTGGATAGAGAGAGACTGGATAGAGAGACTGGATAGAGAGACTGGATAGAGAGACTGGATAGAGAGAGACTGGATAGAGAGACTGGATAGAGAGACTGGATAGAGAGAGACTGGATAGAGAGACTGGATAGAGAGACTGGATAGAGAGAGACTGGATAGAGAGACTGGATAGAGAGACTGGATAGAGAGAGACTGGATAGAGAGACTGGATAGAGAGACTGGATAGAGAGACTGGATAGAGAGACTGGATAGAGAGAGACTGGATAGAGAGACTGGATAGAGAGAGACTGGATAGAGAGACTGGATAGAGAGACTGGATAGAGAGACTGGATAGAGAGACTGGATAGAGAGAGACTGGATAGAGAGACTGGATAGAGAGACTGGATAGAGAGACTGGATATAGAGAGACTGGATAGAGAGACTGGATAGAGAGAGACTGGATAGAGAGAGACTGGGTAGAGAGACTGGATAGAGAGACTGGATAGAGAGACTGGATAGAGAGACTGGATAGAGAGACAGGATAGAGAGACTGGATAGAGAGACTGGATAAAGAGACTGGATAGAGAGACAGGATAGAGAGACTGGATAGAGAGAGACTGGATAGAGAGACTGGATAGAGAGAGACTGGATAGAGAGACTGGATAGAGAGACTGGATAGAGAGACAGGATAGAGAGACTGGATAGAGAGACTGGATAGAGAGACTGGATAGAGAGACTGGATAGAGAGACTGGATAGAGAGACTGGATAGAGAGAGACTGGATAGAGAGACTGGATAGAGAGACTGGATAGAGAGAGACTGGATAGAGAGACTGGATAGAGAGACTGGATATAGAGAGACTGGATAGAGAGACTGGATAGAGAGACTGGATAGAGAGAGACTGGATAGAGAGACTGGATAGAGAGACTGGATAGAGAGACTGGATAGAGAGAGACTGGATAGCGAGAGACTGGATAGAGAGACTGGATAGAGAGACTGGATAGAAAGACTGGATATAGAGAGACTGGATAGAGAGAGACTGGATAGAGAGACTGGATAGAGAGACTGGATATAGAGAGACTGGATAGAGAGACTGGATAGAGAGACTGGATAGAGAGACTGGATATAGAGAGACTGGATAGAGAGACTGGATAGAGAGACTGGATAGAGAGAGACTGGATAGAGAGACTGGATATAGAGAGACTGGATAGAGAGACTGGATAGAGAGACTGGATAGAGAGACTGGATATAGAGATGGGATATAGAGACTGGATAGAGAGACTGGATATAGAGACTGGATATAGAGAGACTGGATAGAGAGAGACTGGATAGAGAGACGGGATAGAGAGACTGGATATAGAGATGGGATATAGAGACTGGATAGAGAGAGACTAGATAGAGAGACTGGATAGAGAGAGACTGGATAGAGAGACTGGATAGAGAGACTGGATATAGAGATGGGATAGAGAGACTGGATATAGAGACTGGATATAGAGACTGGATAGAGAGACTGGATATAGAGACTGGATAAAGAGAGGGGATGGAGAGACTTGATAGAGAGAGACTGGATAGAGAGAGACTGGATAGAGAGACTGGATATAGAGAGGGGATATAGAGAGACTGGATAGAGAGACTGGATAGAGAGACTGGATAGAGAGACTGGATATAGAGAGGGGATATAGAGAGACTGGATAGAGAGACTGGATAGAGAGACTGGATAGAGAGACTGGATAGAGAGAGGGGATGGAGAGACTGGATAGAGAGAGGGGATATAGAGACTGGATAGAGAGAGGGGATAGAGAGACTGGATAGAGAGAGGGGATAGAGAGAGATGGATAAAGAGAGGGGATATAGAGAGACTGGATAGAGAGACTGGATAGAGAGACTGGATAGAGAGACTGGATAGAGAGAGGGGATGGAGAGACTGGATAGAGAGACTGGATAGAGAGACTGGATAGAGAGACTGGATAGAGAGACTGGATAGAGAGAGGGGATAGAGAGAGACTGGATAAAGAGAGGGGATATAGAGAGACTGGATAGAGAGACTGGATAGAGAGACTGGATAGAGAGACTGGATAGAGAGACTGGATAGAGAGAGGGAATGGAGAGACTGGATATAGAGACTGGATAAAGAGAGGGGATGGAGAGACTGGATAGAGAGAGACTGGATATATAGACTGGATATGGAGACTGGATATAGAGACTGGATAGAGAGACTGGATATAGAGAGGGAATAGAGAGAGGGGATATAGAGACTGGATACAGAGAGGGGATATAGAGAGGGGATATAGAGAGGGGATAGAGAGATGGGATAGAGAGACTGGATATAGAGACTGGATAGAGAGACTGGATATAGAGAGGGAATAGAGAGACTGGATATAGAGACTGGATAGAGAGACTGGATATAGAGAGGGAATAGAGAGGGGATAGAGAGACGGGATATAGAGATGGGATAGAGAGACGGGATATAGAGACTGGATAAAGAGACGGGATAGAGAGACGGGATATAGAGACTGGATAGGCTAAACTGCTGCGTACGTTGCTCTTAAACTACCTGTGAGGTAACACTGTAATTAGTTAGCCTTGGTAATGAGTTGAGCAACATAAGTTAGTGACTGCTGAGCAAGATATATGATGTGTAATGTCCTTTACAGTGGAGTCATCTCTCTCTCACCCTCCTCCTCACAAGACAGGGTAATTGGCTGTTACCATGGTAACTTTCAACTGCAGAGAAATGAATGGTGTTTTCCTTTACCCTGTTGTTGATATAGAACTTGTTGTAACTAACTCTGTCTCAAAATGGCACCCTATTCCCTATATAGTGCACTACTTTATACCAGAGCCCTATTCCCTATATAGTGCACTACTTTAGACCAGAGCCCTATGACCAGTAGTGCACTACTTTAGACCAGAGCCCTATTCCCTATATAGTGCACTACTTTAGACCAGAGCCCTATTCCCTATATAGTGCACTACTTTAGACCAGAACCCTATTCCCTATATAGTTCACTACTTTAGACCAGAGCCCCTATTCCCTATATAGTGCACTACTTTAGACCAGAACCCTATTCCCTATATAGTGCACTACTTTAGACCAGAGCCCCTATTCCCTATATAGTGAACTACTTTAGACCAGAGCCCTATTCCCTATATAGTGCACTACTTTAGACCAGAGCCCTATTCCCTATATAGTGCACTACTTTAGACCAGAGCCCTATTCCCTATATAGTGCACTACTTTAGACCAGAGCCCTATGACCAGTAGTGCACTACTTTAGACCAGAGCCCTATTCCCTATATAGTGCACTACTTTAGACCAGAACCCTATTCCCTATATAGTGCACTACTTTAGACCAGAGCCCCTATTCCCTATATAGTGCACTACTTTAGACCAGAGCCCTATTCCCTATATAGAGCACTAGTTTAGACCGAAGCCCTATTCCCTATATAGTGCACTACTTTAGACCAGAGTCCTATTCCCTATATAGTGCACTACTTTAGACCAGAGCCCTATTCCCTATATAGTGCACTACTTTAGACCAGAGCCCTATGACCAGTAGTGCACTACTTTAGACCAGAGCCCTATTCCCTATATAGTGCACTACTTTAGACCAGAACCCTATTCCCTATATAGTGCACTACTTTAGACCAGAGCCCCTATTCCCTATATAGTGCACTACTTTAGACCAGAGCCCTATGACCAGTAGTGCACTACTTTAGACCAGAGCCCTATGGAGTGCTATTTAGGATGCATGCTACTGCATCTCTCTGCTGTTACACAACCATAATGCAGCGATCAGCTATGTTTTTATAGGCAAGTCAGTTAAGAACAAATTCTTATTTACAATGACGGCCGAGAAACAGTGAACCACAGATTTGTACATTGTCAGCTCAGGGATTAGATCCAGCAACCTTTCGCTTACTGGCCCAACGCTCTAACCACTAGGCGACCTGCCTCCTCTACACTCTAACCACTAGGCGACCTGCCTCCTCTACACTCTAACCACTAGGCTACCTGCCTCCTCTACACTCTAACCACTAGGCTACCAGCCTCCTCTACACTCTAACCACTAGGCTACCAGCCTCCTCTACACTCTAACCACTAGGCTACCAGCCTCCTCTACACTCTAACCACTAGGCTACCTGCCTCCTCTACACTCTAACCACTAGGCTACCAGCCTCCTCTACACTCTAACCACTAGGCTACCAGCCTCCTCTACACTCTAACCACTAGGCTACCCTGCCTCCTCTACACTCTAACCACTAGGCTACCTACCTCCTCTACACTCTAACCACTAGGCTACCAGCCTCCTCTACACTCTAACCACTAGGCTACCTGCCACCTCTACACTCTAACCACTAGGCTACCAGCCTCCTCTACACTCTAACCACTAGGCTACCAGCCTCCTCTACACTCTAACCACTAGGCTACCAGCCTCCTCTACACTCTAACCACTAGGCTACCTGCCTCCTCTACACTCTAACCACTAGGCTACCTGCCTCCTCTACACTCTAACCACTAGGCTACCTGCCTCCTCTACACTCTAACCACTAGGCTACCAGCCTCCTCTACACTCTAACCACTAGGCTACCAGCCTCCTCTACACTCTAACCACTAGGCTACCAGCCTCCTCTACACTCTAACCACTAGGCTACCAGCCTCCTCTACACTCTAACCACTAGGCTACCTGCCTCCTCTACACTCTAACCACTAGGCTACCTGCCTCCTCTACACTCTAACCACTAGGCTACCAGCCTCCTCTACACTCTAACCACTAGGCTACCAGCCTCCTCTACACTGTAACCACTAGGCTACCAGCCTCCTCTACACTCTAACCACTAGGCTACCAGCCTCCTCTACACTCTAACCACTAGGCTACCTGCCTCCTCTACACTCTAACCACTAGGCGACCTGCCTCCTCTACACTCTAACCACTAGGCGACCTGCCTCCTCTACACTCTAACCACTAGGCGACCTGCCTCCTCAACACTCTAACCACTAGGCTACCTGCCTCCTCTACACTCTAACCACTAGGCTACCTGCCTCCTCTACACTCTAACCACTAGGCTACCCTGCCTCCTCTACACTCTAACCACTAGGCTACCTGCCTCCTCCACACTCTAACCACTAGGCGACCTGCCTCCTCTACACTCTAACCACTAGGCGACCAGCCTCCTCTACACTCTAACCACTAGGCTACCTGCCTCCTCTACACTCTAACCACTAGGCTACCTGCCTCCTCTACACTCTAACCACTAGGCTACCTGCCTCCTCTACACTCTAACCACTAGGCTACCTGCCTCCTCCACACTCTAACCACTAGGCTACCCTGCCTCCTCTACACTCTAACCACTAGGCTACCCTGTCTCCTCTACACTCTAACCACTAGGCTACCTGCCTCCTCTACACTCTAACCACTAGGCTACCTGCCTCCTCTACACTCTAACCACTAGGCTACCCTGCCTCCTCTACACTCTAACCACTTGGCTACCTGCCTCCTCTACACTCTAACCACTAGGCTACCTGCCTCCTCTACACTCTAACCACTAGGCTACCCTGCCTCCTCTACACTCTAACCACTAGGCTACCTACCTCCTCTACACTCTAACCACTAGGCTACCCTGCCTCCTCTACACTCTAACCACTAGGCTACCTACCTCCTCTACACTCTAACCACTAGGCTACCCTGCCTCCTCTACACTCTAACCACTAGGCTACCTACCTCCTCTATACTCTAACCACTAGGCTACGCTGCCTCCTCTACACTCTAACCACTAGGCTACCTACCTCCTCTACACTCTAACCACTAGGCTACCTACCTCCTCTACACTCTAACCACTAGGCTACCCTGCCTCCTCTACACTCTAACCACTAGGCTACCTGCCTCCTCTACACTCTAACCACTTGGCTACCTGCCTCCTCTACACTCTAACCACTAGGCTACCCTGCCTCCTCTACACTCTAACCACTAGGCTACCTGCCTCCTCTACACTCTAACCACTAGGCTACCCTGCCTCCTCTACACTCTAACCACTAGGCTACCTACCTCCTCTACACTCTAACCACTAGGCTACCCTGCCTCCTCTACACTCTAACCACTAGGCTACCTACCTCCTCTACACTCTAACCACTAGGCTACCCTGCCTCCTCTACACTCTAACCACTAGGCTACCCTGCCGCCTCTACACTCTAACCACTAGGCGACCTGCCTCCTCTACACTCTAACCACTAGGCCAACCCTACCTCCTCTACACTCTAACCACTAGGCCAACCCTGCCGCCTCTACACTCTAACCACTAGGCCAACCCTATTGCTTTGCACTGAAAAATATCCATATCCACAGTACAGATAGCTAACTGAGTATTTTTGAGTAGATGGAATGAGTAGGATTACATAGCAAACATGTTAATTATTCTTCCTTTATTTATTATGTTGATCTTTGTGTATTTTGTATGACTGAATGAGTTTGTGTGTACAGTAATTACAGAGAAACAGTTTTAAGCCAACTTGCTTCATTAAACTTGTATCGCTATAATGGTAACTTTACAGTTTTAATTGCTATGATTCGCTTGTGCATGAAACAATTATCATGCAAACAGACTGACTGTTTTGATATGTATGAGATACTAGGACAAACCCACTGCTAAACGTACTAAGATAGAGCGATAATTAGCATAGTTGCAATTGGCATAATTACTGATTCAGAAGACTTTGTAGAGATGCTGATTGGGGAGCACATTGATTCATATGCTGGTGGCCCTGTACAAGCACTGTAAACAGAGGAGGTCGGGTCTCTCTCTTTATTAAACATCTTTCTGCAGATACTGAAGTAGATTATATTATTTTTGAAGAAGCCCAGTGACACATTTTATTTCCTGTCATTAGCTGCATTATCAGAGGAATCAAACAGCCGTTTCAGGATGTCTGTCATTGAGTCTAGATGCAGATCAGTGGGGGTGGTGGGGGGGCGTCATAGGATCTAGATGCAGATCTGTGGGGGGGGGCATTGGATCTAGGTGCAGATCAGTGGGGGGTCATTGGGTCTAGGTGCAGATCAGTGGGGGTGTGGGGGGTCATTGGGTCTAGGTGCAGATCAGTGGGGGTGTGGGGGGTCATTGGGTCTAGGTGCAGATCAGTGGGGGTGTGGGGGGTCATTGGGTCTAGGTGCAGATCAGTGGGGGTGGGGGGGTCATTGGGTCTAGGTGCAGATCAGTGGGGGTGGGGGAGGGTCATTGGGTCTAGGTGCAGATCAGTGGGGGTTGGGGGGTCATTGGGTCTAGGTGCAGATCAGTGGGGGTTTGGGGGGATCATTGGGTCTAGGTGCAGATCAGTGGGGGTGGGGGGTCATTGGGTCTAGGTGCAGATCAGTGGGGGGGGGGAGGGTCATTGGGTCTAGGTGCAGATCAGTGGGGGTTGGGGGGTCATTGGGTCTAGGTGCAGATCAGTGGGGAGGGGGTCATTGGGTCTAGGTGCAGATCAGTGGGGGTTTGGGGGGGATCATTGGGTCTAGGTGCAGATCATTGGGGGGGGGCAACGAGTTACTGATCACAGATAAGTCCTTGTTACTTTCTTACTTTGTTATCATTCCCTTCCTGTTACAGTTATTGATCCATTTGTAAAGATTATTATTCCATCTGCGTTGGCGCAGCGTGGAAGTACTCCCATTACATTACGGAAACAGGAAGCCAACAGGACCAGAATATCGACGGAACACGGAAACAGGAAGCCAACGTGACCAGAATATCAACGGAACACGGAAACAGGAAGCCAACGTGACCAGAATATCAACGGAACACGGAAACAGGAAGCCAACGTGACCAGAATATCAACAGAAACAGGAGAGAAGCACGTCTCCACTGCTACAAACGCAACTTCTCTTCTTTTGAAGCACCTGCAAAAGATAACGAGGCAAGACAAAACTGGTAGCGAAAGACCCATGAGGCCTGACCACCGACTGCTGTAGATGACTGTAGACCTACCTCATCCTGACCACCGACTGCTGTAGATGAATGTAGACCTACCTCATCCTGACCACCGACTGCTGTAGATGAATGTAGACCTACCTCATCCTGACCACCGACTGCTGTAGATGACTGTAGACCTACCTCATCCTGACCACCGACTGCTGTAGATGAATGTAGACCTACCTCATCCTGACCACCGACTGCTGTAGATGAATGTAGACCTACCTCATCCTGACCACCGACTGCTGTAGATGAATGTAGACCTACCTCATCCTGACCACCGACTGCTGTAGATGAATGTAGACCTACCTCATCCTGACCACCGACTGCTGTAGATGAATGTAGACCTACCTCATCCTGACCACCGACTGCTGTAGATGAATGTAGACCTACCTCATCATGACCACCGACTGCTGTAGATGAATGTAGACCTACCTCATCCTGACCACCGACTGCTGTAGATGAATGTAGACCTACCTCATCCTGACCACCGACTGCTGTAGATGAATGTAGACCTACCTCATCCTGACCACCGACTGCTGTAGATGAATGTAGACCTACCTCATCCTGACCACCGACTGCTGTAGATGAATGTAGACCTACCTCATCCTGACCACCGACTGCTGTAGATGAATGTAGACCTACCTCATCCTGACCACCGACTGCAGTAGATGAATGTAGACCTACCTCATCCTGACCACCGACTGCTGTAGATGAATGTAGACCTACCTCATCCTGACCACCGACTGCTGTAGATGAATGTAGACCTACCTCATCCTGACCACCGACTGCTGTAGATGAATGTAGACCTACCTCATCCTGACCACCGACTGCTGTAGATGAATGTAGACCTACCTCATCCTGACCACCGACTGCTGTAGATGAATGTAGACCTACCTCATCCTGACCACCGACTGCTGTAGATGAATGTAGACCTACCTCATCCTGACCACCGACTGCAGTAGATGAATGTAGACCTACCTCATCCTGACCACCGACTGCTGTAGATAAATGTAGACCTACCTCATCCTGACCACCGACTGCAGTAGATGAATGTAGACCTACCTCATCCTGACCACCGACTGCTGTAGATGAATGTAGACCTACCTCATCCTGACCACCGACTGCTGTAGATGAATGTAGACCTACCTCATCCTGACCACCGACTGCTGTAGATGAATGTAGGCCTACCTCATCCTGACCACCGACTGCTGTAGATGACTGTAGACCTACCTCATCCTGACCACCGACTGCTGTAGATGAATGTAGACCTACCTCATCCTGACCACCGACTGCTGTAGATGAATGTAGACCTACCTCATCCTGACCACCGACTGCTGTAGATGACTGTAGACCTACCTCATCCTGACCACCGACTGCTGTAGATGAATGTAGACCTACCTCATCCTGACCACCGACTGCTGTAGATGAATGTAGACCTACCTCATCCTGACCACCGACTGCTGTAGATGAATGTAGACCTACCTCATCCTGACCACCGACTGCTGTAGATGAATGTAGACCTACCTCATCCTGACCACCGACTGCTGTAGATGACTGTAGACCTACCTCATCCTGACCACCGATTGCTGTAGATGAATGTAGACCTACCTCATCCTGACCACCGACTGCTGTAGATGAATGTAGACCTACCTCATCCTGACCACCGACTGCTGTAGATGAATGTAGACCTACCTCATCCTGACCACCGACTGTTGCAGATGACTATAGACCTACCTCATCCTGACCACCGACTGCTGTAGATGAATGTAGACCTACCTCATCCTGACCACCGACTGCTGTAGATGACTGTAGACCTACCTCATCCTGACCACCGACTGCTGTAGATGAATGTAGACCTACCTCATCCTGACCACCGACTGCTGTAGATGAATGTAGACCTACCTCATCCTGACCACCGACTGTTGCAGATGACTATAGACCTACCTCATCCTGACCACCGACTGCTGTAGATGAATGTAGACCTACCTCATCCTGACCACCGACTGCTGTAGATGACTGTAGACCTACCTCATCCTGACCACCGACTGCTGTAGATGAATGTAGACCTACCTCATCCTGACCACCGACTGCTGTAGATGAATGTAGACCTACCTCATCCTGACCACCGACTGCTGTAGATGACTGTAGACCTACCTCATCCTGACCACCGACTGCTGTAGATGAATGTAGACCTACCTCATCCTGACCACCGACTGCTGTAGATGAATGTAGACCTACCTCATCCTGACCACCGACTGCTGTAGATGAATGTAGACCTACCTCATCCTGACCACCGACTGTTGCAGATGACTATAGACCTACCTCATCCTGACCACCGACTGCTGTAGATGAATGTAGACCTACCTCATCCTGACCACCGACTGCTGTAGATGACTGTAGACCTACCTCATCCTGACCACCGACTGCTGTAGATGAATGTAGACCTACCTCATCCTGACCACCGACTGCTGTAGATGAATGTAGACCTACCTCATCCTGACCACCGACTGTTGCAGATGACTATAGACCTACCTCATCCTGACCACCGACTGCTGTAGATGAATGTAGACCTACCTCATCCTGACCACCGACTGCTGTAGATGAATGTAGACCTACCTCATCCTGACCACCGACTGCTGTAGATGAATGTAGACCTACCTCATCCTGACCACTGTAGATAAATGTAGACCTACCTCATCCTGACCACTGTAGATAAATGTAGACCTACCTCATCCTGACCACTGTAGATAAATGTAGACCTACCTCATCCTGACCACCGACTGTTGCAGATGACTATAGACCTACCTCATCCTGACCACCGACTGCTGTAGATGAATGTAGACCTACCTCATCCTGACCACCGACTGCTGTAGATGAATGTAGACCTACCTCATCATGACCACCGACTGCTGTAGATGAATGTAGACCTACCTCATCCTGACCACCGACTGCTGTAGATGAATGTAGACCTACCTCATCATGACCACCGATTGCTGTAGATGAATGTAGACCTACCTCATCCTGACCACCGACTGCAGTAGATGAATGTAGACCTACCTCATCCTGACCACCGACTGCTGTAGATGAATGTAGACCTACCTCATCCTGACCACCGACTGCTGTAGATGACTGTAGACCTACCTCATCCTGACCACCGACTGCTGTAGATGACTGTAGACCTACCTCATCCTGACCACCGATTGCTGTAGATGAATGTAGACCTACCTCATCCTGACCACCGACTGCTGTAGATGACTGTAGACCTACCTCATCCTGACCATCGACTGCTGTAGATGAATGTAGACCTACCTCATCCTGACCACCGACTGCTGTAGATGAATGTAGACCTACCTCATCCTGACCACCACCTGCTGTAGATGACTGTAGACCAACCTCATCCTGACCACCGACTGCAGTAGATGACTGTAGACCTACCTCATCCTGACCACCGACTGCAGTAGATGACTGTAGACCAACCTCATCCTGACCACCGACTGCAGTAGATGACTGCAGACCTATAATTGGTTCCTCCTCATTGAGTGAGGACGTGCAACGTTTCGGGGTGTAATGCACAGTACTATAACCGGTAGTGTAAATGCCTTTCCCAGGGAGTAATTAGTGATGTAATTAGTGATGTAATTGGTGATGTAATTAGTTGCTGTTGAAAGAAGTAATGAGTAATAGGTAATTGCTTTTTTTGTTGTTGAGGAATGACCCCAACACCGTTGCAATGCGGATGTGATATCTACCAAAACCATTGTTCACAGGGTAATGGTCCTCTAAAATAGATAGCGTTCCCTTCAGCAGCTCCAGTGGACTGTCAAATATGCCTGTCATTCAGGAACCCTCCCTAGTTTGTTTTTTACTGCCCCTCTATTAGGGATGTGAAATATACGGGTCTCACCATCTGTAGTGTCGCTGGAAAATATCTAGACGGATGTATATCAAATGGTAGCTTGCCCAGCTAACACATTTTGGTTCCTTGGTAGTTGTGGGAACGTATGTTTTTAGTTTCTCATTGGTTCTGGGAACGAAGCCATAAGATTCCTAAAAAAAAAAAAAAACGTTCTGAGAATGGAAGTGAACATTTTGCCTGTTCTCGGAACGTTTCTCTTTAGGTTCCAAGGAGATTCTGAGAATGGAAGTGAACATTTTGCCTGTCCTCGGAACGTTTCTCTTTAGGTTGCAAGGAGGTTCTGAGAATGGAAGTGAAAATTTTGCCTGTTCTCGGAACGTTTATCTTTAGTTTGCAGGGAGGTTCTGAGAATGGAAGTGAACATTTTGCCTGTCCTCGGAACGTTTCTCTTTAGGTTGCAAGGAGGTTCTGAGAATGGAAGTGAACATTTTGCCTGTTCTCTCAACATTTCTCTTTAGGTTGCAAGGAGGTTCTGAGAATGTCAAACCAGTGGAGAATGTCCCTAGAACATTACCAACATTGTAATTAAATGTTACCAATGTTCTGTTAAAGTAATGAAACAGCAAGAAAATAGCGTATTTTTGTCAAGTTCCTCAAACGTGCTGAGAATGTTCCAAAGCCAAGCAATTATCCTGCACCATTTCCAGAATGTTTCGGGAAGGTTGTATGCAAAGCTCTAGGAAACATATGGTTCTCAGAACATTGGTGCTAGCTGGGTGGTTCTCAGAACATTATTTGCTAGCTGGGTGGTTCTCAGGACGTTTTGTGCTAGCTGGGTGGTTCTCAGAACATTATTTGCTAGCTGGGTGGTTCTCAGGACGTTTTGTGCTAGCTGGGTGGTTCTCAGAACATTATTTGCTAGCTGGGTGGTTCTCAGGATGTTTTGTGCTAGCTGGGTGGTTCTCAGGATGTTTTGTGCTAGCTGGGTGGTTCTCAGAACATTATTTGCTAGCTGGGTGGTTCTCAGAATGTTTTGTGCTTGCTGGGTGGTTCTCAGAATGTTTTGTGCTTGCTGGGTTGTTCTCTGAACATTATGTGCTAGCTGGGTATTCCCTATATAGTGCCCTACTTTTGACCAGAGATAATCGGAAAAAGGGTGGCATTTGGGACGCATCCATGGTGACTGATTCCTTTTGGCTCCTCTTAGCTCCTCCTGCTTCCTGTATAAACCCTGTGCCCCCTCATTAACTAAAGCACTGAGATAGACAGATAGACTCTCACATAATACCATCCATCACTGGAATATAGCCTGCATCTCAAATGGTGCCCTGCTCTCATAGGGTTCTGGTTAAAAGTAGTGCACTGCATAGGGAATAGGGTGCCACTTGAGATGCAACCATAGTCTGCTACTGAACTGAACTGAGCTCCATATTTATGTGCAGACAACTCTCCTCTGGTAGAGGTGATACACTGAATAATGTCATAAGCCATCCAGTCTGCCTGCTCCATAAATAATATATAAAATATTTAAGAGATATAAAATGAGGGCAGTAGTCGTTGTTCTGCCTTCAATCAGGAAGTCAGTTAAAATATCCTCCTTCCTGGTTGGCTAGGCCTACATCCTCTATGAAGAGGAAGTGATGATGGTGTCACAAATCCCATAGGGCTTGGGGTCAGGACTGATACACTACTTGACCAACAGTATGTGGACACCTGCTCATCCAACATCTCATTCCAGAATCATGGGTGTTATTATGAAATGGGTTCCTCCTTTGCTGCTATAACAGCCTCCACTCTTCTGGGAAGGCTTTCCACTAGATGTTGGAACATTTCTGTGGGGACTTTCTTCCATTCAGCCATAAGAGCATTAGTGAGGTCGGGCGATTAAGCCTGGCTCGCAGTCGTTGTTCCAATTCATTCCAAAAGTGTTCGATGGGGTTGAGGTCAGGGCTTTGTGCCCAGACAGTCAAGTTCTTCCACACTGATCTCGACAAACTATTTCTGTATGGACCTCGCTGTGTGCACGGGGGGGGGCATTGTCATGTTGAAACAGAAAAGAGACTTCCCCCAAACTGTTGCCACAAAGTTGGAAGCACAGAATCGTCTAGTATGCTGTGGCGTTAAGATTTCCCTTCACTGGAACTAAGGGGCCTGAACCATGAAAAACCCAAACCCCAAACCATTATTCCTCCTCCACCAAACTTTGCAGTTGACCCTATGCATTGGGGCAGGTAGCGTTCTCCTGGCATCTGTCAAACCCAGATTCGTCCGTCGGACGGCCAGATAGTGAAATGTGATTCATCACTCCAGAGAACACGTGTCCACCACTCCAGAGTTTAATGGCGGAGAACATATGATTTTTACGTGCTACACGCTTCAGTGCTCGGCAGTCGCATTCTGTGTGCTTGTGTGGCCTACCACTTCACGACTGAGCTGTTGTTGCTCCTAGACATTTCCACTTCACTAAAACAGCACCAGGAAAGCTCTTGCAGGACAGAAATTTGATGAACTGATTTTTTAAATGGTTGCATCCTAATGACGGTGCCAGGGTGAAAGTCACTGAGTTCTTCAGTAAGGCTTTTCTACTGCCAATGTTTGTCTATGGAGATTACATGGCTGTGTGCTCAATTTTATATACCTGTCAGCAATGGGTGTGGCTAAAATAGCAGAATCCACTAATTTGAAGGGGTGTCCACATACCTTTGTGTATGTAGTGTAGGTTAGCCTGGGAGCTAGTCTGTTTCTGTTTGAAAATTCCATAATATATTTCATTTATTTATTTAACCTTAACCTTATTCAACTAGGCAAGTCAGTTCCGTGTCTGAATCCTGGTTAGGAGGGCCACCAAAAATCCTGAAATGTCCATCTCTAACTATAACATTTTCCGACAAGATAGAACTTCCAAAGGGGCGGAGTTGCAATCTACTACAGAGATCGCCTGCAGAGTTCTGTCATACTCTCCAGGTCTGTGCCCAAACAATTTGAGCTTCTACTTTTAAAAATCCACCTTTCCAGAAACAAGTCTCTCACCTTTGCTGCTTGTTATAGACCACCTTCTGTCCCCAGCAGTGTTCTGGACACCATATGTGAATTGACTGCCCCCCATCTATCTTCAGAGCTAGTGCTGTTAGGTGACATAAACTGGGACATGCTTAACACCCCGGACATCCTACAATCTAAGCTTGATGCCCTCAATCTCACACAAATGATCAATGAACCTATCAGGTACAACCCCAAATCCGTAAACACGGGCACCCTCAAAGATATCATCGTAACCAACCTGCCCTCCAAATACACCTCTGCTGTCTTCAACCAGGATCTCAGTGATCACTGCCTCATTGCTTGCATCCATAATGGGTCTGCGGTGAAACGACCTCCACTCATCACTGTCAAACGCTCCCTGAAACACTTCAGCGAGCAGGCCTTTTAAATCGTCCTGGCCGGGTATCCTGGAAGAATATTGACCTCATTCCGTCAGTAGATGGTGCCTGGTTATTTAAAACTTGTTAGGGCAGTGGTCCCATGTTGGGAACATATATCAGCGGAAATTTCAAGTGCGCCGCGTATCGTTTTTGATAAAACTCAAACTTTCATTAAAATGCACATACAATATACTGAATTAAAGCTACACTCGTTGTGAATCTACCCACCAAGTCAGATTTGTAAAATGCTTTTCGGCGAAAGCATGAGAAGCTATTATCTGATACCATGCACCCTCAAAATACTGCAACGTCACCTAACACGACAGATTTTGCGTTACCCGGCGCAAACCAAAACGCAGATTTAAAATATAAAACATTCATTACCTTTGACGAGCTTCTTTCTTGGCACTCCTAGATGTCCCATAAACATCATTTTGGGTCTTTTTTCGATTAAATCAGTCCATATATAGCCTAGATATCGACCTAAGAATACTGTGTGAACAACGGAAAAAAATAGCTTTTTCTAACGTAACGTCATTTTTCAAATTAAAAAAGTCGATGATAAACTTTCACAAAACACTTCGAAATACTTTTGTAATGCAACTTTAGGTATTGGTACACATTAATAAGTGATAAAATTCATCAGGAGGCGATGTAAATTCTATAGATGTCGTCTCGAAAAAATGTCTTGGAGAGAGCTCGACCAAAACATCCTGTCGGAGACTGGAGGGAATCGGCTCCCTTGATTCGGTTAGACCAAGAATCTATTGCGAATCAAATGACAAGACTCTAGACAACGTGTGGAAGCTGTAGGCACTGCAACCTCGGCCTACTTTAATTCGGTTCACTTTGAACAATTCCTTGAAGTCGCGGATGGATATTTATTTCAATTTCAGTGATCAGATTTTCATGCACTTTTCGATGAAACGCACGTCCTGTTATAGTCACAGCCGTGATTTAACCAGTTTTAGAAACGTCTGAGTGTTTTCTATCCACACATACTAATCATATGCATATACTACATTCCTGGCATGAATAGCAGGGCGCTGAAATGTTGCGTGATTTTTAACAAAAAGCTGCGAAAAGCTGATTAAATTCTCGACTTCCTTAATTAAAAGTGCTTTCCTCACCATCTTAAATAAGCATGCCCAATTAAAAAAATGTAGAACCAGGAACAAATATATCTCTTGGTTCACTCCAGACCTGACTGCCCTTGACCAGCACAAAAACATCCTGTGGAGTACTGCATAGGATCGTGACATGCAACTTTTCAGGGAAGTTAGGAACCAATATACACAGGCAGTTAGGAAAGCAAAGGCTAGATTTTTCAAACAGAAATTTGCATCATGCAGCACAAACTCCAAAAAGTTCTGGGACACTGTAAAGTCCATAGAGAATAAGAGCACCTCCTCCCAGCTGCCCACTGCACTGAGGCTAGGAAACACTGTCACCACTGATAAATCCACGATAATTGAGAATTTAAATAAGCATTTTGCTACGGTTGGCCATGCTTTCCTACTCTGGTCAACAGCCCTGCACCCCCACAACAACTGTCCCAAGACCCCCCCCCCCCCACGCTTCTCCTTCTGATAGCTGATGTTTTGAAGAGCTGCAAATTCTGGACCCCAACAAATCAGCAGGGCAATCTGGACCCTCTCTTCCTAAAATGATCAGCTGAAATTGTTGCGACCCCTATTACTAGCCTGTTCAACCTCTCTTTCGTATTGTCTGAGATCCCCAAAGATTGGAAAGCTGTCGCGGTCATCCCCCTCTTCAAAGGGGGTGACACTCTAGACCCAAACTATCCTACCATGCCTTTCTAAGGTCTTCGAAAGCCATGTTAACAAACAGATCACCGACCATTTTGAATCCCACCATACCTTCTCCGCTATGCAATCTGGTTTCCAAGCCGGTCATGGCTGTACATCAGCCACGCTCAAGGTCCTAAACGATATCATAACCTCCATCAATAAGAGACAATGCTGTGCAGCCGTATTCATAGACCTGGCCAAGGCTTTTGACTCTCTCAATCAGCACATTCTTATCGGCAGACTCAACAGCCTTGGTTTCTCAAACTTTCTCGCCTGGTCCACCAACTACTTCTCAGCCAGAGCTCAGTGTGTCAAATCGGAGGGCCTGTTGTCCGGACCTCTGGCAGTCTCTATGGGGGTGCCACAGGGTTCAATTCTCAGGCCGACTCTTTTCTCTGTATACATCAATGATGTAGCTCTTGCTGCTGGTGATTCTCTGATCCACCTCTACGCAGACAATAGCATTCTGTATACTTCTGGCCCTTCTTTGGGCAATGGGTTAGATAACTACACTCCAGACAAGCTTCAATGCCATACAACTCTCATTCCGTGGCCTAACCTGCTCTTAAATGCAAGTAAAACTAAATGCATGCTCTTCAACCGATCACTACCAGCACCTGCCCGCTCGTCTGATTAGCATCACTACTCTGGACGGTTCTGACTTAGAATATGTGGACATCTACAAATACCTAGGTGTCTGGTTAGACTGTAAATCTCCAATCCAAAATTAAATCTAGAATCGGCTTCCTATTTCGCAACAACCCATCCTTCACTCATGCAGCCAAACATACCCCCGTAAAACTGATTATCCTACGATCCTTGACTTCGGCGATGTCATTTACAAAATAGCCTCCAACTCTCTACTCAGCAAATTGGATGCAGTCTATGCAAAATAACTATAGGACAACAACACTCTCACCAAGCTCTAGGAAACATATGGTTCCATATGGTGCCATCTGTTTTGTCACCAAAGCCCCATATACTACCCACCACTGCGACCTGTATGCTCTCGTTGGCTGGCCCTTGCTTCATACTCGTCGCCAAACCCACTGGCTCCAGGTCATCTACAAGTCTTTGCTCCTTTGACTGCCTTTCCTTCCAGTTCTCTGCTGCCAATGACTGCAACGAATTGCAAAAATCACTGAAGCTGGAGACTCATATCTCCCTCACTAACTTCAAGCACCAGCTGTCAGAGCAGCTCACCGATCACGGCACCTGTACATAGCCCATCTTGTAATTAGTCCATCCAACTACCTCATCCCCATACTATAATTTTTTGTGCCTTTGCACCCCCAGTATCTCTACTTGCACATTCATCTTCTGCCTCCCTTATCTTACCTTATTTACATACACTGTATATAGATTATTCTATTGTGTTATTGACTGTGGGCTTGTTTATTCCATGTGTAACTCTGTGTTGTTGTTTGTGTCGCACTGCTTTGCTTTATCTTGGCCAGGTTGCAATTGTAAATGAGAACTTGTTCTCAACTGGCCTACCTGGTTAAATAAAGATGAATTATTATTTATTCTTTAAGTTAAGAGCAAATTCTTATTTACAATGACGGCCTACCCTGGCCAAACCCAGACGACTCTTGGCCAATTGTGCGCCGCTAATGGGACTCCCAATCACGGCCGGATGTGATACAGCCTGGATTCGAACCAGTGACTGAGATGCAGTGCCTTAGACCACTGTGCCACTCAGGTGCCCAAAGGAGCGCAGAAACAGACTGGCACCCAGGCTAGTTATATCTGTCCTATCTCTCTATTCTACACAGTCAGAGCCAAGGCAGATTTGATTGGTTCATAACATACTGCTACAACACACCTGGCTGGCAGAGAAAGCCTCTATCTCTTCTAATAACCCTCCTCATTGACTGTCTCTAACAGACGTTTATAGACAAGCAACGCTAAAACACCCCTCCTTAGATCACAGATCAATATCTGACACACGCACACACACACACACACACACTTCCCAGCTAGCACGTAACGTTCTGAGAACCATATGTTTCCTAGAGCTTGGTGAGAGTGTTGTTGTCCTATAGTTATTTTGCATAGAACCTTTCCACAACATTCTGGGAATGATGCAGGATAGTTAAAGGCATTTTCTCAAATTGTTCCAAGAACATAAAGAAAAATGTCCATAAAAACCACAAGAAAATATATATAAATGTTAAGAGAACATTCTAAGAATGTTATTTCTAAATAGATTCTGTTCTCAGTATCAACAAAACTCTCTCGAATCCTCTATCTTGTTAAGTGTATTCCAGTGTTGGCTGTGCCCACTAATTTCATATCTAAGGAAATTAATTTCCATGTGTCCTATCTGTGCTTGGAGTAAAAAAAAAAGTTTACCCAAAATTAGCTAGCAATGTTATTAAAAGGATTATTAAGAACTTTCAAGGAAGCAGAGTAAAACGTTCTCAGAACCTCCCTGGAACCAGAGTAAAACGTTCTCAGAACCTCCCTGGAACCAGAGTAAAACGTTCTCAGAACCTCCCTGGAACCAGAGTAAAACGTTCTCAGAACCTCCCTGGAACCAGAGTAAAACGTTCTCAGAACCTCCCTGGAACCAGAGTAAAACGTTCTCTGAACCTCCCTGCAACCTAAAAAATAAACATTCCCAGAACAGGTGAAATGTTCGCTAATGTTCTCGAACGTTTTAGAAAAACGTTATGTTATGTTGTCAGGAGACATATGGCTTCGTTCCCACAACCAACGTAAAAAAAAATAAGATCCAATTGTGTTAGCTGGGTGATGACTCTATGGTGTTTATATGACACATAACCTTGGTGAAAGACCAGACCAAAGGAATTTGTCAATCTCAGTACAAATTCATTGTGACATACAGTATGTTTGTTATGGGTTAGCTTGATTGACATGTTACATTTGACTCTGTGGTTTCCCACAGAACGTAAGGGGTGGGGTTGAATTTGGGTTCCTCAGTCGGACACTAAAAGTTCGAAACCAGTGTCTGGACCCATATTCACAAAGTGTCTCAGGGTAGGAGTGCTGGACTAGGACCTGTCCATATTGTCTTATTCCTTCTGAAATAAAATGCTAAACTGATCCGAGACCAGCAGTCCTACTCTGAGATGCTTTGAGGATAGTATGAGCACTGATGCCTGCGGTGTTGTTCACTGTGCCAAATATGTGTTTGTAATGTTACTGGCTAAGCTTGATTGACACGTGCCATTTGTTACTATGGTTTCTTTATAGAACGAGCAGTTTCATTTTAATTATTCAGTAGGACAACAACAGTCAGAGCCAAGGGTTTAATGGTGTTACATATGATATATATAATCACTATGGTGTTACATATGATATATATAATCACTATGGTGTTACATATGATATATATAATCACTATGGTACTACATATGATATATATCATCACTATGGTACTACATATGATATATATAATCACTATAGTATTACATATGATATATATAATCACTATGGGGTTACATATGATATATATATAATCACTATGGGGTTAAATATGATATATATAATCACTATGGGGTTAAATATGATATATATAATCACTATGGTGTTACATATGATATATATAATCACTATAGTATTACATATGATATATATATAATCACTATGGGGTTAAATATGATATATATAATCACTATGGTGTTACATATGATATATATAATCACTATAGTATTACATATGATATATTATATATAATCACTATGGGGTTAAATATGATATATATATAATCACTATGGTGTTACATATGATATATATAATCACTATAGTATTACATATGATATATATAATCACTATGGGGTTAAATATGATATATATATAATCACTATGGTCCTTCTGTAGCTCAGTTGGTAGAGCATGGCGCTTGTAACGCCAGGGTAGTGGGTTCGATCCCCGGGACCACCCATACGTAGAATGTATGCACACATGACTGTAAGTCGCTTTGGATAAAAGCGTCTGCTAAATGGCATATATTATTATTATTACATATGATATATATAATCACTATGGTGTTACATATGATATATATAATCACTATGGGGTTAAATATGATATATATAATCACTATAGTATTACATATGATATATATAATCACTATAGTATTACATATGATATATATATAATCACTATGGTGTTACATATGATATATATATAATCACTATGGTGTTACATATGATATATATAATCACTATGGGGTTACATATGATATATATAATCACTATGGGGTTAAATATGACATATATAATCACTATAGTGCTACATATGATATATATAATCACTATAGTATTACATATGATATATATAATCACTATGGTGTTACATATGATATATATAATCACTATGGTGTTACATATGATATATATAATCACTATGGTGTTACATATGATATATATAATCACTATGGTGTTACATATGATATATATAATCACTATAGTATTACATATGATATATATAATCACTATGGTGTTACATATGATATATATAATCACTATGGGGTTAAATATGATATATATAATCACTATAGTATTACATATGACATATATAATCTAGGTGACAGATCAGAGGAATGGAAAACGTGACTGGTTGGCATAAAGGTTAAGGAGAATCACCATTTTCTCACATAATTCTGAAAAGGAAAACTCCATGCCTGTGCTAATATCAACAATCTTGAACAATGTGAAAAACAGCATTGTTCACCAGCAACTATGGATTGTGATTCACCTTCTTAAATAAACGTGATGTGGGTGAACAGTTTCAACAACAACAACAATCCTGTTCATGGTGTTTCTCTCGGCTTCCTGTTCAGGGTGTTTCTCTTGGCTTCCTGTTCAGGGTGTTTCTCTTGGCTTCCTGTTCAGGGTGTTTCTCTTGGCTTCCTGTTCAGGGTGTTTCTCTTGGCTTCCTGTTCAGGTCGTTTCTCTTGGCTTCCTGTTCAGGGTGTTTCTCTTGGCTTCCTGTTCAGGGTGTTTCTCTTGGCTTCCTGTTCAGGGTGTTTCTCTTGGCTTCCTGTTCAGGGTGTTTCTCTTGGCTTCCTGTTCAGGGTGTTTCTCTTGGCTTCCTGTTCAGGGTGTTTCTCTTGGCTTCCTGTTCAGGGTGTTTCTCTTGGCTTCCTGTTCAGGATGTTTCTCTTGGCTTCCTGTTCAGGGTGTTTCTCTTGGCTTCCTGTTCAGGCTGTTTCTCTTGGCTTCCTGTTCAGGGTGTTTCTCTTGGCTTCCTGTTCAGGGTGTTTCTCTTGGCTTCCTGTTCAGGGTGTTTCTCTTGGCTTCCTGTTCAGGGTGTTTCTCTTTGTTGTGGACCTTTAGAACAGGATTCAAACAGTTAAACCAGGAAAAGAACAGGTCTGAAAAACAGATCTGTTCCCCGTAGAGGGAGGAGGAGGAGGAGGAGGAGGCAGAGTTACTGAGGAGGAGTGGAGGTAAGGGAGGAGGAGGAGTGGAGGCAGAGTGAGGAGGAGGAGTGGAGGCAGAGGGAGGAGGAGGAGTGGAGGAGGAGGCAGAGTTACTGAGGATGGGTGGAGGTAGAGGGAGGAGGAGTGGAGGTAGAGTGAGGAGGAGGAGTGGAGGTAGAGGGAGGAGGAGGAGTGGAGGCAGAGGGAGGAGGAGGAGTGGAGGAGGAGGCAGAGATACTGAGGAGGAGTGGAGGAGGAGGCAGAGTTACTGAGGAGGAGCAGGCAGAGTTACTGAGGAGGAGTGGAGGAACAGGCAGAGTTACTGAGGAGGAGTGGAGGAGGAGGCAGAGTTACTGAGGAGGAGTGGAGGAGGAGGCAGAGTTACTGAGGAGGAGTGGAGGAGCAGGCAGAGTTACTGAGGAGGAGTGGAGGAGGAGGCAGAGTTACTGAGGAGGAGTGGAGGAGCAGGCAGAGTTACTGAGGAGGAATGGAGGAGCAGGCAGAGTTACTGAGGAGGAGTGAAGGTAGAGGGAGGAGGTGGAGTGGAGGAGGAGGCAGAGTTACTGAGGAGGAGTGGAGGAGTGGAGGAGGAGGCAGAGTTACTGAGGAGGAGTGAAGGTAGAGGGAGGAGGGAGGAGTGGAGGAGGAGGCAGAGTTACTGAGGAGGAGTGGAGGTAGAGTGAGGAGGGAGGAGTGGAGGAGGAGGCAGAGTTACTGAGGAGGAGTGGAGCTAGAGGGAGGAGGAGGAGTGGAGGTAGAGGGAGGAGGAGGAGTGGAGGAGGAGGCAGAGTTACTGAGGAGGAGTGGAGCTAGAGGGAGGAGGAGTGGAGCTAGAGGGAGGAGGAGGAGTGGAGGTAGAGGGAGGAGGGAGGAGTGGAGGAGGAGGCAGAGTTACTGAGGAGGAGTGGAGCTAGAGGGAGGAGGAGGAGTGGAGGTAGAGGGAGGAGGAGGAGGATTGGAGGAGGAGGCAGAGTTACTGAGGAGGAGTGGAGCTAGAGGGAGGAGGAGTGGAGGTAGAGGGAGGAGGGAGGAGTGGAGGAGGAGGCAGAGTTACTGAGGAGGAGTGGAGCTAGAGGGAGGAGGAGGAGTGGAGGTAGAGGGAGGAGGAGGAGTGGAGGAGGAGGCAGAGTTACTGAGGATGGGTGGAGGTAGAGGGAGGAGGAGGAGTGGAGGCAGAGGGAGGAGGAGGAGTGGAGGAGGAGGCAGAGATACTGAGGAGGAGCAGGCAGTTACTGAGGAGGAGTGGAGGAACAGGCAGAGTTACTGAGGAGGAGGAGGCAGAGTTACTGAGGAGGAGTGGAGGAGGAGGCAGAGTTACTGAGGAGGAGTGGAGGAGGAGGCAGAGTTACTGAGGAGGAGTGGAGGAGGCAGAGTTACTGAGGAGGAGCAGGCAGAGTTACTGAGGAGGAGTGGAGGAGCAGGCAGAGTTACTGAGGAGGAGTGGAGGAGCAGGCAGAGTTACTGAGGAGGAGGCAGAGTTACTGAGGAGGAGGAGGCAGAGTTACTGAGGAGGAGTGGAGGAGGAGGCAGAGTTACTGAGGAGGAGTGGAGGAGGAGGCAGAGTTACTGAGGAGGAGTGGAGGAGTGGAGGAGGAGGCAGAGTTACTGAGGAGGAGTGGAGGAGCAGGCAGAGTTACTGAGGAGGAATGGAGGAGCAGGCAGAGTTACTGAGGAGGAGTGAAGGTAGAGGGAGGAGGTGGAGTGGAGGAGGAGGCAGAGTTACTCAGGAGGAGTGGAGGAGCAGGCAGAGTTACTGAGGAGGAGTGGAGGAGTGGAGGAGGAGGCAGAGTGAGGAGGAGGAGTGGAGGCAGAGTGAGGAGGAGGAGTGGAGGTAGAGGGAGGAGGGAGGAGTGGAGGAGGAGGCAGAGTTACTGAGGAGGAGTGGAGCTAGAGGGAGGAGGAGGAGTGGAGGTAGAGGGAGGAGGAGGAGTGGAGGAGGAGGCAGAGTTACTGAGGAGGAGTGGAGCTAGAGGGAGGAGGAGTGGAGCTAGAGGGAGGAGGAGGAGTGGAGGTAGAGGGAGGAGGGAGGAGTGGAGTAGGAGGCAGAGTGAGGAGGAGGAGTGGAGGCAGAGTGAGGAGGAGGAGTGGAGGTAGAGGGAGGAGGGAGGAGTGGAGGAGGAGGCAGAGTTACTGAGGAGGAGTGGAGCTAGATGGGGGAGGAGGAGTGGAGGTAGAGGGAGGAGGAGGAGTGGAGGAGGAGGCAGAGTTACTGAGGAGGAGTGGAGCTAGAGGGAGGAGGAGGAGTGGAGGTAGAGGGAGGAGGAGGAGTGGAGGAGGAGGCAGAGTTACTGAGGAGGAGTGGAGCTAGAGGGAGGAGGAGTGGAGCTAGAGGGAGGAGGAGGAGTGGAGGTAGAGGGAGGAGGGAGGAGTGGAGGAGGAGGCAGAGTGAGGAGGAGGAGTGGAGGCAGAGTGAGGAGGAGGAGTGGAGGTAGAGGGAGGAGGGAGGAGTGGAGGAGGAGGCAGAGTTACTGAGGAGGAGTGGAGCTAGAGGGGGGAGGAGGAGTGGAGGTAGAGGGAGGAGGAGGAGTGGAGGAGGAGGCAGAGTTACTGAGGAGGAGTGGAGCTAGAGGGAGGAGGAGTGGAGCTAGAGGGAGGAGGAGGAGTGGAGGTAGAGGGAGGAGGGAGGAGTGGAGGAGGAGGCAGAGTTACTGAGGAGGAGTGGAGCTAGAGGGAGGAGGAGGAGGAGTGGAGGAGGAGGCAGAGTTACTGAGGAGGAGTGGAGGTAGAGGGAGGAGGGAGGAGTGGAGGAGGAGGCAGAGTTACTGAGGAGGAGTGGAGGTAGAGGGAGGAGGGAGGAGTGGAGGAGGAGGCAGAGTTACTGAGGAGGAGTGGAGGAGCAGGCAGAGTTACTGAGGAGGAGTGGAGCTAGAGGGAGGAGGAGTGGAGGTAGAGGGAGGAGGGAGGAGTGGAGGAGGAGGCAGAGTTACTGAGGAGGAGTGGAGCTAGAGGGAGGAGGAGGAGTGGAGGTAGAGGGAGGAGGGAGGAGTGGAGGAGGAGGCAGAGTTACTGAGGAGGAGTGGAGCTAGAGGGAGGAGGAGGAGTGGAGGTAGAGGGAGGAGGAGGAGTGGAGGAGGAGGCAGAGATACTGAGGAGGAGTGGAGCTAGAGGGAGGAGGAGGAGGAGTGGAGGAGGAGGCAGAGTTACTGAGGAGGAGTGGAGCTAGAGGGAGGAGGAGTGGAGGTAGAGGGAGGAGGGAGGAGGGAGGAGGAGGCAGAGTTACTGAGGAGGAGTGGAGCTAGAGGGAGGAGGAGGAGTGGAGGTAGAGGGAGGAGGAGGAGTGGAGGAGGAGAGGCAGAGTTACTGAGGAGGAGTGGAGCTAGAGGGAGGAGGAGGAGTGGAGGTAGAGGGAGGAGGGAGGAGTGGAGGAGGAGGCAGAGTTACTGAGGAGGAGTGGAGCTAGAGGGAGGAGGAGGAGTGGAGGTAGAGGGAGGAGGAGGAGTGGAGGAGGAGGCAGAGTTACTGAGGAGGAGTGGAGGAACAGGCAGAGTTACTGAGGAGGAGTGGAGGAACAGGCAGAGTTACTGAGGAGGAGTGGAGGAACAGGCAGAGTTACTGAGGAGGAGGAGGCAGAGTTACTGAGGAGGAGTGGAGGAGGAGGCAGAGTTACTGAGGAGGAGTGGAGGAGGCAGAGTTACTGAGGAGGAGCAGGCAGAGTTACTGAGGAGGAGTGGAGGAGGAGGCAGAGTTACTGAGGAGGAGTGGAGGAGGCAGAGTTACTGAGGAGGAGCAGGCAGAGTTACTGAGGAGGAGTGGAGGAGGAGGCAGAGTTACTGAGGAGGAGTGGAGGAGGCAGAGTTACTGAGGAGGAGCAGGCAGAGTTACTGAGGAGGAGTGGAGGAGCAGGCAGAGTTACTGAGGAGGAGTGGAGGAGCAGGCAGAGTTACTGAGGAGGAGGCAGAGTTACTGAGGAGGAGGAGGCAGAGTTACTGAGGAGGAGTGGAGGAGGAGGCAGAGTTACTGAGGAGGAATGGAGGAGCAGGCAGAGTTACTGAGGAGGAGTGAAGGTAGAGGGAGGAGGTGGAGTGGAGGAGGAGGCAGAGTTACTCAGGAGGAGTGGAGGAGCAGGCAGAGTTACTGAGGAGGAGTGGAGGAGTGGAGGAGGAGGAGTGGAGGAGGAGGCAGAGTTACCGAGGAGGAGTGGAGGTAGAGGGAGGAGGAGGAGTGGAGGAGGAGGCAGAGTTACTGAGGAGGAGTGGAGCTAGAGGGAGGAGGAGGAGTGGAGGTAGAGGAGGAGGAAGTGGAAGAGTGAGGCGGTTGCAGGACAGGTATGTTCAGCCCTGAGGGGCCGTGGATCCTCCCAGGCTGAGATGGATATGGTAGGCTCCTCCCCAGCTAACAACAAACGTTATCACAACTTTAGAGAACGTTCCCTTAAGAGTCTCGTTAGGTAACTAACTCATGTTTTCATAGGAATGTTCCCGTGATGTGTAATAAATGTTCCCAATAGACCATTCCCTTATTAATGTCTAACAGAACTTACCCAGAAAGTGGTTACCATTCCCTTATTAATGTCTAACAGAACTTACCCAGAAACTGGTTACCATTCCGTTATTAATGTCTAACAGAACTTACCCAGAAACTGGTTACCATTCCGTTATTAATGTCTAACAGAACTTACCCAGAAAGTGGTTACCATTCCGTTATTAATGTCTAACAGAACTTACCCAGAAAGTGGTTACCATTCCCTTATTAATGTCTAACAGAACTTACCCAGAAAGTGGTTACCATTCCCTTATTAATGTCTAACAGAACTTACCCAGAAAGTGGTTACCATTCCGTTATTAATGTCTAACAGAACTTACCCAGAAACTGGTTACCATTCCCTTATTAATGTCTAACAGAACTTACCCAGAAACTGGTTACCATTCCGTTATTAATGTCTAACAGAACTTACCCAGAAACTGGTTACCATTCCGTTATTAATGTCTAACAGAACTTACCCAGAAAGTGGTTACCATTCCGTTATTAATGTCTAACAGAACTTACCCAGAAAGTGGTTACCATTCCCTTATTAATGTCTAACAGAACTTACCCAGAAAGTGGTTACCATTCCCTTATTAATGTCTAACAGAACTTACCCAGAAAGTGGTTACCATTCCCTTATTAATGTCTAACAGAACTTACCCAGAAAGTGGTTACCATTCCCTTATTAATGTCTAACAGAACTTACCCAGAAAGTGGTTACCATTCCGTTATTAATGTCTAACAGAACTTACCCAGAAACTGGTTACCATTCCCTTATTAATGTCAAACAGAACTTACCCAGAAAGTGGTTACCATTCCCTTATTAATGTCAAACAGAACTTACCCAGAAAGTGGTTACCATTCCCTTATTAATGTCAAACAGAACTTACCCAGAAAGTGGTTACCATTCCCTTATTAATGTCAAACAGAACTTACCCAGAAAGTGGTTACCATTCCCTTATTAATGTCAAACAGAACTTACCCAGAAAGTGGTTACCATTCCCTTATTAATGTCAAACAGAACTTACCCAGAAAGTGGTTACCATTCCCTTATTAATGTCAAACAGAACTTACCCAGAAAGTGGTTACCATTCCCTTATTAATGTCAAACAGAACTTACCCAGAAAGTGGTTACCATTCCCTTATTAATGTCTAACAGAACTTACCCAGAAAGTGGTTACCATTCCCTTATTAATGTCTAACAGAACTTACCCAGAAAGTGGTTACCATTCCCTTATTAATGTCTAACAGAACTTACCCAGAAACTGGTTACCATTCCCTTATTAATGTCTAACAGAACTTACCCAGAAACTGGTTACCATTCCCTTATTAATGTCTAACAGAACTTACCCAGAAAGTGGTTACCATTCCCTTATTAATGTCTAACAGAACTTACCCAGAAAGTGGTTACCATTCCCTTATTAATGTCTAACAGAACTTACCCAGAAAGTGGTTACCATTCCCTTATTAATGTCTAACAGAACTTACCCAGAAAGTGGTTACCATTCCCTTATTAATGTCTAACAGAACTTACCCAGAAAGTGGTTACCATTCCCTTATTAATGTCTAACAGAACTTACCCAGAAAGTGGTTACCATTCCCTTATTAATGTCTAACAGAACTTACCCAGAAAGTGGTTACCATTCCCTTATTAATGTCAAACAGAACTTACCCAGAAAGTGGTTACCATTCCCTTATTAATGTCTAACAGAACTTACCCAGAAAGTGGTTACCATGTTCTCAGAACTAAATATATCAATGTTCTAGACATGTTAAATGATGAACATGAATGTTTTCACCAGTTTTCTGTTGGTTAGGAGAATATTCCATCAACATCCGCCCCAAACATACTCAGAGTTCTCAGAATATATTCAATATAATGGGAACGTTGTGCAAACATTTCTGTGTATCAGTTTTCAGGACATTAGCTTCCACCCAAGAAAAGTTTAATCGCACATCACGTCTTGTACCTGTTGCCGAGCCAATCGAGGCCCTGGTTGGTGAACCAGCCCTGGTTGGTGAACCATTCATGGCTCTTCATCTGTTGTCAAGGGATACTCTAACTGTTTTCAACGTACATATTTGACATACACAATGCCATTGTGAATGTTCATTTATAAACAGTAATTATTATTCAACATTTCCTCACCTGGGATTTGAACTCACAACCTGTTGGTTCAGAGTACTCCGATCTCCCCTCTACTCCTCCATGTCTGTGTCAGCTATCAGTTCATCTGACGAGTCTCGTCATTCAGTTGATTTGATTTACTTCTTTCAGAAATGTAAGAGCTCTTTCTGCATAGTTTTCTAATGTTGGTGGGGCATGTTAACCTGTTTTAATGATACTCATGAATCACTACGTTCAATCAAATAGTTTTACAGAGCTTAACTTGACTTCAACGTGTATTCTCCCTGAGGCTTATATCTGGCAGATTGTTTCATCTACATAAGTGCCTTGTGAGGAGGGGCTTCTTCTGGACAGGGCCTAAATTATACTGGCCCAAAAAGCATTAAGAGATATCCCTTATTGGGACAGTGGTTGGGGCACCATTGGGCTCTACACCACAGAGACAGTAGGGGAACCACAGGGCTCTACACCACAGAGAGACAGTAGGGGCACCACAGGGCTCTACACCACAGAGAGACAGTAGGGGAACCACAGGGCTCTACACCACAGAGAGACAGTAGGGGCACCACAGGGCTCTAGACCACAGAGAGACAGTAGGGGCACCACTAAGGCTCTACACCACAGAGAGACAGTAGGGGAACCACAGGGCTCTAGACCACAGAGAGACAGTAGGGGCACCACTAAGGCTCTACACCACAGAGAGACAGTAGGGGAACCACAGGGCTCTACACCACAGAGAGACAGTAGGGGAACCACAGGGCTCTACACCACAGAGAGACAGTAGGGGCACCACAGGGCTCTAGACCACAGAGAGACAGTAGGGGCACCACTAAGGCTCTACACCACATTTTCTTCTTCAGTTTACCGATCAGGAAATGTATAGCTTCGTTCCCACAATCAATGTGAAATAAAGAATGTACATTCCCACAACTTCCAAGGAACCAAATGTACTAGCTAGGTTTCAACTTCCAAGGAACCAAATGTACTAGCTAGGTTTCAACTTCCAAGGAACCAAATGTACTAGCTAGGTTTCAACTTCCAAGGAACCAAATGTACTAGCTAGGTTTCAACTTCCAAGGAACCAAATGTACTAGCTAGGTTTCAACTTCCAAGGAACCAAATGTACTAGCTAGGTTTCAACTTCCAAGGAACCAAATGTACTAGCTAGGTTTCAACTTCCAAGGAACCAAATGTACTAGCTAGGTTTCAACTTCAAGGAACCAAATGTACTAGCTAGGTTTCAACTTCCAAGGAACCAAATGTACTAGCTAGGTTTCAACTTCCAAGGAACCAAATGTACTAGCTAGGTTTCAACTTCCAAGGAACCAAATGTACTAGCTAGGTTTCAACTTCCAAGGAACCAAATGTACTAGCTAGGTTTCAACTTCCAAGGAACCAAATGTACTAGCTAGGTTTCAACTTCCAAGGAACCAAATGTACTAGCTAGGTTTCAACTTCCAAGGAACCAAATGTACTAGCTAGGTTTCAACTTCCAAGGAACCAAATGTACTAGCTAGGTTTCAACTTCCAAGGAACCAAATGTACTAGCTAGGTTTCAACTTCCAAGGAACCAAATGTACTAGCTAGGTTTCAACTTCCAAGGAACCAAATGTACTAGCTAGGTTTCAACTTCCAAGGAACCAAATGTACTAGCTAGGTTTCAACTTCCAAGGAACCAAATGTACTAGCTAGGTTTCAACTTCCAAGGAACCAAATGTACTAGCTAGGTTTCAACTTCCAAGGAACCAAATGTACTAGCTAGGTTTCAACTTCAAGGAACCAAATGTACTAGCTAGGTTTCAACTTCCAAGGAACCAAATGTACTAGCTAGGTTTCAACTTCCAAGGAACCAAATGTACTAGCTAGGTTTCAACTTCCAAGGAACCAAATGTACTAGCTAGGTTTCAACTTCCAAGGAACCAAATGTACTAGCTAGGTTTCAACTTCCAAGGAACCAAATGTACTAGCTAGGTTTCAACTTCCAAGGAACCAAATGTACTAGCTAGGTTTCAACTTCCAAGGAACCAAATGTACTAGCTAGGTTTCAACTTCCAAGGAACCAAATGTACTAGCTAGGTTTCAACTTCCAAGGAACCAAATGTACTAGCTAGGTTTCAACTTCCAAGGAACCAAATGTACTAGCTAGGTTTCAACTTCCAAGGAACCAAATGTACTAGCTAGGTTTCAACTTCCAAGGAACCAAATGTACTAGCTAGGTTTCAACTTCCAAGGAACCAAATGTACTAGCTAGGTTTCAACTTCCAAGGAACCAAATGTACTAGCTAGGTTTCAACTTCCAAGGAACCAAATGTACTAGCTAGGTTTCAACTTCCAAGGAACCAAATGTACTAGCTAGGTTTCAACTTCCAAGGAACCAAATGTACTAGCTAGGTTTCAACTTCCAAGGAACCAAATGTACTAGCTAGGTTTCAACTTCCAAGGAACCAAATGTACTAGCTAGGTTTCAACTTCCAAGGAACCAAATGTACTAGCTAGGTTTCAACTTCCAAGGAACCAAATGTACTAGCTAGGTTTCAACTTCCAAGGAACCAAATGTACTAGCTAGGTTTCAACTTCCAAGGAACCAAATGTACTAGCTAGGTTTCAACTTCCAAGGAACCAAATGTACTAGCTAGGTTTCAACTTCCAAGGAACCAAATGTACTAGCTAGGTTTCAACTTCCAAGGAACCAAATGTACTAGCTAGGTTTCAACTTCCAAGGAACCAAATGTACTAGCTAGGTTTCAACTTCCAAGGAACCAAATGTACTAGCTAGGTTTCAACTTCCAAGGAACCAAATGTACTAGCTAGGTTTCAACTTCCAAGGAACCAAATGTACTAGCTAGGTTTCAACTTCCAAGGAACCAAATGTACTAGCTAGGTTTCAACTTCCAAGGAACCAAATGTACTAGCTAGGTTTCAACTTCCAAGGAACCAAATGTACTAGCTAGGTTTCAACTTCCAAGGAACCAAATGTACTAGCTAGGTTTCAACTTCCAAGGAACCAAATGTACTAGCTAGGTTTCAACTTCCAAGGAACCAAATGTACTAGCTAGGTTTCAACTTCCAAGGAACCAAATGTACTAGCTAGGTTTCAACTTCCAAGGAACCAAATGTACTAGCTAGGTTTCAACTTCCAAGGAACCAAATGTACTAGCTAGGTTTCAACTTCCAAGGAACCAAATGTACTAGCTAGGTTTCAACTTCCCAAATGTACTAGAACCAAATGTACTAGCTAGGTTTCAACTTCCAAGGAACCAAATGTACTAGCTAGGTTTCAACTTCCAAGGAACCAAATGTACTAGCTAGGTTTCAACTTCCAAGGAACCAAATGTACTAGCTAGGTTTCAACTTCCAAGGAACCAAATGTACTAGCTAGGTTTCAACTTCCAAGGAACCAAATGTACTAGCTAGGTTTCAACTTCCAAGGAACCAAATGTACTAGCTAGGTTTCAACTTCCAAGGAACCAAATGTACTAGCTAGGTTTCAACTTCCAAGGAACCAAATGTACTAGCTAGGTTTCAACTTCCAAGGAACCAAATGTACTAGCTAGGTTTCAACTTCCAAGGAACCAAACCAAATGTACTAGCTAGGTTTCAACTTCCAAGGAACCAAATGTACTAGCTAGGTTTCAACTTCCAAGGAACCAAATGTACTAGCTAGGTTTCAAACAGGCCCTATGAGCCCTATTCATTCAAATCCATTTCACTGTAAAATCAGACAGTCTTGTGTCTTTGGGGAAATTAGCATTTAAATGACTTGTGGACGAGAGCTTTCCTTGTCCTGCCAGCTTCACAACTAGAGCAGAACCAGGCTTTTCCCTCTCTGATTACATATGAGCCACCTCCAAAGCCCCCGACTGTATGTGTGTGTGTTAAACCAGCAGGTGGTCTGTGTGTGTGTGTGTGTGTGTGTGTGTGTGTGTGTGTGTGTGTGTGTGTGTGTGTGTGTGTGTGTGTGTGTGTGTGTGTGTGTGTGTGTGTGTGTGTGTGTGTGTGTGTGTGTGTGTGTGTGTGTGTGTGTGTGTGTGTTAAACCAGCAGGTGGTCTGTGTCTGTGTGTGTTTGCACCGGCAGCACACTGTTGAGGATGTGTCATTTCCTCAAGTACTTTCAACGACCCTGGACCATAGCTGACCTTCGGGTAGCGTGTTGAGTGGGTACTGGAGTACTGAATGGGGAATTTGGATAGCGAGGATAGCCTACTGGGAACACGTCGGTTGAATCAACGTTGTTTCCATGTCATTTCAACGAAACTATTGACATCTGTGCCCAGTGGGAGGAAGCCTAGCGAGTGGCCTAGCGAGTGGCCTAGCGAGTGGCCTAGCGAGTGGCCTAGCGAGTAACCTAGCGAGTGGCCTAGCGAGTAACCTAGCGAGTGGCCTAGCGAGTGGCCTAGCGAGTGGCCTAGCGAGTAACCTAGCGAGTGGCCTAGCGAGTGGCCTAGCGAGTAACCTAGCGAGTGGCCTAGCGAGTGGCCTAGCGAGTGGCCTAGCGAGTAACCTAGCGAGTGGCCTAGCGAGTGGCCTAGCGAGTAACCTAGCGAGTGGCCTAGCGAGTGGCCTAGCGAGTGGCCTAGCGAGTGGCCTAGCGAGTGGCCTAGCAGGTAACCTAGCGAGTGGCCTAGCGAGTGGCCTAGCGAGTGGCCTAGCGAGTGGCCTAGCGAGTGGCCTAGCGAGTAACCTAGTGGGTGGCCTAGCGAGTGGTCTAGCGAGTAACTTAGCGCATGGCCTAACGGGTGGCCTAGCGGGTAACCTAGCGGATGGCGGGAAGCTTAGTGGGTAGCCTAGCGGGTGGCCTAGCGAGTGGCCTAGCGAGTAACCTAGTGGGTGGCCTTGCGGTTAAGAGTGTTCGAATCCTTTCAAATCTGTCGATGTGCCCCTGACCTAATTGCACCTGTAAGTTGCTCTGGATAAGAGTGTCTGCTAAATGACTCAAATGTAACATGAAAAGCCTGAGAAGAGAACGAGACTCTGGTTGCAAATTGCACCATTTCAGAGGGTTATATTGAGGCACATTCTAGCGCTGCACCGGGTCTGATAACCTTTCTCATTTCCTATCTGGCCTGTGAAAAGAACATCTGAAGGAAATATTACAGATATCATCCCATATTGCCAACATATTAAAAAGCTTTATTGTGGAAAATGCTAAGATTTTTTTGTTGTTGTATGAAATGAATAAGTCCTCAGGCTAAAGATCTCTCTCCATCAGGGTGTTTGTTATATGTTATTTCTTATGTTAGACAGACACCTCACCTAAAGTGTAGTTATTATGTTATTCAGCACAAACAGCTGGAATGTCACTCCCTCTGTTCCAAAACCCATCTAACCCCACATCTCTCTCTCTCTCTCTCTCTCTCTCTCTCTCTCTCTCTCTCTCTCTCTCTCTCTCTCTCTCTCTCTCTCTCTCTCTCTCTCTCTCTCTCTCTCTCTCTCTCTCTCTCTCTCTCTCTCTCTCTCTCTCTCTCTCTCTCTCTCTCTCTCCCTCCCTCTCTCTCCCTCTCTCTCTCTCTCTATCCCCCCTCTCTCTCCCTCTCTCTCTCTATCCCCCTCTCTCTCCCTCTCTCTCTCTATCCCCCCCTCCCCTCTCTCTCTATCCCCCCTCTCTCTCCCTCTCTCTCTCTCTCTCTCTCTCTCTCTCTCCTCTCTCCCTCTCTTTCCCTCTCTCTCCCTCTCTCTTTCCCTCTCTCTCTCTCTCTCTCTCTTCCTCTATCCCTCTTCCTCTCTCACTCTCTTCCTCTCCCTCTCTCTTTTTCTCTCTATCTTTGTTTTTTCTTGTAGTTGGGAAGACATCTCTGATCACGAGGTTCATGTATGACAGCTTTGACAACACATATCAGGTAGGTATCGGAGGCACCACACTACCACACAGTCGTCAGGCAGTCACTGACACGCTACATTTTTGTATCGGTCACTCACTCCACCAATCACAGCAGTGAATAGACAGAACTGACCCACCCCCCTACCACGCCTCAAGATTCAAACACAGCTGTGCAGTACATTGATCCACTAAGCAGCTGATTCTATGGTTGCGCTGTAAGAATGAGCTGATTGTTTTCTCAGTTTGGTGTCAAGGGAGCAGCTTCTAGGTTCATCAGAGGTAAACAACATGAGGTAGTATATTGTGAGATAATATATTGTGAGGTAGTATACTGTGAGGTAGTATATTGTGAGGTAGTATATTGTGAGGTAGTATACTGTGAGGTAGTATATCGTGAGGTAGTATATCGTGAGGTAGTATATCGTGAGGTAGTAAATTGTGAGGTAGTATATTGTGAGGTTGTGAGGTAATATACTGTGAGGTAGTATATTGTGAGGTAGTATACTGTGAGGTAGTATACTGTGAGGTAGTATATTGTGAGGTAGTATATCGTGAGGTAGTATATCGTGAGGTAGTAAATTGTGAGGTAGTATACTGTGAGGTTGTGAGGTAATATACTGTGAGGTAGTATATTGTGAGGTAGTATACTGTGAGGTAGTATATTGTGAGGTAGTATACTGTGAGGTAGTATATCGTGAGGTAGTATACTGTGAGGTAGTATATCGTGAGGTAGTATATCGTGAGGTAGTATATCGTGAGGTAGTAAATTGTGAGGTAGTATACTGTGAGGTAGTATATCGTGAGGTAGTAAATTGTGAGGTAGTATATTGTGAGGTTGTGAGGTAATATACTGTGAGGTAGTATATTGTGAGGTAGTATACTGTGAGGTAGTATATTGTGAGGTAGTATACTGTGAGGTAGTATATCGTGAGGTAGTATATCGTGAGGTAGTATATCGTGAGGTAGTAAATTGTGAGGTAGTATACTGTGAGGTAGTATACTGTGAGGTAGTATATCGTGAGGTAGTATATTGTGAGGTAGTATACTGTGAGGTAGTATATTGTGAGGTTGTGAGGTAATATACTGTGAGGTAGTATATTGTGAGGTTGTGAGGTAATATACTGTGAGGTAGTATATTGTGAGGTAGTATACTGTGAGGTAGTATATCGTGAGGTAGTATATCGTGAGGTAGTATATCGTGAGGTAGTATATTGTGAGGTTGTGAGGTAATATACTGTGAGGTAGTATATTGTGAGGTAGTATACTGTGAGGTAGTATATTGTGAGGTAGTATACTGTGAGGTAGTATATCGTGAGGTAGTATATCGTGAGGTAGTATATCGTGAGGTAGTAAATTGTGAGGTAGTATACTGTGAGGTAGTATATCGTGAGGTAGTATATCGTGAGGTAGTATATTGTGAGGTAGTATACTGTGAGGTAGTATATTGTGAGGTTGTGAGGTAATATACTGTGAGGTAGTATATTGTGAGGTAGTATACTGTGAGGTAGTATACTGTGAGGTAGTATACTGTGAGATAGTATATTGTAAGGTAGTGGATTGTGAGATAATATATTGTGAGGTAGTATATCGTGAGGTAGTATATTGTGAGGTAGTATACTGTGAGGTAGTATATTGTGAGGTAGTATATTGTGAGGTTGTGAGGTAATATACTGTGAGGTAGTATATTGTGAGGTAGTATACTGTGAGGTAGTATACTGTGAGGTAGTATACTGTGAGATAGTATATTGTGAGGTAGTATATTGTGAGGTAGTATATCGTGAGGTAGTATATCGTGAGGTAGTATATTGTGAGGTAGTATATTGTGGGGTTGTGAGGTAATATACTGTGAGGTAGTATATTGTGAGGTAGTATATTGTGAGGTAGTATACTGTGAGGTAGTATATTGTGAGGTAGTATATCGTGAGGTAGTATATCGTGAGGTAGTATATCGTGAGGTAGTATATTGTGAGGTAGTATATCGTGAGGTAGTATATCATGAGGTAGTATATTGTGAGGTTGTGAGGTAATATACTGTGAGGTAGTATATTGTGAGGTAGTATATTGTGAGGTAGTATACTGTGAGGTAGTATATCGTGAGGTAGTATATCGTGAGGTAGTATATCGTGAGGTAGTATATCGTGAGGTAGTATATCGTGAGGTAGTATATTGTGAGGTAGTATATTGTGAGGTTGTGAGGTAATATACTGTGAGGTAGTATATTGTGTGGTAGTATATCGTGAGGTAGTATATCGTGAGGTAGTATATGGATGTCATAAGGTGTCATAAGGTGAATGCACCAATTTGTAAGTCGCTCTGGATAAGAGCGTCTGCTAAATGACTTAAATGTAATGTAAATGTATATCGTGAGGTAGTATATTGTGAGGTAGTATATTGTGAGGTTGTGAGGTAGTATATCGTGAGGTAGTATATCGTGAGGTAGTATATCGTGAGGTAGTATATTGTGAGGTTGTGAGGTAATATATCGTGAGGTAGTATATTGTGAGGTAGTATATTGTGAGGTAGTATATCGTGAGGTAGTATATTGTGAGGTTGTGGGGTAATATACTGTGAGGTAGTATATCGTGAGGTAGTATATCGTGAGGTAGTATATTGTGAGGTTGTGAGGTAATATACTGTGAGGTAGTATATCGTGAGGTAGTATATTGTGAGGTAGTATATTATGAGGTTGTGAGGTAATATACTGTGAGGTAGTATACTGTGAGGTAGTATATCGTGAGGTAGTATATCGTGAGGTAGTATATTGTGAGGTTGTATATCGTGAGGTAATATATCGTGAGGTAGTATATTGTGAGGTAGTATATTGTGAGGTAGTATATCGTGAGGTAGTATATCGTGAGGTAGTATATCGTGAGGTAGTATATTGTGAGGTTGTGAGGTAATATATCGTGAGGTAGTATATTGTGAGGTTGTATATCGTGAGGTGGATGTGAGTCCTTGTCCCTACTGTGTACATTACCCACTTAGCATTTTAATTTGATCATGGGGGGGGGGTTTGTTAATGCTACTGCATCTAAACTGCAACGATATGACTGATATGAATTGAGTGTGTGTGAGAGCAGTATGAGAGCCTCTGTGTGGACTGGCTCAGCCAGCTGAGGGCTTTAGTAACATGGTGTTCAAAGAGAGACCTCTGAAAACATCAACAGTGACAGACCTCAGAAGATTCACACTCTTTCCCTTCATTACCTCCTGAAGGAGGGCGGCAGGAAGCCTTAGAGGTTCAGCTTTGGGCTGAAAGGTAACTGAAAGTTCGCTGGTTCAAATCCCCGAGACGAATAGGGTGAAACATCTGTCAATGTTCCCTTGAGTAAAGGCATTTAACTCAAATTGCTCCTGTAAGTTACTCTGGATGAGAGTTTAAAAAAAATAATAATAATAATTGTCAAATTTAAAGAGATCTTAAAGTCAACCAGCCCGTCTCCATTCCTATATGTTCAGTATTACTACAGTGCTAACGCTGTAATGAGATTTGGATGGTGTATTATGAGTATATGCTTTGTGGTAGCTCTCACAATGGACACTGTATCCCCTTCTATCCCGGGATTCAATGGCGCCGGAGGGGATGGCTGCCATTTTACAAATCTGTCGTTCTGCCCCTGAACAGGCAGTTAACCCACTGTTCCTAGGCCATCATTGAAAATAAGAATTTGTTCTTAACTGACTTGCCTGGTTAAATAAAGATAAAAAATAATTTTGTTTTTATGAGTCTGACGTGAAGGAGACCAGGCCCAAATCCGCGTCATTCACGTGAAGAAAAGAAAAGACAGAAATACAGAGATTGGACTGCCTTGTGAGAATCTGTCGGCCAGTGGGTAACCTGCCTCTACCATCCGTTCTATTGGCCAACGTGCGACCAAAAAATAAATAAAACTGGATGATCTCCGCTCGAGACTATCCTACCAATGGGACATTAAAAATGTAATATCTTATGTTTCATCGAGTCGTGGCTGAATGACGACACGTGTAATATAAAGACTTTCCATGCATTGGCACGACAGAACAGCTATGTCTGGTAAGAAGAGGGACAGGGTGTGCGTCTTTTTTGTCAATAAAAGCTGGTGCGCTGGTGCGCAAAAAAGTCTTGCTCGCCTGAGGTAGAGAACCTCAAGCTGTAGACCACACTATCTACCAAGAGATTTTCCATTTATATTTTTCGTAGCTGTCTATTTATCACCACAAACCGATGCTGTTGCTAAGACCGCACTCAACCACCTCTATAAGGCCATAAGCAAACAAGACAATACTCACCCAGAGGCGGTGCTCCTAGTGGCCGGGGACTTTAATGCAGGCAAACTTAAATCTGTTTTTACCTCATTTCTACCAGCATGTCACATGTGCAACCAGAGGAAAAACAACTCTAGACCACCTTTACTCCACACAGAGACGCGTTAAAAGCTCTCCCTCGCCCTCCATTTGGCAAATCTGACCATAATTCTGTCCTCCTGATTCCTGCTTACAAGCAAAAACAAAAGCAGGAAGTACCAGTGACTCGCTCAATACGGAAGTGGTCAGATGGCACGGATGCTAAGTTACAGGACTGTTTTGCATCGACTTACGGTCACTATACATATTCCAACCAGAATCCATGGATTACAGGCAACATCCGCACCGAGCTAAAGGCTAGAGCTGGCGCTTTCAAAGAGCGGGACACTAATCCAGACGCATATAACAAATCCCGCTAAGCCCTCAAAGGAACCATCAAACAGGCGTCAATGCATGACTAATATTGAATCCTACTACACCGGCTCTGATGCTCGTTGGATGTGGCAGGGCTTGAAAACTATTACGGACTACAAAGGGAAACCCAGACACGAGCTGCCCAGTGATGCGAGACTACCAGACGAGCTAAATGCCTTTTATGCTCACTTCGAGGTAAGCAACACTGAAGCATGCATGAGAGCACCAGTTGTTCCAGATGACTGTGTGATCACGCTCTCCGTAGCTAATGTGAGCAAGACCTTTAAACAGGTCAACATTCACAAGGCCGCGTGGCCAGACGGATTGATCGTGGACTACAGGAAATGGCGGGCCGAACAGGACCCCGTTAACATCGACGGGGCTGTAGGGAGGCGGTTGAGAGTTTCAAGTTCCTTGTCCACATCACCAACAAACTATTATGGTCCAAACACACCAAGACATTCGTTAAGAGGGTGCAACAACACATTTCACCCCTCAGGAGACTGTAAAGATTTGTCATGGGTCCCCAGATCCTCAAAAAGTTATACAGCTGCACCATCGAGACCATCCTGACCGGTTGCATCACCGCCTGGTATGGCAACTGCTCGGTATCTGACCGCAAGGCGCTACAGAGGGTAGTGCATACGGCCCAGTACATCACAGGGGCCAAACTTCTTGCCATCCAGGACCTCTATACCAGGCGGTGTCAGAGGAAGGACCAAAAAATTGTCACCCAAGTCATGGACTGTTCTCTCTGCTTCTGCACGGCAAACGGAACGAGAGTGCCAAGTCCAGGTCGAAAAGGCTCTTCAACAACTTCTTCCCCCAAGCCATAAGACTGCTGAACAATTAATCAAATGGCCACCAAGACTTTTTACACTGAACTCTAACAAGTCAACTGAACTCGGAATTCTCACAAAAATAATGAGAATAAAAGAAAGAGAGATAGAGAGAGTTTCCTCCACCATCTTCTCCTCTCATCAGTCCCCTCTTCATCATCGCGCTGGATGTGCGTCCCAGACAGACTCAGGCAGATTCAGACAGGCATCTGCGTATTTGCAAATGTCTCCACATGCTTTATGACATCTAATAACTCTAAATTCCAAGCATCTGCCTCTAACCCTAGGAAGCTCTTTGCCACATTCTCCTCCCTCCTGAATCCTCCTCCCCCCCCCTCCCTCTCTGCAGATGACTTCGTCAACCATTTTGAAAAGAAGATCGACGACATCCGATCCTCGTTTGCTAAGTCAAACAACACCGCTGGTTCTGCTCACACTGCCCTACCCTGTGCTCTGACCTCTTTCTCCCTCTCTCTCCAGATGAAATCTCGCGTCTTGTGACGGCCGGCCGCCCAACAACCTGCCCGCTCGACCCTATCCCCTCCTCTCTTCTCCAGACCATTTCCGGAGACCTTCTCCCTTACCTCACCTCGCTCATCAACTTATCCCTGACCGCTGGCTACGTCCCTTCCGTCTTCAAGAGAGCGAGAGTTGCACCCTTCTGAAAAAACCTACACTCGATCCCTCCGATGTCAACAACTACAGACCAGTATCCCTTCTTTCTTTTCTCTCCAAAACTCTTGAACGTGCCGTCCTTTGGTCAGCTCTCCCGCTATCTCTCTCAGAATGACCTTCTTGATCCAAATCAGTCAGGTTTCAAGACTAGTCATTCAACTGAGACTGCTCTTCTCTGTATCACGGAGGTGCTCCGCACCGCTAAAGCTAACTCTCTCTCCTCTGCTCTCATCCTTCTAGACCTATCGGCTGCCTTCGATACTGTGAACCATCAGATCCTCCTCTCCACCCTCTCCGAGTTGGGCATCTCCCGGCGCGGCCCACGCTTGGATTGCGTCCTACCTGACAGGTCGCTCCTACCAGGTGGCGTGGCGAGAATCTGTCTCCTCACCACGCGCTCTCACCACTGGTGTCCCCCAGGGCTCTGTTCTAGGCCCTCTCCTATTCTCGCTATACACCAAGTCACTTGGCTCTGTCATAACCTCACATGGTCTCTCCTATCATTGCTATGCAGACGACACACAATTAATCTTCTCCTTTCCCCCTTCTGATGACCAGGTGGCGAATCGCATCTCTGCATGTCTGGCAGACATATCAGTGTGGATGACGGATCACCACCTCAAGCTGAACTTCGGCAAGACGGAGCTGCTCTTCCTCCCGGGGAAGGACTGCCCGTTCCATGATCTCGCCATCACGGTTGACAACTCCATTGTGTCCTCCTCCCAGAGCGCTAAGAACCTTGGCGTGATCCTGGACAACAAACTGTCGTTCTCAACTAACATCAAGGCGGTGGCCCGTTCCTGTAGGTTCATGCTCTACAACATCCGCAGAGTACGACCCTGCCTCACACAGGAAGCGGCGCAGGTCCTAATCCAGGCACTTGTCATCTCCCGTCTGGATTACTGCAACTCGCTGTTGGCTGGGCTCCCTGCCTGTGCCATTAAACCTCTACAACTCATCCAGAACGCCACAGCCCGTCTAGTGTTCAACCTTCCCAAGTTCTCTCATGTCACCCCGCTCCTCCGCTCTCTCCACTGGCTTCCAGTTGAAGCTCGCATCCGCTACAAGACCATGGTGCTTGCCTACGGAGCTGTGAGGGGAACGGCACCTCAGTACCTCCAGGCTCTGATCAGGCCCTACACCCAAATAAGGGCACTGCGTTCATTCACCTCTGACCTGCTCGCCTCCCTACCACTGAGGAAGTACAGTTCCCGCTCAGCTCAGTCAAAACTGTTCGCTGCTCTGGCTCCCCAATGGTGGAACAAACTCCCTCACGACGCCAGGACAGCGGAGTCAATCACCACCTTCCGGAGACACCTGAAACCCCACCTCTTTAAGGAATACCTAGGATAGGATAAAGTAATCCTTCTCACCCTCCCTCCCCCCTTAAAATATTTAGATGCACTATTGTAAAGTGGTTGTTCCACTGGATGTCATAAGGTGAATGCACCAATTTGTAAGTCGCTCTGGATAAGAGCGTCTGCTAAATGACTTAAATGTAAATGTAAATGTAATATCTGTCCACTGCCTGCTGCACTTTAAAAACAGCCTGTCTGTGAGGAAAATGAAAATGAGATGGTAATTTCTGTTTGATACAAAGCTGTTCGTTTCTCCCCACTTAACCCTGGGGTCCAGGAATCAGCCGGCTTCGTCATGCCCTCCCTCCCTCGACGCAGCATCACATCAGTCAAAGACAGAGAGAGAGAGAGAGAGAGAGAGAGAGAGAGAGAGAGAGAGAGAGAGAGAGAGAGAGAGAGAGAGAGAGAGAGAGAGAGAGAGAGAGAGAGAGAGAGAGAGAGAGAGAGAGAGAGAGAGAGAGAGAGAGAGAGAGAGAGAGAGAGAGAGAGAGTGTGTGTGTT
>NC_060174.1:4076680-4204278 GCF_021184085.1 Oncorhynchus gorbuscha | reverse complement strand
CCACCCAGCCTTTGTATATCTTCTCTAGTCAAAGCCTCACAACCAGAGCCAGCCCTTTGTTCCAATTCAGATTGCGGATTACTGGCTGGGTAATTACGGGTGATGTATCTTTGTAGACAGGGTTATTATGGGTGATGTAGCTTTGTAAACAGGGGTATTATGGGTGATGTAGCTTTGTAGACAGGGTTATTGTAGGTGATGTAGCTTTGTAGACAGGGTTATTATAGGTGATGTAGCTTTGTAGACAGGGTTATTATGGGTGATGTAGCTTTGTAAACAGGGTTATTATGGGTGATGTAGCTTTGTAGACAGGGTAATTACGGGTGATGTATCTTTGTAGACAGGGTTATTATGGGTGATGTAGCTTTGTAAACAGGGGTATTATGGGTGATGTAGCTTTGTAGACAGGGTTATTGTAGGTGATGTAGCTTTGTAGACAGGGTTATTATAGGTGATGTAGCTTTGTAGACAGGGTTATTATGGGTGATGTAGCTTTGTAAACAGGGTTATTATGGGTGATGTAGCTTTGTAGACAGGGTAATTACGGGTGATGTATCTTTGTAGACAGGGTTATTATGGGTGATGTAGCTTTGTAAACAGGGGTATTATGGGTGATGTAGCTTTGTAGACAGGGTTATTGTAGGTGATGTAGCTTTGTAGACAGGGTTATTATAGGTGATGTAGCTTTGTAGACAGGGTTATTATGGGTGATGTAGCTTTGTAGACAGGGTTATTGTGAGTGATATAGCTTTGTAGACAGGGTTATTATGGGTGATGTAGCTTTGTAAACAGGGTTATTATGGGTGATGTAGCTTTGTAGACAGGGTTATTGTGGGTGATGTAGCTTTGTAAACAGGGTTATTATGGGTGATGTAGCTTTGTAAACAGGGTTATTATGGGTGATGTAGCTTTGTAGACAGGGTTATTGTGGGTGATGTAGCTTTGTAGACAGGGTTATTATGGGTGATGTAACTTTGTAGACAGGGTTATTATAGGTGATGAAGCTTTGTAGACAGGGTTATTATAGGTGATGAAGCTTTGTAGACAGGGTTATTATAGGTGATGTAGCTTTGTAGACAGGGTTATTATGGGTGATGTAGCTTTGTACACAGGGTTATTATGGGTGATGTAGCTTTGTAGACAGGGTTATTATGGGTGATGTAGCTTTGTACACAGGGTTATTATGGGTGATGTAGCTTTGTACACAGGGTTATTATGGGTGATGTAGCTTTGTAGACAGGGTTATTATGGGTGATGTAGATTTGTAGACGGGGTTATTATGGGTGATGTAGATTTGTAGACAGGGTTATTGTGGGTGATGTAGCTTTGTAGACAGGGTTATTATGGGTGATGTAGCTTTGTAGACGGGGTTATTATGGGTGATGTAGCTTTGTAGACAGGGTTATTATGGGTGATGTAGCTTTGTAGACAGGGTTATTTTGGGGATGTAGCTTTGTAGACAGAGTTATTATGGGTGATGTAGCTTTGTAGACAGGGTTATTATGGGTGATGTAGCTTTGTAGACAGGGTTATTATGGGTGATGTAGCTTTGTAGACAGGGCTATTATGGGTGATGTAGCTTTGTAGACAGGGTTATTATGGGTGATGTAGCTTTGTAGACAGGGTTATTATAGGTGATGAAGCTTTGTAGACAGGGTTATTATAGGTGATGTAGCTTTGTAGACAGGGTAATTACAGGTGATGTAGCTTCGTAGACAGGGTTATTATGGGTGATGTAGCTTTGTACACAGGGTTATTATGGGTGATGTAGCTTTGTAGACGGGGTTATTATGGGTGATGTAGCTTTGTAGACAGGGTTATTATGGGTGATGTAGCTTTGTAGACAGGGTTATTATGGGTGATGTAGCTTTGTAGGCAGGGTTATTATGGGTGATGTAGCTTTGTAGACAGGGTTATTATGGGTGATGTAGCTTTGTAGGCAGGGTTATTATGGGTGATGTAGCTTTGTAGACAGGGTTATTATGGGTGATGTAGCTTTGTAGACAGGGTTATTATGGGTGATGTAGCTTTGTAGACAGGGTTATTATAGGTGATGTAGCTTTGTAGACAGGGTTATTATGGGTGATGTAGCTTTGTAGACGGGGTTATTATGGGTGATGTAGCTTTGTAGACCGGGTTATTATGGGCGATGTAGCTTTGTAGACAGGGTTATTATAGGTGATGTAGCTTTGTAGACAGGGTTATTATGGGTGATGTAGCTTTGTAGACAGGGTTATTATGGGTGATGTAGCTTTGTAGACGGGGTTATTATGGGTGATGTAGCTTTGTAGACAGGGTTATTATGGGTGATGTAGCTTTGTAGACAGGGTTATTATGGGTGATGTAGCTTTGTAGACAGGGTTATTATGGGTGATGTAGCTTTGTAGACAGGGTTATTATGGGTGATGTAGCTTTGTAGACAGGGTTATTATGGGTGATGTAGCTTTGTAGACAGGGTTATTCTGGGTGATGTAGCTTTGCAGACAGGATTATTATAGGTGCTTTAGTTTGTAGATCGGGTTATTCTGGGTGATGTAGTTTTGTAGAAAAATAACACAATTGAATGTTTTAAATCTACAACAATGCTTAAACCACATCAGCAGACCACTATTGATGTCTGCGAAAAATCCAACAAAAACGAACACCATTGTGTTTGACTACTGTAGCGATCGTAAGTTCGCCTCTTTTTACTGACTCGGATGTTATCGACTGGTTCAGTCAAAGGAACGAATCGTTTGACAAATTTCTTTCATTTGAGTCAGCAATGCCCAGAGCATGCAGGACCCCCGGCTGGTGAGCGAAGAACTGAAAACTGAATATAGTGGTGTTAAAATCCCTGTACCCAGCTCCTCACTAATATATAGTGTTTAAATCCCTGTACCCAGCTCCTCACTAATATATAGTGTTTAAATCCCTGTACCCAGCTCCTCACTAATATATAGTGTTTAAATCCCTGTACCCAGCTCCTCACTAATATACAGTGTTTAAATCCCTGTACCCAGCTCCTCACTAATATATAGTGTTTAAATCCCTGTACCCAGCTCCTCACTAATATATAGTGTTTAAAGCCCTGTACCCAGCTCCTCACTAATATATAGTGTTTAAATCCCTGTACCCAGCTCCTCACTAATATATAGTGTTTAAATCCCTGTACCCAGCTCCTCACTAATATATAGTGTTTAAATCCCTGTACCCAGCTCCTCACTAATATATAGTGTTTAAATCCCTGTACCCAGCTCCTCACTAATATATAGTGTTTAAATCCCTGTACCCAGCTCCTCACTAATATATAGTGTTTAAAGCCCTGTACCCAGCTCCTCACTAATATATAGTGTTTAAATCCCTGTACCCAGCTCCTCACTAATATATAGTGTTTAAATCCCTGTACCCAGCTCCTCACTAATATATAGTGTTTAAATCCCTGTACCCAGCTCCTCACTAATATATAGTGTTTAAATCCCTGTACCCAGCTCCTCACTAATATATAGTGTTTAAATCCCTGTACCCAGCTCCTCACTAATATATAGTGTTTAAAGCCCCGTATTCATCTCCTATAGTGTTTCTTGCTGCTTCTAGTGGAGTAGGGACTTTTGGCATGAATCAACAATTATCGTCTATTAGCATAAATCGACATGAATCAACTTTTGGCATCACTAGTCTATTGGCATAAATTGACTATTAGCATAAATTGACTATTAGCATAAATTGACTATTAGCATAAATCGACTATTGGCATAAATCGACTATTGGCATAAATTGACTATTAGCATAAATTGACTATTAGCATAAATTGACTATTAGCATAAATCGACTATTGGCATATATCGACTATTGGCATAAATAGACTATTAGCATAAATCGACTATTAGCATGCTCTTTTAAAAGGGAAAGCAGGAGAAGGAGGTTAGGAGGGCTGAAGTGCGTTTTAGGACAAATACACCAGGGTGAAGTGTTGGTGGTAATGGTGTTGGGGACAGATAGACCTGTCGAGATTCAACTATCCACTGGCACCCATAGCTCTGTCACTATATGAATACTAACCTCCTGTCCAATGTATGACCATATTAGAGACACATATTTCCCTCAGATTACACAGACCCACAAATAATTAGAAATCAAACCCGATGTTGATAAACTCCCATATCTACTGGGTGAAATACCACAGCGTGCCATCACATAAAGTAAGATTTGTGGCCTGTTGCCATGAGAAAGTGGAACACAAACAACATTGTAAATACAATCCATATTTATTTGTTTTCCCATTCTATTCATACTACAACTATTTGCACATTGCTAAAACCATTTTGATAGCTGATAATATAACACTTGAAATGTATTTTTGAGTGCAATATTTACTGTTAAATTATAATAGTTTTGATGTTGTTGTTTCTTCTCACTTGTTTTGTTTATTTCACTTGCATTGGCAATGTAAACATGTTTCCCATGCTAATAAAGCTCATTTGAATAGAGAGAGAGAGAGAGAGAGGAGGCAAAGACACACTGAGAGAGAGAGAGAGAGAGAGAGAGAGAGAGAGAGAGAGAGAGAGAGAGAGAGAGAGAGAGAGAGAGGCAAAGACACACTGAGGCAGAGAAAGAGAAACATGGACAGAGGAGATAGGCACTAGGCAGAGAGAGAGAGACCACCCCAAGAAAACACTGGCCACCCCCTATATAGCCCCCCCCCCCTCCATGTCAGCCCCTTAAGCCACCAGTCATGCCCCTGCAGCAAGGACCTCAACATGACAGCCCCCAAATTTTGCCCAGGCCGTGAGCAGAGTAACAGGCCCACCCCCCACTATTACCCACGCCCAAGTCCAATCCTTCTAAGAGATATGTATCAGATGCTCAACATGATCTGCTCACACCTACTGTGATGGTTCGGGGCCTAAACCACACAAAAAAACAACACTAGACACAATGGAACACAAAGCTTTTACTATCTCATTCTGGAATATACAAGGTCTGAGGTCATCTGCCTTTCCCCAAAAGAGCAGGAACCCAGACCTCATCAAATAAATTGGAAATACAGACTTTGTCATCCTACAAGAAACCTGGTATAGAGGAGATGGACCCACTGGTTGTCCTCTAGGTTACAGAGATCTGGTAGTCCCATCCACCAAACTACCAGGTGTGTGGTATAGAGGAGATGGACCCACTGGTTGCCCTCTAGGTTACAGAGAGCTGATAGTCCCTTCCACCAAACTACCAGGTGTGAAACAGGGAAGGGACTCAGGGGGTATGCTAATTTGGTATAGAGCAGACATAATCCACTCCATTAAATTAATCAAAACAGGAACATTTTGCATCTGGCTAGAAATTCAAGTGGGGAGATATGTGGGGAGATATGCTATATCTTCCCATTAGAATCCCCATACTTTAATGGAGACAGCTTCTCCATGCTGGAGGGGGAAATCAATCATTTTCAGGCCCAGGGACATGTACTAGTCTGTGGTGACCTAAATGCCAGAACTGGACAACAACCTGACACCCTCAGCACACAGGGGGACAAACACCTGCCTGGAGGTGACAGCATTCCCTCCCCCATATGTCCCCCTAGACACAACTACGACAACATAACCAACAAAAACAGGTTACAACTCCTGCAGCTCTGTTGCACGCTGGATATGTACATAGTTAATGGTAGGCTTCGAGGGGACTCCTATGGTAGGTACACCTATAGCTCATCTCTTGGCAGTAGTACTGTAGACTACTTTATCACTGACCTCAACCCAGAGTCTCTCAGAGCATTCACAGTCAGCCCACTGACACCCCTATCAGACCACAGCAAAATCACAGTCTACTTAAACAGAGCAATACTCAATCAAGAGGCATCAAAGCCAAAGGACCTAAATAATATTAAGAAATGATATAGATGGAAGGAGAGTAGCATGGAAATCTAACCAAAAAAACAATTAGGCAACAACAAATTCAATCCCTTCGAGACAATTTCCTAGACAAAACATACACCATAAAATCCATGTATACAAACAACAGGTGAGGGGTTAAAATGGGCAAAAAACACACATTTCTTTCCACAGGGCCGTGGGGTGAGACAGGGATGCAGCTTAAGCCCCACCATCTTCAACATATATATCAATGAATTGGCGAGGGCTCTAGAACAATCTGCAGCATACGACCTCACCCTACTAGAATCTGATATCAAATCTCTACTGTTTTCTGATGATCTAGTGCTTCTGTCCCCAACCAAGGAGGGCCTACAGCAACACCTAGATATTCTGTACAGATTCTGCCAGACCTGGGCCCTGACAGTAAATCTCAGTAAGACAAAAATAATGCAGAGCAGAAATAGGCCGATACCAGCTAGTTATAAAAATCCAGCTACAACCACCTACAACAAACCTTCCATAACAAAGCCGTCACCTACAGAGAGATGAACCTGGAGAAGAGTCCCCTAAAGCAAGCTGGTCCTGGGGCTCTGTTCACAAACACAAACAGATCCCACAGAGCTCTAGGACAGCAGCACAATTAGACCCAACCAAATCATGAGAAAACAAAAAGATAATTACTTGATACATGGAAAGAATGAACCAAAAACAGAACAAACTAGAATGCTATTTAGCCCTAAACAGAGAGTACACAGTGGCAGAATACCTGACCACTGTGACTGACCCAAACTTAAGGAAAGCTTTGACTATGTACAGACTCAGTGAGCATTGCTATTGAGAAAGGCCGCCATAGCCTGTCTTCTCTTGAGAGCCAGGTCTGCCTATGTGCTCTCTGCCCACAAAATGAGGTGGAAACTGAGCTGCACTTCCTAACCTCCTGTCCAACGTATGACCATATTAGAGAGACATATTTCCCTCAGATTACACAGACCCACAGAGAATTAGAAAACAAATCCAATTTTGATAAACTCCCATATCTACTGGGTGAAATACCACAGTGTTGCTTCACAGCAGTAAGATTTGTGACCTGTTGCCACAAGAAAAGGGCAACCAGTGAAGAACAAACACCATTGTAAATACAACCCATATTTATGTTTATTTATTTTCCCTTTTGTACTTTAACCATTTGTACATTGTTACAATACTGAATATAGATTGTCTGGAATACAGACAGTAGGAGAGTGACTGGTATACAGACAGTAGGAGAGTGACTGGTAAACAGACAGTAGGAGAGTGACTGGTATACAGACAGTAGGAGAGTGACTGGTATACAGACAGTAGGAGAGTGACTGGTATACAGACAGTAGGAGAGTGACTGGTATACAGACAGTAGAAGAGTGACTGGTATACAGACAGTAGGAGAGTGACTGGTATACAGACAGTAGGAGAGTGACTGGTATACAGACAGTACTGTTAGACAATAGAGAGTGACTGGTATACAGACAGTAGGAGAGTGACTGGTATACCTACTGTAGGAGAGTGACTGGTATACAGACAGTAGGAGAGTGACTGGTATACAGACAGTAGGAGAGTGACTGGTATACAGACAGTAGGAGACTGGTATACAGACTGACTGGTATACAGACAGTAGGAGAGTGACTGGTATACAGACAGTAGGAGAGTGACTGGTATACAGACAGTAGGAGAGTGACTGGTATACAGACAGTAGGAGAGTGACTGGTATACAGACAGTAGGAGAGTGACTGGTATACCTACTGTAGGAGAGTGACTGGTATACAGACAGTAGGAGAGTGACTGGTATACCTACTGTAGGAGAGTGACTGGTATACAGACAGTAGGAGAGTGACTGGTATACAGACAGTAGGAGAGTGACTGGTATACCTACTGTAGGAGAGTGACTGGTATACAGACAGTAGGAGAGTGACTGGTATACAGACAGTAGGAGAGTGACTGGTATACAGACAGTAGGAGAGTGACTGGTATACAGAGAGTAGGAGAGTGACTGGTAAACAGACAGTAGGAGAGTGACTGGTATACAGACAGTAGGAGAGTGACTGGTATACCTACTGTAGGAGAGTGACTGGTATACAGACAGTAGGAGAGTGACTGGTATACAGACAGTAGGAGAGTGACTGGTATACCTACTGTAGGAGAGTGACTGGTATACAGACAGTAGGAGAGTGACTGGTATACAGACAGTAGGAGAGTGACTGGTATACAGACAGTAGGAGAGTGACTGGTATACAGACAGTAGGAGAGTGACTGGTATACAGACAATAGGAGAGTGACTGGTATACAGACAGTAGGAGAGTGACTGGTATACAGACAATAGGAGAGTGACTGGTATACAGACAGTAGGAGAGTGACTTGTAAACAGACAGTAGGAGAGTGACTGGTATACCTACTGTAGGAGAGTGACTGGTATACAGACAGACAGTAGGAGAGTGACTGGTATACCTACTGTAGGAGAGTGACTTGTATACCTACTGTAGGAGAGTGACTGGTATACAGACAGTAGGAGAGTGACTTGTAAACAGACAGTAGGAGAGTGACTGGTATACAGACAGTAGGAGAGTGACTGGTATACAGTACTGTAGGAGAGTGACTGGTATACCTACTGTAGGAGAGTGACTGGTATACAGACAGTAGGAGAGTGACTGGTATACAGACAGTAGGAGAGTGACTGGTATACAGACAGTAGGAGAGTGACTGGTATACAGACAGTAGGAGAGTGACTGGTATACCTACTGTAGGAGAGCTGGTATACCATGGGAAGAGCTGATGGAGAACTACTTTATTCAGATGATCTGCCTCTTGTTGCCGTTCCAGACATAGGAACACGACAGTCAGAGTGATGACTCAGAGCTTCTATTACTCACATTCTCAACAAAGGATGACTTTGTAGATTAGGCAGCATATTAACACATACCGTAGCTAAGGCAGATGATTATCCTGACAGATACCGTAGCTAAGGCAGTTGATTATATAGACAGATACTGTAACTAAGGCAGTTGATTATATAGACAGATACTGTAACTAAGGCAGTTGATTATACTGACAGATACTGTAACTAAGGCAGTTGATTATACTGACAGATACCGTAGCTAAGGCAGTTGATTATATAGACAGATACTGTAACTAAGGCAGTTGATTATATAGACAGATACCGTAACTAAGGCAGTTGATTATACTGACAGATACCGTAGCAAAGGCAGTTGATTATACTGACAGATACTGTAGCTAAGGCAGTTGATTATACTGACAGATACTGTAACTAAGGCAGTTGATTATACTGACAGATACCGTAGCAAAGGCAGTTGATTATACTGACAGATACCGTAACTAAGGCAGTTGATTATACTGACAGATACCGTAGCAAAGGCAGTTGATTATACTGACAGATACTGTAGCTAAGGCAGTTGATTATATAGACAGATACTGTAGCTAAGGCAGTTGATTATCCTGACAGATACCGTAGCTAAGGCAGTTGATTATATAGACAGATACTGTAGCTAAGGCAGTTGATTATATAGACAGATACCGTAGCTAAGGCAGTTGATTATATAGACAGATACCGTAGCTAAGGCAGTTGATTACCCTGACAGATACCGTAGCTAAGGCAGTTGATTATACAGACAGATACTGTAGCTAAGGCAGTTGATTATATAGACAGATACTGTAGCTAAGGCAGTTGATTACACTGACAGATACTGTAACTAAGGCAGTTGATTATATAGACAGATACCGTAACTAAGGCAGTTGATTATACTGACAGATACTGTAACTAAGGCAGTTGATTATACAGACAGATACTGTAGCTAAGGCAGTTGATTATATAGACAGATACTGTAGCTAAGGCAGTTGATTATCCTGACAGATACTGTAGCTAAGGCAGTTGATTATATAGACAGATACTGTAGCTAAGGCAGTTGATTATCCTGACAGATACCGTAGCTAAGGCAGTTGATTATATAGACAGATACTGTAGCTAAGGCAGTTGATGTGCTGAGAGTTTGATTGGTGTAGTAGACAGGTAGCTCTTAGCTGCTTTGATTCTGTCTGCTCAGATAGATTACTCTAGAGGTAGCTTTTAGCTAAGGCGCTTGAAGTGCTCAGTCTGATTGATGCAATAACTACAAGGTCATCCTGGATACTAGAGCCATTAGAAGTAGATTAGAACAGAAACCTATTAGATTAACAAGCTGGTCTACTATTAACAAGCTGGTCTACTGTATCTATCTCCCTGCTTGTCTGTGAGTTATCAGGAAGGGATCTCCCAATAGGTCCATTGATCGTGTCTGCTGCTGGCGGCAGACAGCGCGAACACAACAACTGAAGGGATCTCCCAATAGGTCCATTGATCGAACACAACTGTTTCCTGTCCTGCAGACAACTAGTTCTCTGGATTTGCTTGGTATTCAACTACAGTAAAATGTCTTGTGTTCTTACGTCTGTCACCCCTTAATATATCACTATTTAAACACGTCCTCAAGCGATTTTTTTATTTATTTTATTTTTGAGCTTTTACTGTTGATAAAGGGATATAGTATCCCAAGTATAAGTAAGGTAAAGTACACATACTAAAGGCTATATTTTCAGCTGGCACTTAGGAGGTGTAGTAGACAGGTAGCTCTTAGCTTTCATTATATAAAACCCAGCAATATTTGAGTTGTGACCTTAAAAACAAGTGACGAGAGCAGACATGGGTTTATAGAGGTAGAGCAGCCTATCCAGACATGGGTTTATAGAAGTAGAGCAGCCTATCCAGACATGGGTTTATAGAAGTAGAGCAGCCTATCCAGACATGGGTTTATAGAGGTAGAGCAGCCTATCCAGACATGGGTTTATAGAGGTAGAGCAGCCTATCCAGACATGGGTTTATAGAGGTAGAGCAGCCTATCCAGACATGGGTTTATAGAGGTAGAGCAGCCTATCCAGACATGGGTTTATAGAAGTAGAGCAGCCTATCCAGACATGGGTTTAGAGGTAGAGCAGCCTATCCAGACATGGGTTTATAGAGGTAGAGCAGCCTATCCAGACATGGGTTTATAGAGGTAGAGCAGCCATGGGTTTATAGAGGTAGAGCAGCCTATCCAGACATGGGTTTATAGAGAGAGAGGTAGAGCAGCCTATCCAGACATGGGTTTATAGAGGTAGAGCAGCCATGGGTTTATAGAGGTAGAGCAGCCTATCCAGACATGGGTTTATAGAGGAAGAGCAGCCTATCCAGACATGGGTTTATAGAGGTAGAGCAGCCTATCCAGACATGGGTTTATAGAGGTAGAGCAGCCATGGGTTTATAGAGGTAGAGCAGCCTATCCAGACATGGGTTTATAGAGGTAGAGCAGCCATGGGTTTATAGAGGTAGAGCAGCCTATCCAGACATGGGTTTATAGAGGTAGAGCAGCCATGGGTTTATAGAGGTAGAGCAGCCTATCCAGACATGGGTTTATAGAGGTAGAGTAGCCTATCCAGACATGGGTTTATAGAGTTAGAGCAGCCTATCCAGACATGGGTTTATAGAGGTAGAGCAGCCTATCCAGACATGGGTTTATAGAGGTAGAGCAGCCTATCCAGACATGGGTTTATAGAGAGAGAGGTAGAGCAGCCTATCCAGACATGGGTTTATAGAGAGAGAGATAGAGCAGCCTATCCAGACATGGGTTTATAGAGAGAGAGACATGTAGAGCAGCCTATCCAGACATGGGTTTATAGAGGTAGAGCAGCCATGGGTTTATATAGGTAGAACAGCCTATCCAGACATGGGTTTATAGAGGTAGAGCAGCCTATCCAGACATGGGTTTATAGAGGTAGAGTAGCCTATCCAGACATGGGTTTATAGAGGTAGAGCAGCCATGGGTTTATAGAGGTAGAGCAGCCTATCCAGACATGGGTTTATAGAGGTAGAGCAGCCTATCCAGACATGGGTTTATAGAGGTAGAGCAGCCTATCCAGCCATGGGTTTATAGAGGTAGAGCAGCCTATCCAGACATGGGTTTATAGAGGTAGAGCAGCCATGGGTTTATAGAGGTAGAGCAGCCTATCCAGACATGGGTTTATAGAGGTAGAGCAGCCTATCCAGACATGGGTTTATAGAGAGAGAGGTAGAGCAGCCTATCCAGACATGGGTTTATAGAGGTAGAGCAGCCATGGGTTTATAGAGGTAGAGCAGCCTATCCAGATATGGGTTTATAGAGGAAGAGCAGCCTATCCAGACATGGGTTTATAGAGGTAGAGCAGCCTATCCAGACATGGGTTTATAGAGGTAGAGCAGCCTATTCAGACATGGGTTTATAGAGGTAGAGTAGCCATGGGTTTATAGAGGTAGAGCAGCCTATCCAGACATGGGTTTATAGAGGTAGAGCAGCCTATCCAGACATGGGTTTATAGAGGTAGAGTAGCCATGGGTTTATAGAGAGAGAGGTAGAGCAGCCTATCCAGACATGGGTTTACAGAGAGAGAGGTAGAGCAGCCTATCCAGACATGGGTTTATAGAGGTAGAGCAGCCTATCCAGACATGGGTTTATAGAGGTAGAGCAGCCTATTCAGACATGGGTTTATAGAGGTAGAGTAGCCATGGGTTTATAGAGAGAGAGGTAGAGCAGCCTATCCAGACATGGGTTTACAGAGAGAGAGGTAGAGCAGCCTATCCAGACATGGGTTTATAGAGGTAGAGCAGCCTATCCAGACATGGGTTTACAGAGAGAGAGGTAGAGCAGCCTATCCAGACATGGGTTTATAGAGGTAGAGCAGCCTATCCAGACATGGGTTTACAGAGAGAGAGGTAGAGCAGCCTATCCAGACATGGGTTTATAGAGGTAGAGCAGCCTATCCAGACATGGGTTTACAGAGAGAGAGGTAGAGCAGCCTATCCAGACATGGTTATATAGAGAGAGCTAGAGCAGCCTATCCAGACATGGGTATATAGAGAGAGAGATAGAGCAGCCTATCCAGACATGGGTATATAGAGAGAGAGATAGAGCAGCCTATCCAGACATGGGTTTATAGAGAGAGAGGTAGAGCAGCCTATCCAGACATGGGTATATAGAGAGAGAGATAGAGCAGCCTATCCAGACATGGGTATATAGAGAGAGAGATAGAGCAGCCTATCCAGACATGGGTTTATAGAGAGAGAGGTAGAGCAGTCTATCCAGACATGGGTTTACAGAGAGAGAGGTAGAGCAGCCTATCCAGACATGGGTTTATAGAGGTAGAGCAGCCTATCCAGACATGACAAACTGTTCCTATGGAAGGAGAGATGTTCCTTTTGTGCCGTTGAATGAAACATTAAAACACGATTGGTTTCCCCCTATTTAGTTTAATTTGATTAAAAACCAAGCATTGCCTCCCCTTAATTAAGGCTGGTTTAGCAGTATTGTTTCTTTTCATCCTAGCCATGAGCCAAGCAGCCTGTGAACAAAGGGCTTTTTTAAATGGTCTACTGAGAGTACTTTGAAATATTTGGGAGTCCCCCCCCCCCCATGATTTTTCATTAGTCACAATTCACATATCTGCGTACTTCATTTCACTTGTTCAGTCGCCTGATTGGTGTCACACTTCTTCTCCCACCCCAAGCAAACACAGCTGACGAATCACATTGCATTCTAAACTGAAGACCATGACATGGTGATTATTGAGTCGGGTGTGTTAGCTGGAGCTGGGGGCAAAACTGTGACAACAATCAGGCCCCGAGACTGGATTTGCCCACCCCTGCTTTAGGGTTTGGGAGTTATTATGTGATATGATATGATATGATATGTGAATTGCCCACCCCTGGTTCAATTCTCGACTCTTTTCTCTGTATACATCAACGATTTCAGTGATTCCCTGATCCACCTCTACGCAGACGACACCATTCTGTACACATCTGGCCCTTCTTGCAAACGAGCTTCAACGCCATACAACTCTCCTTCCGTGGCCTCCAACTACTCTTTAACGCTAGTAAAACTGAATGTATGCTTTTGAACCGATTCCCTGCCCGCACCCGCCCACCCGACTAGCATCACTACTCTGGACGTTTCTCACTTAGAATACGTGGACAACTGAGCTGACAAGGTAAAAAAAATCTGTCGTTCTGCCTCTGAACAAGGCAGTTAACCCACTGTTCCCCGGTAGGCCGTCATTGAAAATAAGAATTTGTTCTTAACTGACTTGCCTCGTTAAATAAAGGTTCAATTAAAAAGATGTCAAATACCTCCTCACCCAGCTGTGATTGGTTGAGTGGGGGCCATGCGTGCAAGAGCAGGAAGCTGTGCCCTGCGTTGTTTAACAATGATGTGTGAATGTTTAAATAATTAAATAGGCTATGAATCATTCTGCCGGATGGAATCTGTTCCTACAGCACAGAGTTATATCTCTCTGTGCGACATTCTATATTTAACCAAAGGTTCCTGGGTTAGAGAGCCATTGAACATTTCATTCCCAAACACCTCTGTGTCTTTCTCTAATTTTGAGGAATTGCAAGGGGTTTGATCTGTTTTCATCCTTTTTAATTGTATTTTTCATGACACTATTTGGTTCACAGATTATTTGTAATATATTTGCTCTTGCGTGATGGAAAGCAGTTTTCAACCTGATTAAAAGAGCTTGATAGAGTCCTTAACTCAGCATTTATTTTTAAATACAGTTGAAGTGGGAAGTTTACATACACACAGGTTGGAGTCATTAAAACTGGTTTACATACACACAGGTTGGAGTCATTAAAACTAGTTTACATACACTTAGGTTGGAGTCATTAAAACTAGTTTACATACACTTAGGTTGGAGTCATTAAAACTAGTTTACATACACTTAGGTTGGAATTATTAAAACTCGTTTTTCAACCACTCCACAATTTTCTTGTCAACAAACTGTAGTTTTGGCAAGTCGGTTAGGACATCTACTTTGTACATGACACACATCATTCTTCCAACAATTGTTTACAGACAGATTATTTCACTTATAACTCACTGTATCACAAGTCCAGTGGGTCAGAAGTTTACATACATTAAGTTGACTGTGCCTTTAAACAGCTTGGAAAATTCCAGAAAATAATGTCATTGCTTTAAAAGCTTCTGATGGGCTAAATGACATAATTTGAGTCAATTGGAGGTGTACCTGAGGATGTACATATTTCAAGGTCTACCTTCAAACTCAGTGCCTCTTTGTCTGACATCATGGGAAAATCAGCCAAGTCCTCAGAAAAAAATGATATACCTCCTTTAGAGCAATAGTATGCAAGTACCACGTTCATCTGTACAACCAATAGTACGCAAGTACCACGTTCATCTGTACAACCAATAGTATGCAAGTACCACGTTCATCTGTACAACCAATAGTACGCAAGTACCACGTTCATCTGGACAACCAATAGTACGCAAGTACCACGTTCATCTGGACAACCAATAGTACGCAAGTACCACGTTAATCTGTACAACCAATAGTATGCAAGTACCACGTTCATCTGTACAACCAATAGTACGCAAGTACCATGTTCATCTGGACAACCAATAGTACGCAAGTACCACGTTCATCTGTACAACCAATAGTACGCAAGTACCACGTTCATCTGGACAACCAATAGTACGCAAGTACCACGTTCATCTGTACAACCAATAGTACGCAAGTATAAACCCCTTGGGACCACACTGCCGTCATACCGCTCAGGAAGGAGACGCATTCTGTCTCCTAGAGATGAACGTACTTTGGTGCGAAAAGTGCAAAATCAATTCCAGAACAACAGCAAAGGACCTTGTGAAGATGCTGGAGGAAACAGGTACAAAAGTATCTATATTCACAGTAAAACAAGTCCTATATTGACAAAACCTGAAAGGACGCTCAGCAAGGAAGAAGCCACTGCTCCTAAACCACCTGTCACAGTTTTCTTCTTCCTTCTTTTCTTCTCTGAAGAGGATCGGACCAAAATTTTAATAAAGAAAACACTGAACACTGAAACACTATACAAAAACAATAAACGAAATAACGACCGTGAAGCTAATGAGAACTGTGCTGAAACAAGCAATCAACATAGACATCACCCACAAACAAACAGTGCAACCCAGGCTACCTAAGTATGATTCTCAATCAGAGACAATTAATGACACATGCCTCTGATTGAGAACCATACTAGGCCGAAACATAGAAATCCACAAATCATAGAAAATCAAACATAGACTGCCCACCCCAACTCACGCCCTGACCATACTAAATAATGACAAAACAAAGGAAATAAAGGTCAGAACGTGACACCGCCATAAAAAAGCCAGACTACGGTTTGCAACTGCACATGGGGACAAAGATCGTACTTTTTGGAGAAATGTCCTCTGGTCTGATGAAAAAAACAATTGAACTGTTTGGCCATAATGACCATTGTTATGTTTGGAGGAAAAAGGGGGAGGCTTGCAAGCCGAAGAACACCATCCCAACCGTGAAGCACGGGGGTGGCAGCATCATGTTGTGGGGGTGCTTTGCTGCAGGAGGGACTGGTGCACTTCACAAAATAGATGGCATCATGAGACAGGAAATGTATGTGGATATATTGAAGCAACATCTCAAGACATCAGTTAAAGCTTGGTCGCAAATTGGTCTTCCAAATGAATAATGACCCCAAGCATACTTCCAAAGTTTTGGCAAAAAGGACAACAAAGTCAAGGTATTGGAGTGGCCATCACAAAGTCCTGACCTCAATCCTATAGAACACTTATGGGCAGAACTGAAGAAGTGTGGGCAAGCAAGGAGGCCCACAAACCTGACTCAGTTACACCAGCTCTGTCAGGAGGAATGGGCCAAAATTCACCCAACTTATTGTGGGAAGCTTGTGGAAGGCTGCCCGAAACGTTTGACCCAAGTTAAACAATTTAAAGGCAATGCTACCAAATACTAATTGAGTGTATGTAAACTTCTTGTCAGGACCCGGTTACAACCCGGGTCTCCGGAGTGAGAAACAGTCACTTAACCAACTGAGCCACAAATAGTCGGCAGAACTCAGAAGATGAGGCAGACACAGCAGTACTTGAGACAGTGTATTTAATGAAGTAAAAAGTGAAGTTCTTCAGGAAAACATGTAACTCCACAACCTCAAAAGGAATTCCACAAGAACAAAGGTAATCCTCCAAGACAAAAAGGTAAATCCACAAGGTGGTAGGAATAGCATAAAAAGCCTCAAAAGATACTCAAAAATAAATAAACAAGAACAAAAAACAGAGTTCCACAAGAGAGTCCACCGGGATCAACAAGAGTACACAGAATACTAGGGCTGGGTGCTAACATACAAACAGAGCAAATAACTGAGGAAAACTAAGGGTTTAAATACAATCAGGGGAAACGAGGCACAGGTGCAAATAATAACGGGGATCAAGGGAAAACAAAAGGTCAAAAAGCACAATGGGGGCATCTAGTGACCAAAAACCGGAACAACCCTGGCCAAATCCTGTCACTTCTGACCCACTGGGAATGTGATGAAATAAATAAATGCTGAAATAAATAATTCTCTGTACTGTCATTCTGACATTTCACATTCTTAAAATAAAGTGGTGAGCCCAACTGACATGAAACAGGGAATTCTTACCAGGATTAAATGTTAGGAATTGTGAAGAACTGAGTTGAAATGTATTTGGCATGTAAACTTCGAACTTCAACTGTAAATCAAATTTTATTTGTCACATACACATGGTTAGCAGATGTTAAATGCGAGTGTAGCGAAATGCTTGTGCTTCTAGTTCCGACAATGCAGTGATAACCAACAAGTAATCTAACTAACAATTCCAAAACTACTGTCTTATACACAGTGTAAGGGGATAAGGAATATGTACATAAGGATATATGAATGAGTGATGGTACAGAGCAGCATACAGTAGATGGTATCGAGTACAGTATATATGAGTATGTAGACAAGTAAACAAAGTGGCATAGTTAAAGTGGCTAGTGATACATGTATTACATAAGGATGCAGTCGATGATGTAGAGTACAGTATATACGTATGCATATGAGATGAATAATGTAGGGTAAGTAACATTATATAAGGTAGCATTGTTTAAAGTGGCTAGTGATATATTTACATCATTTCCCATCAATTCCCATTATTAAAATGGCTGGAGTTGGGTCAGTGTCAATGACAGTGTGTTGGCAGCAGCCACTCAATGTTAGTGGTGGCTGTTTAACAGTCTGATGGCCTTGAGATAGAAGCTGTTTTTCAGTCTCTCGGTCCCAGCTTTGATGCACCTGTACTGACCTCGCCTTCTGGATGATAGCGGGGTGAACAGGCAGTGGTTCGGGTGGTTGATGTCCTTGATGATCTTTATGGCCTTCCTGTAACAACGGGTGGTGTAGGTGTCCTGGAGGGCAGGTAGTTTGCCCCCCTGATGCGTTGTGCAGTCCTCACTACCCTCTGGAGAGCCTTACGGTTGAGGGCGGAGCAGTTGCCGTACCAGGCGGTGATACAGCCCGCCAGGATGCTCTCGATTGTGCATCTGTAGAAGTTTGTGAGTGCTTTTGGTGACAAGCCGAATTTCTTCAGCCTCCTGAGGTTGAATAGGCGCTGCTGCGCCTTCTTCACGACGATGTCAGTGTGAGTGGACCAATTCAGTTTGTCTGTGATGTGTATGCCGAGGAACTTAAAACTAGCTACCCTCTCCACTACTGTTCCATCGATGTGGATAGGGGTGTTCCTCTGCTGTTTCCTGAAGTCCACAATCATCTCCTTAGTTTTGTTGACGTTGAGTGTGAGGTTATTTTCCTGACACCACACTCCGAGGGCCCTCACCTCCTCCCTGTAGGCCGTCTCACGTTGTTGGTAATCAAGCCTACCACTGTTGTGTCGTCCGCAAACTTGATGATTGAGTTGGAGGCGTGCGTGGCCACGCAGTCGTGGGTGAACAGGGAGTACAGGAGAGGGCTCAGAACGCACCCCTTGTGGGGCCCCGTGTTGAGGATCAGCGGGGAGGAGATGTTGTTGCCTACCCTCACCACCTGGGGGCGGCCCGTCAGGAAGTCCAGTACCCAGTTGCACAGGGCGGGGTCGAGACCCAGGGTCTCGAGCTTGATGACGAGCTTGGAGGGTACTATGGTGTTGAATGCCGAGCTGTAGTCGATGAACAGCATTCTCACATAGGTATTCCTCTTGTCCAGGTGGGTTAGGGCAGTGTGCAGTGTGGTTGAGATTGCATCGTCTGTGGACCTATTTGGGCGGTAAGCAAATTGGAGTGGGTCTAGGGTGTCAGGTAGGGTGGAGGTGATATGGTCCTTGACTAGTCTCTCAAAGCACTTCATGATGACGGAAGTGAGTGCTACGGGCGGTAGTCGTTTAGCTCAGTTACCTTAGCTTTCTTGGGAACAGGAACAATGGTGACCCTCTTGAAGCATGTGGGAACAGCAGACTGGTATAGGGATTGATTGAATATGTCCGTAAACACACCGGCCAGCTGGTCTGCGCATGCTCTGAGGGCGCGGCTGGGGATGCCATCTGGGCCTGCAGCCTTGCGAGGGTTAACACGTTTAAATGTCTTACTCACCTCGGCTGCAGTGAAGGAGAGACCGCATGTTTCCGTTGCAGGCCGTGTCAGTGGCACTGTATTGTCCTCAAAGCGGGCAAAAAGTTATTTAGTCTGCCTGGGAGCAAGACATCCTGGTCCGTGACTGGGCTGGATTTCATCTTGTAGTCCGTGATTGACTGTAGACCCTGCCACATGCCTCTTGTGTCTGAGCCATTGAATTGAGATTCCACTTTGTCTCTGTACTGACGCTTAGCTTGTTTAATAGCCTTGCGGAGGGAAAAGCTGCACTGTTTGTATTCAGTCATGTTGCCAGACACCTTGCCCTGATTAAAAGCAGTGGTTCGCGCTTTCAGTTTCACGCGAATGCTGCCATCAATCCACGGTTTCTGGTTAGGGAATGTTTTTATCGTTGCTATGGGAACGACATCTTCGACGCACGTTCTAATGAACTCGCACACCGAATCAGCGTATTCGTCAATATTTCCATCTGACGCAATACGAAACATGTCCCAGTCCACGTGATGGAAGCAGTCTTGGAGTGTAGAGTCAGCTTGGTCTGACCAGCGTTGGACAGACCTCAGCGTGGGAGCCTCTTGTTTTAATTTCTGCCTGTAGGCAGGGATCAGCAAAATGGAGTCGTGGTCAGCTTGTCTGAAAGGGGGCGGGGCAGGGCCTTATATGCGTCACAGGAAGTTAGAGTAACAATGATCCAAGGTTTTACCACCCTGGTTGCGCAATCGATATGCTGATAAAATTTAGGGAGTCTTGTTTTCAGATTAGCTTTGTTAAAATCCCCAGCTACAATGAATGCAGCCTCCGGATAAATGGTTTCCAGTTTGCAAAGAGTTAAATAAAGTTCGTTCAGAGCCATCGATGTGTCTGCTTGGGGGGATATATACGGCTGTGATTATAATCGAAGATAATTCTCTTGGAAGATAATGCGGTCTACATTTGATTGTGAGGAATTCTAAATCAGGTGAACAGAAGGATTTGAGTTCCTGTATGTTTCCTTCATCACACCATGTCCCGTTAGTCATGAGGCATACGCCCGCCACTCTTCTTACCAGAGAGATGTTTGTTTCTGTCGGCGCGATGCGTGGAGAAACCCGTTGGCTGCACCGCCCTGGATAGCGTCTTTCCAGTAAGCCATGTTTCCGTAAAGCAGAGAACGTTGCAGTCTCTGATGTCCTCTGGAATGCCACCCTTGCTCGGATTTCATCAACCTTGTTGTCGAGAGACTGGACATTGGCAAGAAGAATGCTGGGAAGTGGTGCACGATGTGCCCTTTTTCGGAGTCTGACCAGAACACCGCCTCGTTTCCCTCTTTTTCGGAGACGTTTCCTTGGGTCGCTGCATGCGATCCATTCCGTTGTCCTGTTTGTAAGGCAGAACACAGGATCCGCGTCGCGGAAAACATATTCTTGGTCGTACTGATGGTGAGTTGACGCTGATCTTATATTCAGTAGTTCTTCTCGACTGTATGTAATGAAACCTAAGATGACCTGGGGTACTAATGTAAGAAATAACACGTAAAAAAACAAAAAACTGCATAGTTTCCTAGGAACGCGAAGCGAGGCGGCCGAAGCGAGGCGGCCATCTCAGTCGGCGCCGGAAGTCAACTGTATATAATTTTTCAAATTGAACCTTTATTTAACATTTACATTTAAGTCATTTAGCAGACGCTCTTATCCAGAGCGACTTACAAATTGATGCATTCACCTTATGACATCCAGTGGAACAGTCACTTTACAATAGTGCATCTAAATCTTAAAGGGGGGGGGTGAGAGGGATTACTTATCCTATCCTAGGTATTCCTTAAAGAGGTGGGGTTTCAGGTGTCTCCGGAAGGTGGTGATTGACTCCGCTGTCCTGGCGTCGTGAGGGAGTTTGTTCCACCATTGGGGGGGCCAGAGCAGCGATTCTTATTTACAATTCTTATTTACAATTCTTATTTACGATTCTTATTTACAATGACGGCCTACACCGGCCAAACCCTAACCGGGACGACGCTGGGCCAATTGTGCGCCACCCTATGGAACTCCCAATCATGGCCCGGTTGTGATACAGCCTGGATTCGAACCAGGGTGTCTATAGTGATGCCTCAAGCGGTGCCTGAACTGCAGGGTCCAATGCTGCAGGCTCCTGAACTGCAGGCTCCAATGCTGCAGACTCCTGAACTGCAGGCTCCAATGCTGCAGACTCTATAGACTGCAGACTCCCCCTAGCTCCAGGGCTCACACACACTGATGGGATGATTAGGAATCAATACAAGACCAGGGGCATATTGTTAATGATTTTTTAAATGGAGCCCATTCCTATTTACAACACATAACATTATCAGGGGTTGTTATAGCATTTTTCAGTGATATAACAACACATTGGGGAAAATGGGCTATCGCTGGTATTGTAGCTGTCCAGAGTTCTGTACGGTTTCCATGTGAATTCGTATGATATGGACAATAAGATTTAGTTATCATCCAATGAAGAACATGCAATACAGAAGGGCTCATTCAGATATCTACTGTACTGGGTTCAGTCATATCTACTGTACTGGGTTCAGTCAGATATCTACTGTACTGGATTCAGTCATATCTACTGTACTAGGTTCAGTCATATCTACTGTACTGGGTTCAGTCATATCTACTGTACTGGGTTCAGTCATATCTACTGTACTGGGTTCAGTCATATCTACTGTACTGGGTTCAGTCATATCTACTGTACTGGGTTCATTCAGATATCTACTGTACTGGGTTCAGTCATATCTACTGTACTGGGCTCATTCAGTCATATCTACTGTACTGGGTTCAGTCATATCTACTGTACTGGGCTCATTCAGATATCTACTGTACTGGGTTCAGTCATATCTACTGTACTGGGTTCAGTCATATCTACTGTACTGGGTTCAGTCATATCTACTGTACTGGGCTCATTCAGATATCTACTGTACTGGGTTCAGTCAGATATCTACTGTACTGGGCTCATTCAGTCATATCTACTGTACTGGGTTCAGTCATATCTACTGTACTGGGCTCATTCAGTCATATCTACTGTACTGGGTTCAGTCATATCTACTGTACTGGGTTCAGTCATATCTACTGTACTGGGTTCAGTCATATCTACTGTACTGGGCTCATTCAGATATCTACTGTACTGGGTTCAGTCAGATATCTACTGTACTGGGCTCATTCAGATATCTACTGTACTGGGTTCAGTCATATCTACTGTACTGGGTTCAGTCATATCTACTGTACTGGGTTCAGTCATATCTACTGTACTGGGCTCATTCAGATATCTACTGTACTGGGTTCAGTCAGATATCTACTGTACTGGGCTCATTCAGTCATATCTACTGTACTGGGTTCAGTCATATCTACTGTACTGGGCTCATTCAGTCATATCTACTGTACTGGGTTCAGTCATATCTACTGTACTGGGTTCAGTCATATCTACTGTACTGGGTTCAGTCATATCTACTGTACTGGGTTCATTCAGATATCTACTGTACTGGGTTCAGTCATATCTACTGTACTGGGCTCATTCAGTCATATCTACTGTACTGGGTTCAGTCATATCTACTGTACTGGGCTCATTCAGATATCTACTGTACTGGGTTCAGTCATATCTACTGTACTGGGTTCAGTCATATCTACTGTACTGGGTTCAGTCATATCTACTGTACTGGGCTCATTCAGATATCTACTGTACTGGGTTCAGTCAGATATCTACTGTACTGGGCTCATTCAGTCATATCTACTGTACTGGGTTCAGTCATATCTACTGTACTGGGCTCATTCAGTCATATCTACTGTACTGGGTTCAGTCATATCTACTGTACTGGGTTCAGTCATATCTACTGTACTGGGTTCATTCAGATATCTACTGTACTGGGTTCAGTCATATCTACTGTACTGGGCTCATTCAGTCATATCTACTGTACTGGGCTCAATCAGATATCTACTGTACTGGGCTCATTCAGATATCTACTGTACTGGGTTCAGTCATATCTACTGTACTGGGTTCAGTCATATCTACTGTACTGGGTTCAGTCATATCTACTGTACTGGGTTCATTCAGATATCTACTGTACTGGGTTCAGTCATATCTACTGTACTGGGTTCAGTCATATCTACTGTACTGGGTTCAGTCATATCTACTGTACTGGGTTCAGTCATATCTACTGTACTGGGTTCAGTCATATCTACTGTACTGGGCTCATTCAGATATCTACTGTACTGGGTTCAGTCATATCTACTGTACTGGGCTCATTCAGATATCTACTGTACTGGGTTCAGTCATATCTACTGTACTGGGTTCAGTCATATCTACTGTACTGGGCTCAGTCATATCTACTGTACTGGGTTCATTCAGATATCTACTGTACTGGGTTCAGTCATATCTACTGTACTGGGCTCATTCAGATATCTACTGTACTGGGTTCAGTCATATCTACTGTACTGGGTTCAGTCAGATATCTACTGTACTGGGTTCAGTCATATCTACTGTACTGGGCTCAGTCAGATATCTACTGTACTGGGTTCAGTCATATCTACTGTACTGGGCTCATTCAGATATCTACTGTACTGGGTTCAGTCATATCTACTGTACTGGGTTCATTCAGATATCTACTGTACTGGGTTCAGTCATATCTACTGTACTGGGTTCAGTCATATCTACTGTACTGGGCTCAGTCATATCTACTGTACTGGGTTCAGTCATATCTACTGTACTGGGCTCATTCAGATATATACTGTACTGGGTTCAGTCATATCTACTGTACTGGGTTCAGTCAGATAGCTACTGTACTGGGTTCAGTCATATCTACTGTACTAGGTTCAGTCATATCTACTGTACTGGGTTCAGTCATATCTACTGTACTGGGTTCAGTCATATCTACTGTACTGGGTTCAGTCATATCTACTGTACTGGGTTCAGTCATATCTACTGTACTGGGTTCATTCAGATATCTACTGTACTGGGTTCAGTCATATCTACTGTACTGGGCTCATTCAGTCATATCTACTGTACTGGGTTCAGTCATATCTACTGTACTGGGCTCATTCAGATATCTACTGTACTGGGTTCAGTCATATCTACTGTACTGGGTTCAGTCATATCTACTGTACTGGGTTCAGTCATATCTACTGTACTGGGCTCATTCAGATATCTACTGTACTGGGTTCAGTCAGATATCTACTGTACTGGGCTCATTCAGTCATATCTACTGTACTGGGTTCAGTCATATCTACTGTACTGGGCTCATTCAGTCATATCTACTGTACTGGGTTCAGTCATATCTACTGTACTGGGTTCAGTCATATCTACTGTACTGGGTTCAGTCATATCTACTGTACTGGGCTCATTCAGATATCTACTGTACTGGGTTCAGTCAGATATCTACTGTACTGGGCTCATTCAGTCATATCTACTGTACTGGGTTCAGTCATATCTACTTTACTGGGCTCATTCAGTCATATCTACTGTACTGGGTTCAGTCAGATATCTACTGTACTGGGCTCATTCAGTCATATCTACTGTACTGGGTTCAGTCATATCTACTGTACTGGGCTCATTCAGTCATATCTACTGTACTGGGTTCAGTCATATCTACTGTACTGGGTTCAGTCATATCTACTGTACTGGGTTCAGTCATATCTACTGTACTGGGTTCATTCAGATATCTACTGTACTGGGTTCAGTCATATCTACTGTACTGGGCTCATTCAGTCATATCTACTGTACTGGGCTCAATCAGATATCTACTGTACTGGGCTCATTCAGATATCTACTGTACTGGGTTCAGTCATATCTACTGTACTGGGTTCAGTCATATCTACTGTACTGGGTTCAGTCATATCTACTGTACTGGGTTCAGTCATATCTACTGTACTGGGTTCAGTCATATCTACTGTACTGGGTTCAGTCATATCTACTGTACTGGGTTCAGTCATATCTACTGTACTGGGTTCAGTCATATCTACTGTACTGGGCTCATTCAGATATCTACTGTACTGGGTTCAGTCATATCTACTGTACTGGGCTCATTCAGATATCTACTGTACTGGGTTCAGTCATATCTACTGTACTGGGCTCATTCAGATATCTACTGTACTGGGTTCAGTCATATCTACTGTACTGGGTTCAGTCATATCTACTGTACTGGGTTCAGTCATATCTACTGTACTGGGCTCATTCAGATATCTACTGTACTGGGTTCAGTCAGATATCTACTGTACTGGGCTCATTCAGTCATATCTACTGTACTGGGTTCAGTCATATCTACTGTACTGGGCTCATTCAGTCATATCTACTGTACTGGGTTCAGTCATATCTACTGTACTGGGTTCAGTCATATCTACTGTACTGGGTTCAGTCATATCTACTGTACTGGGCTCATTCAGATATCTACTGTACTGGGTTCAGTCAGATATCTACTGTACTGGGCTCATTCAGTCATATCTACTGTACTGGGTTCAGTCATATCTACTTTACTGGGCTCATTCAGTCATATCTACTGTACTGGGTTCAGTTATATCTACTGTACTGGGCTCATTCAGATATCTACTGTACTGGGTTCAGTCATATCTACTGTACTGGGTTCAGTCATATCTACTGTACTGGGCTCATTCAGATATCTACTGTACTGGGTTCAGTCAGATATCTACTGTACTGGGCTCATTCAGTCATATCTACTGTACTGGGTTCAGTCATATCTACTGTACTGGGCTCATTCAGTCATATCTACTGTACTGGGTTCAGTCATATCTACTGTACTGGGTTCAGTCATATCTACTGTACTGGGTTCAGTCATATCTACTGTACTGGGTTCATTCAGATATCTACTGTACTGGGTTCAGTCATATCTACTGTACTGGGCTCATTCAGTCATATCTACTGTACTGGGCTCAATCAGATATCTACTGTACTGGGCTCCTTCAGATATCTACTGTACTGGGTTCAGTCATATCTACTGTACTGGGTTCAGTCATATCTACTGTACTGGGTTCAGTCATATCTACTGTACTGGGTTCATTCAGATATCTACTGTACTGGGTTCAGTCATATCTACTGTACTGGGTTCAGTCATATCTACTGTACTGGGTTCAGTCATATCTACTGTACTGGGTTCAGTCATATCTACTGTACTGGGTTCAGTCATATCTACTGTACTGGGTTCAGTCATATCTACTGTACTGGGCTCATTCAGATATCTACTGTACTGGGTTCAGTCATATCTACTGTACTGGGCTCATTCAGATATCTACTGTACTGGGTTCAGTCATATCTACTGTACTGGGCTCAGTCATATCTACTGTACTGGGTTCATTCAGATATCTACTGTACTGGGTTCAGTCATATCTACTGTACTGGGCTCATTCAGATATCTACTGTACTGGGTTCAGTCATATCTACTGTACTGGGTTCAGTCAGATATCTACTGTACTGGGTTCAGTCATATCTACTGTACTGGGCTCAGTCAGATATCTACTGTACTGGGTTCAGTCATATCTACTGTACTGGGCTCATTCAGATATCTACTGTACTGGGTTCAGTCATATCTACTGTACTGGGTTCATTCAGATATCTACTGTACTGGGTTCAGTCATATCTACTGTACTGGGTTCAGTCATATCTACTGTACTGGGCTCAGTCATATCTACTGTACTGGGTTCAGTCATATCTACTGTACTGGGCTCATTCAGATATATACTGTACTGGGTTCAGTCATATCTACTGTACTGGGTTCAGTCATATCTACTGTACTGGGCTCAGTCAGATATCTACTGTACTGGGTTCAGTCATATCTACTGTACTGGGTTCATTCAGATATCTACTGTACTGGGTTCAGTCATATCTACTGTACTGGGTTCAGTCATATCTACTGTACTGGGCTCAGTCATATCTACTGTACTGGGTTCATTCAGATATCTACTGTACTGGGTTCAGTCATATCTACTGTACTGGGCTCATTCAGATATCTACTGTACTGGGTTCAGTCATATCTACTGTACTGGGTTCAGTCAGATATCTACTGTACTGGGTTCAGTCATATCTACTGTACTGGGCTCAGTCAGATATCTACTGTACTGGGTTCAGTCATATCTACTGTACTGGGCTCATTCAGATATCTACTGTACTGGGTTCAGTCATATCTACTGTACTGGGTTCATTCAGATATCTACTGTACTGGGTTCAGTCATATCTACTGTACTGGGTTCAGTCATATCTACTGTACTGGGCTCAGTCATATCTACTGTACTGGGTTCAGTCATATCTACTGTACTGGGCTCATTCAGATATATACTGTACTGGGTTCAGTCATATCTACTGTACTGGGTTCAGTCATATCTACTGTACTGGGCTCAGTCAGATATCTACTGTACTGGGTTCAGTCATATCTACTGTACTGGGTTCAGTCATATCTACTGTACTGGGCTCATTCAGATATCTACTGTACTGGGTTCAGTCATATCTACTGTACTGGGTTCATTCAGATATCTACTGTACTGGGTTCAGTCATATCTACTGTACTGGGTTCAGTCATATCTACTGTACTGGGCTCAGTCATATCTACTGTACTGGGTTCAGTCATATCTACTGTACTGGGCTCATTCAGATATATACTGTACTGGGTTCAGTCATATCTACTGTACTGGGTTCAGTCATATCTACTGTACTGGGCTCAGTCAGATATCTACTGTACTGGGTTCAGTCATATCTACTGTACTGGGTTCAGTCATATCTACTGTACTGGGCTCATTCAGATATCTACTGTACTGGGTTCAGTCATATCTACTGTACTGGGTTCAGTCAGATATCTACTGTACTGGGTTCAGTCATATCTACTGTACTGGGCTCAGTCAGATATCTACTGTACTGGGTTCAGTCATATCTACTGTACTGGGCTCATTCAGATATCTACTGTACTGGGCTCAGTCAGATATCTACTGTACTGGGTTCAGTCAGATATCTACTGTACTGGGCTCAGTCAGATATCTGCTGTACTGGGTTCAGTATTACCATTGGGTACATTTTCCACCACTAAGTTTGCTTCCCTCCAGAGTTTAGGGCTTTCTAGTAGACTTAAAGATATGGCAAATAGGAGTGGCAATATCGTCCGCTACTTTCCTCAGTAATTTTCCATCCAAGTCAGACTCCGTTGGCTTGTCATTGTCTTCAACACTCACTTTACCGAATTCAAAATTACGACGCTTGTCTTTCATAATTTGGTCAGATATTCTTGGATGTGTAGTGTCAGCGTTAGATGGCATGTCGTGCCTAAGTTTTCTAATCTTGCCAATGCAACAAAAAAAATCATTAAAGTAGTTGGCAATATCTGTCGGTTTTGTAATGAATGAGCCCATCTGATTCAATGAATGACGGAGCTGATTTTGCCTTTTTGCCCAAAATGTCATTTAAGGCGCTCTTTAGGTCATTTGTCTTTGTTTCATAGTATAGTTTCTTATTTTTTTCATTCCGTTTAGTCACATGATTTCTCGGTTCGCAGTACGTTTGACAATCGGTTGGGCTGCCAGACATATTTGCTGCTCCTTCAGCCTCATCCTTCTCAACTATAACATTTTTCAAATCAATCCATGGGGATTTAACCATTTTTAACATACATTGTCTTAATGGGTGCTTATTAGTAACTGAAATAAGCTATTTCATAAATGTGTCAAGTGAAGCCTCTGGTTGCTTCTCATTACACACCGCAGACCAGCAGCGTCTGGTTGCTCCTCATTACACACCACAGACCAGCAGCGTCTGGTTGCTCCTCAGGCCTGCTAACCGTCTGCATCGCCGCGTCCCAAAAAACGCAGTGGCCCATATGTACTTTCTATCTCTTCCCGGTTTTTAAAAAATGTGTTTATACCTTCCGGAAACCTGCCTCACCCAATGTGATACGGAATCGCTATTATCTTTATTTTTAGAACACACTCAAGAACCTCCAGAAGCTAACCAGCTAGCTAGCTACAAGCTACTTAGTCATTGTTATTTTTTTAACCTGGATAACACTCGCCAGTCCAGCCCCCCCTGCCCCATCCACCGCTGCCCCCTGGACTCTGATCACTTGGCTACATAGCTGATGCACGCTGGACTGTCCATTAATCACGGTACTCCATTCTGCTTGTTTGTTTTATCTGTCGGCCCTGTTGCCTAGTCAATGCCATTTTACCTGCTGTTGTTATGCTAGCTGATTAGCTGTTGTCTCACCCACTGTTTTAGCTAGCGTTCCCAATTCAACACCTGTGATTACTGTATGCCTCGCTGTATGTCTCTCTCAAACGTCAATATGCCTTGTATACTGTTGCTCAGGTTAGTTATCATTGTTTTAGTTCACTATGGAGCCCCTAGTCCCACTCCTCATACCCCTGAAACCTCCTTTGTCCCACCTCCCACATATGCGGTGACCTCACCCATTACAACCAGCATGTCCAGAGATAAAACCTCTCTCATCATCACCCAGTGCCTGGGCTTACCTCCACCATACCCGCACCCCACCATACCCCTGTCTGCGCATTATGCCCTGAATATATTCTACCATGCCCAGAAACCTGCTCCTCTTATTCTCTGTCCCCAACGCTCTAGGCGACCAGTTTTGATAGCCCTTAGCCGCACCCTCATACTACTCCTTCTCTGTTTCGCGGGTGATGTGGAGGTAAACCCAGGCCCTGCATGTCCCCAGGCACCCTCATTTGTTGACTTCTGTGATCAAAAAAGCCTTGGTTTCATGCATGGCAACATCAGAAGCCTCCTCCCTAAGTTTGTTTTACTCACTGCTTTAGCACACTCTGCTAACCCTGATGTCCTTGCCGTGTCTGAATCCTGGCTCAGGAAGGCCACCAAAAATGTTCCATACCCAACTATAACATCTTCCGTCAAGATAGAACTGCTAAAGGGGGAGGAGTTGCAGTCTACTGCAGAGATAGCCTGCAAAGTAATGTCATACTTTCCAGCTCCATACCCAAACAGTTCGAACTACTAATTCTGAAAATTACTCTCACCAGAAATAAGTCTCTCACTGTTGCCGCCTGCTACTGACCCCCCTCAGCTCCCAGCTGTGCCCTGGACACCATTTGTGAATTGATTGCCCCCCATCTAGCTTCAGAGTTTGTTCTGTTAGGTGACCTAAACTGGGATATGCTTAACACCCCGGCAGTCCTACAATCTAAGCTAGATGCCCTCAATCTCACACAAATCATCAAGGAACCCACCAGGTACAACCCTAACTCTGTAAGCAAGGGCACCCTCATAGACGTCATCCTGACCAACTGGCCCTCCAAATACACCTCCGCTGTCTTCAACCAGGATCTCTGATCACTGCCTCATTGCCTGTATCCGCTACGGTGCCGCAGTCAAACGACCACCCCTCATCACTGTCAAACGCTCCCTAAAACACTTCTGTGAGCAGGCCTTTCTAATCGATCTGGCCCGGGTATCCTGGAAGGACATTGACCTCATCCCGTCAGTTGAGGATGCCTGGTCATTCTTTAAGAGTAACTTCCTCACCATTTTAGATAAGCATGCTCCGTTCAAAAAATGCAGAACTAAGAACAGATACAGCCCTTGGTTTACTCCAGACCTAACTGCCCTCGACCAGCACAAAAACATCCTGTGGCGGACTGCAATAGCATCGAACAGTCCCCGCGATATGCAACTGTTCAGGGAAGTCAGGAACCAATACACGCAGTCAGTCAGGAAACCTAAGGCCAGCTTCTTCAGGCAGAAGTTTGCATCCTGTAGCTCCAACTCCAAAAAGTTCTGGGACACTGTGAAGTCCATGGAGAACAAGAGCACCTCCTCCCAGCTGCCCACTGCACTGAGGCTAGGGAACACGGTCACCACCGACAAATCCATGATTATCGAAAACTTCAACAAGCATTTCTCAACGGCTGGCCATGCCTTCCGCCTGGCTACTCCTACCTTGGCCAACAGCTCCGGCCCCCCCGCAGCTCCTCGCCCAAGCCTCTCCAGGTTCTCCTTTACCCAAATCCAGATGGCAGATGTTCTGAAAGAGCTGCAAAACCTGGACCCGTATAAATCAGCTGGGCTTGACAATCTGGACCCTCTATTTCTGAAACTATCCGCCGCCATTGTCGCAACCCCTATTACCAGCCTGTTCAACCTCTCTTTCATATCGTCTGAGATCCCCAAGGATTGGAAAGCTGCCGCAGTCATCCCCCTCTTCAAAGGAGGAGACACCCTGGACCCAAACTGTTACAGACCTATATCCATCCTGCCCTGCCTATCTAAGGTCTTCGAAAGCCAAGTCAACAAACAGGTCACTGACCATCTCGAATCCCACCGTACCTTCTCCGCTATGCAATCTGGTTTCCGAGCCGGTCACGGGTGCACCTCAGCCACACTCAAGGTACTAAACGACATCATAACCGCCATCGATAAAAGACAGTACTGTGCAGCCGTCTTCATCGACCTTGCCAAGGCTTTTGACTGTCAATCACCATATTCTTATCGGCAGACTCAGTAGCCTCGGTTTTTCGGATGACTGCCTTGCCTGGTTCACAATTACTTTGCAGACAGAGTTCAGTGTGTCAAATCGGAGGGCATGTTGTCCGGTCCTCTGGCAGTCTCTATGGGGGTGCCACAGGGTTCAATTCTCGGGCTGACTCTTTTCTCTGTATATATCAATGATGTTGCTCTTGCTGCGGGCGATTCCTTGATCCACCTCTACGCAGACGACACCATTGTATACACTTTCGGCCCGTCATTGGACACTGTGCTATCTAACCTCCAATTGAGCTTCAATACCATACAACACTCCTTCCGTGGCCTCCAACTGCTCTTAAACGCTAGTAAAACCAAATGCATGCTTTTCAACCGATCGCTGCCTGCACCCGCATGCCCGACTAGCATCACCACACTGGATGGTTCCGACCTTGAATATGTGGACACCTATAAGTACCTAGGTGTCTGGCTAGACTGCAAACTCTCCTTCCAGACCCATATCAAACATCTCCAATCGAAAATCAAATCAAGAATCGGCGTTCTATTCCGCAACAAAGCCTCCTTCACTCACGCTGCCAAACTTACCCTAGTAAAACTGACTATCCTACCGACCCTCGACTTCGGCGATGTCATCTACAAAATAGCTTCCAACACTCTACTCAGCAAACTGGATGCAGTTTATCACAGTGCCATTCGTTTTGTTACTAAAGCACCTTATACTACCCACCACTGCGACTTGTATGCTCTAGTCGGCTGGCCCTCGCTACATATTCGTCGCCAGACCCACTGGCTCCAGGTCATCTACAAGGCCATGCTAGGCAAAGCTCCGCCTTATCTCAGCTCACTGGTCATGATGGCAACACCCATCCGTAGCACGCGCTCCAGCAGGTGTATCTCATTGATCATCCCTAAAGCCAACACCTCATTCGGCCGCCTTTCGTTCCAGTACTCTGCTGCCTGTGACTGAATCGAATTGCAAAAATCGCTGAAGTCACCAATTTCAAACATCAGCTAGCTGAGCAGCTAACCAATCGCTGCAGCTGTACATAATCTATTGGTAAATAGCACACCCATTTTCACCTACCTCATCCCCACAGTTTTTATTTATTTACTTTTCTGCTCTTTTGCACACCAATATCTCTACCTGTACATGATCATCTGATCATTTATCACTCCAGTGTTAATCTGCAATATTGTAATTATTCGTCTACCTCCTCATGCCTTTTGCACACATTGTATATAGACTGCCCTTTTTTCTCTGTGTTATTGACTTGTTAATTGTTTACTCCATGTGTAACTCTGTGTTGTCTGTTCACACTGCTATGCTTTATCTTGGCCAGGTCGCAGTTGCAAATGAGAACCTGTTCTCAACTAGCCTACCTGGTTAAATAAAGGTGAAATTAAAATAAAAATAAAAAAAAAATACACACCATAGGCCAGCAGCGTCTGGTTGGTGCTCATTACACACCACAGACCAGCAGCGTCTGGTTGCTGCTCATTACACACCACAGACCCGCAGCGTCTGGTTGCTGCTCATTACACACCAGCAGCGTCTGGTTGCTCCTCAGTACACACCACAGACCCGCAGCGTCTGGTTGCTGCTCATTACACACCACAGACCAGCAGCGTCTGGTACCTCCTGGTATGTAGTGTTCTGTGGGAGGACAGCCAATCAGATAATACCTCCTGGTATGTAGTGTTCTGTGGGAGGACAGCCAATCAGATAATACCTCCTGGTATGTAGTGTTCTGTGGGAGGACAGCCAATCAGATAATACCTCCTGGTATGTAGTGTTCTGTGGGAGGACAGCCAATCAGATAATACCTCCTGGTATGTAGTGTTCTGTGGGAGGACGGCCAATCAGATAATACCTCCTGGTATGTAGTGTTCTGTGGGCGGACAGCCAATCAGATAATACCTCCTGGTATGTAGTGTTCTGTGGGAGGACAGCCAATCAGATAATACCTCCTGGTATGTAGTGTTCTGTGGGAGGATGGCCAATCAGATAATACCTCCTGGTATGTAGTGTTCTGTGGGAGGACAGCCAATCAGATAATACCTCCTGGTATGTAGTGTTCTGTGGGAGGACGGCCAATCAGATAATACCTCCTGGTATGTAGTGTTCTGTGGGCGAACGGCCAATCAGATAATACCTCCTGGTATGTAGTGTTCTGTGGGAGGACGGCCAATCAGATAATACCTCCTGGTATGTAGTGTTCTGTGGGCGAACGGCCAATCAGATAATACCTCCTGGTATGTAGTGTTCTGTGGAAGGATGGCCAATCAGATAATACCTTCTGGTATGTAGTGGGAGAGACCTGTAAAAGCGTATGGTAACACTTTACTGTAGGTATCCTTATGAATGCATTATATTGCCTTAGTGTCTTCATGTCTTTACTGTAGGTATCCTTATGAATGCATTATATTGCCTTAGTGTCTTCATGTCTTTACTGTAGGTATCCTTATGAATGCATTATATTGCCTGAGTGTCTTCGTGCCTTTACTGTAGGTACCTTTATGAATTAATTATATTTTGTATAATTTCTATTATTATTTAATATTTGAATGTTGTTCATTTGATTCCACTCCAAATCTTCAGCTTTTCTTCATTTGTTTGAATTATGTTGATCCACGTGTCTCTATTTGTTTTTTTTTCTCATTTCAGGCCACAATTGGAATAGACTTCCTGTCAAAAACGATGTACTTGGAGGACCGAACGGTAAGTTAGCTCAATCTAAGGCTCTTTTACTATCCTTCTAGTGTCGCCCCCCAGGGCCACTTCTCTCTCTCTGTGGAATATCATCCTCTCAGGTTCAGATGTACTGGCTTGTGTTCCTAACGGCAACCTATTACATTTGTAGTGCACTTCTTTTGATCATGGTCCATAGGGCTCTGACCCCTTAATATATACAGGCCCCATAGGGCTCTGACCCCTTAATATATACAGGCCCCATAGGGCTCTGACCCCTTAATATATACAGGCTCCATAGGGCTCTGACCCCTTAATATATACAGGCCCCATAGGGCTCTGACCCCTTAATATATACAGGCCCCATAGGGCTCTGACCCCTTAATATATACAGGCCCCATAGGGTTCTGACCCCTTAATATATACATGCCCCACAGGGCTCTGACCCCTTAATATATACATGACCCCTTAATATATACAGGGCTCTGACCCCTTAATATATACATGCCCCACAGGGCTCTGACCCCTTAATATATACAGGCTCCAATATATACATGGGCTCTGACCCCTTAATATATACAGGCCCCATAGGGCTCTGACCCCTTAATATATACATGCCCCACAGGGCTCTGACCCCTTAATATATACATGCCCCCCTTAATATATACAGGGGCTCTGACCCCTTAATATATACAGGCCCCACAGGGCTCTGACCCCTTAATATATACAGGCCCCATAGGGCTCTGACCCCTTAATATATACAGGCCCCACAGGGCTCTGACCCCTTAATATATACAGGCTCCATAGGGCTCTGACCCCTTAATATATACAGGCCCCATAGGGCTCTGACCCCTTAATATATACATGCCCCACAGGGCTCTGACCCCTTAATATATACATGCCCCACAGGGCTCTGACCCCTTAATATATACATGCCCCACAGGGCTCTGACCCCTTAATATATACATGCCCCACAGGGCTCTGACCCCTTAATATATACATGCCCCACAGGGCTCTGACCCCTTAATATATACATGCCCAAACAGGGCTCTGACCCCTTAATATATACATGCCCCACAGGGCTCTGACCCCTTAATATATACAGGCTCCACAGGGCTCTGACCCCTTAATATATACAGGCCCCATGGGTCTCTGACCCCTTAATATATACAGGGTCATTGGTCCTGAGTAAGGTTGCTATGGTGACGACACTGCATGTCACGGGTCATGATGTGGTCAAATTTCACTTGACCGTTGAGTCATGCCGCTGATGGTCATACCAAACTTGCAGGCTGCCAGTCACTAATGGCCTGGTACTCAGGGCTCTATGGTCCCTCTGAAATCAATGCAAATGCAATGGAAAATCAAACCAAACACCTCCTGAGAGCCCCGGCATTCAGAGTTTGAGCGGAATAGGGTCACCTGTGGCCAGCGAGAGCCAGCGAGAGCCAGCGAGAGTCAGCGAGAGCCAGCTCCTCATAGCTGGTTGATGCATGGGAATGAAATAAGTGAAATATGTGTTCATATAAGCCAATGTTGCACAACATTTCTATAGGCTCTGCAACTGTGTGAGAAAACAGAGTTTTGATGGCCTCTAATAAAAAGAGGAGGATCCCATCAGCTTTTCATAGGCTAGGCCTACTATATTTACTTGTCAACTTTCCTAACATTAAGCACATTACTTCGCTTTACAACCTACCTGGCTGGCATGAACATGAACCCGGGAGAAAAGCATCCTCGATTCGCTATTCATGGCCTGTATATTTCCTCCTGCCCCTGTACTGACAGGTGCATAAAAACAGGCCTGTTCTAAATCAAACCAATTTTACACATATTATATAGTATATATTATATGTTATTATTATTAGTATATATTTAGTATATATTATTATTATTTAGTATATATTTAGTATATATTATTATTATAAGTATATATTTACTATATATTATTATTATTTAGTATATATTATTATTATTTAGTATATATTTTGTATATATTATTATTATTAGTATATATATAGTATATATAATTATTATTATTAGTATATATTTAGTATATATTATATATTATTATTATTAGTATATATTTAGTATATATTATATATTATTATTATTAGTATATATTTAGTATATTGTATATATTATTATTAGTAGTATATATTTAGTATATATTATATATTATTATTATTAGTATATATTTAGTATGTAGTATATATATAGTATATGTTAAGACCAGATTAAATTGAGAACAGTCTGATGGGTGACAATATTATCATTTGCATTTCTTTGTGACTTTTTCAAATAAGGCCTGTATGTTTTAATATGGTTTGTGTCACAACTGAAGTGTCAAAATAACTCTAAGCACAGCCTGTAGTCCTAGGACCCCTGGAACAGGGTTGGTCAGTCCGTAGCCGACAAAAGCCTAGTGAAAAATGTGTCCTTATAAGCCCAGTCATTGCACAATCGCGTGTGAAAACAGATAATTCTTCAAATGAAGAACACTAATCGGCTTCATAACTGGTGTAGCTTGTCATATGAAATACGTAACCGGGGAAGTGCATCCTTCATTCACTATTCTATCATTCAATCATTCACTATTCTATCATTCAATCATTCACTATTCAATCATTCACTATTATATCATTCACTATTCTATCATTCAATCATTCACTATTCTATCATTCACTATTCTATCATTCACTATTCTATCATTCACTATTCTATCATTCACTATTCTATCATTCACTATTCTATCATTCACTATTCTATCATTCACTATTCTATCATTCACTATTCTATCATTCACTATTCAATCATTCACTATTCTATCATTCACTATTCTATCATTCACTATTCTATCATTCACTATTCTATCATTCACTATTCTATCATTCACTATTCTATCATTCACTATTCTATCATTCACTATTCTATCATTCAATCATTCACTATTCTATCATTCATTATTCTATCATTCAATCATTCACTATTCTATCATTCACTATTCTATCATTCACTATTCTATCATTCACTATTCTATCATTCACTATTCTATCATTCACTAGTCTATCATTCACTATTCTATCATTCACTAGTCTATCATTCAATCATTCACTATTCTATCATTCACTATTCTATCATTCACTATTCTATCATTCACTATTCTATCATTCACTATTCTATCATTCAAATCAAATCAAAACACATTTATTTATATAGCCCTTCATACATCAGATGATATCTCAAAGTGCTGTACAGAAACCCAGCCTAAAACCCCAAACAGCAAGCAATGTAGGTGTAGAAGCACGGTGGCTAGGAAAAACTCCCTAGAAAGGCCAAAACCTAGGAAGAAACCTAGAGAGGAACCAGGCTATGTGGGGTGGCCAGTCCTCTTCTGGCTGTGCCGGGTGGAGATAACAGAACATGGCCAAGATGTTCAAATGTTCATAAATGACCAGCATGGTCGAATAATAACAAGGCAGAACAGTTGAAACTGGAGCAGCAGCACAGTCAGGTGGACCGGGGACAGCAAGGAGTCATCATGTCAGGTAGTCCTGGGGCACGGTCCTAGGGCTCAGGTCCTCCGAGAGAGAGAAAGAAAGAGAGAATTAGAGAGAGCATATGTGGGGTGGCCCGTCCTCTTCTGGCTGTGCCGGGTGGAGATTATAACAGAACATGGCCAAGATGTTCAAATGTTCATAAATGACCAGCATGGTTGAATAATAGTAAGGCAGAACAGTTGAAACTGGAGCAGCAGCATGGCCAGGTGGACTGGGGACAGCAAGGAGTCATCATGTCAGGTAGTCCTGGGGCATGGTCCTAGCGCTCAGGTCAGTTGAAACTGGAGCAGCAGCATGGCCAGGTGGACTGGGGACAGCAAGGAGTCATCATGTCAGGTAGTCCTGGGGCATGGTCCTAGGGCTCAGGTCCTCCGAGAGAGAGAAAGAAAGAAGGAGAGAATTAGAGAACGCACACTTAGATTCACACAGGACACCGAATAGGACAGGAGAAGTACTCCAGATATAACAAACTGACCCTAGCCCCCCGACACAAACTACTGCAGCATAAATACTGGAGGCTGAGACAGGAGGGGACAGGAGACACTGTGGCCCCATCCGAGGACATCCCCCAGACAGGGCCAAACAGGAAGGATATAACCCCACCCACTTTGCCAAAGCACAGCCCCCATGCCACTAGAGGGATATCTTCAACCACCAACTTACCATCCTGAGACAAGGCTGAGTATAGCCCACAAAGATCTCCGCCACGGCACAGCCCAAGGGGGGGGACAACCCAGACAGGATGACCACAACGGTGAATCAACCCACTCAGGTGACGCACCCCCTGCAGGAACGGCATGAGAGAGCCCCAGTAAGCCAGTGACTCAGCCACTGTAATAGGGTTAGAGGCAGAGAATCCCAGTGGAGAGGGAGGGGAACCGGCCAGGCAGAGACAGCAAGGGCGGTTCGTTGCTCCAGAGCCTTTCCGTTCACCTTCCCACTCCTGGGCCAGACTACACTCAATCATATGACCCACTGAAGAGATGAGTCTTCAGTAAAGACTTAAAGGTTGAGACCAAGTTTGCGTCTCTGATATGGGTAGGCAGACCGTTCCATAAAAATGGAACTCTATAGGAGAAAGCCCTGCCTCCAGCTGTTTGCTTAGAAATTCTATGGACAATTAGGAGGCCTGCGTCTTGTGACCGTAGCGTACGTGTAGGTATGTACGGCAGGACCAAATCAGAGAGATAGGTAGGAGCAAGCCCATGTAATGCTTTGAAGGTTAGCAGTAAAACCTTAAAATCAGCCCTTGCTTTGACAGGAAGCCAGTGTAGAGAGGCTAGCACTGGAGTAATATGATCAAATTTTTTGGTTCTAGTCAGGATTCTAGCAGCCGTATTTAGCACTAACTGAAGTTTATTTAGTGCTTTATCCGGGTAGCCGGAAAGTAGAGCATTGCAGTAGTCTAACCTAGAAGTGACAAAAGCATGGATTCATTTTTCTGCATCATTTTTGGACAGAAAGTTTCTGATTTTTGCAATATTACGTAGATGGAAAAAAGCTGTCCTCAAAATGGTCTTGATATGTTCTTCAAAAGAGAGATCAGGGTCCAGAGTAACGCCGAGGTCCTTCACAGTTTTATTTGAGATGACTGTACAATGATCAAGATTGTTTGTCAGATCCAACAGAAGATCTCTTTATTTCTTGGGACCTAGAATAAGCATCTCTGTTTTGTCCGAATTAAATAGTAGAAAGTTTGCAGCCATCCACTTCCTTATGTCTGAAACACATGCTTCTAGCGAGGGTAATTTTGGGGCTTCACCATGTTTCATTGAAATGTACAGCTGTGTGTCATCCGCATAGCAGTGAAAGTTAACATTATGTTTTCGAATAACATCCCCAAGAGGTAAAATGTATAGTGAAAACAATAATGGTCCTAAAACGGAACCTTGAGGAACACCGAAATTTACAGTTGATTTGTCAGAGGACAAACCATTCACAAACTGATATCTTTCCGACAGATAAGATCTAAACCAGGCCAGAACATGTCCGTGTAGACCAATTTGGGTTTCCAATCTCTCCAAAAGAATGTGGTGATCGATGGTATCAAAAGCAGCACTAAGGTCTAGGAGCACGAGGACAGATGCAGAGCCTCGGTCCGATGCCATCAAAATGTCATTTACCACCTTCACAAGTGCCGTCTCAGTGCTATCATTCACTATTCTATCATTCACTATTCTATCATTCACTATTCTATCATTCACTATTCTATCATTCACTATTCTATCATTCACTATTCTATCATTCACTATTCTATCATTCACTATTCAATCATTCCCTATTCTATCATTCACTATTCAATCATTCACTATTCTATCATTCACTATTCTATCATTCCCTATTCGATTGCAGCCATTCACTATTCTATCATTCCCTATTCGATTGCAGCCATTCACTATTCTATCATTCACTATTCTATCATTCACTATTCAATCATTCACTATTCTATCATTCACTATTCTATCATTCCCTATTCGATTGCAGCCATTCACTATTCTATCATTCCCTATTCGATTGCAGCCATTCACTATTCTATCATTCATCTATCATTCACTATTCTATCATTCACTATTCTATCATTCACTATTCTATCATTCACTATTCTATCATTCACTATTCTATCATTCACTATTCTATCATTCTCTATTCTATCATTCACTATTCTATCATTCACTATTATATCATTCACTATTCTATCATTCACTATTCTATCATTCACTAGTCTATCATTCAATCATTCACTATTCTATCATTCACTATTCTATCATTCACTATTCGATTGCAGCCATTCACTATTCTATCATTCCCTATTCTATCATTCACTATTCTATCATTCACTATTCTATCATTCACTATTCTATCATTCCCTATTCTATCATTCACTATTCTATCATTCAATCATTCACTATTCTATCATTCACTATTCTATCATTCACTATTCTATCATTCACTAGTCTATCATTCACTAGTCTATCATTCAATCATTCACTATTCTATCATTCACTATTCAATCATTCACTATTCTATCATTCAATCATTCACTATTCTATCATTCACTAGTCTATCATTCAATCATTCACTATTCTATCATTCACTAGTCTATCATTCAATCATTCACTATTCTATCATTCACTATTCTATCATTCAATCATTCACTATTCTATCATTCAATCATTCACTATTCTATCATTCACTATTCTATCATTCACTATTCTATCATTCAATCATTCACTATCTATCATTCACTATTCTATCATTCAATTTCACTATTCATCATTCACTATTCTATCATTCAATCATTCACTATTCTATCATTCAATCATTCACTATTCTATCATTCAATCATTCACTATCATTCACTATTCTATCATTCACTATTCTATCATTCACTATTCTATCATTCACTATTCTATCATTCAATCATTCACTATTCTATCATTCACTATTCTATCATTCAATCATTCACTATTCTATCATTCACTATTCTATCATTCAATATTCTTCTATCATTCACTATTCTATCATTCACTATTCTATCATTCACCCTATTCTATCATTCACTATTCTATCATTCAATCATTCACTATTCTATCATTCACTATTCTATCATTCACTATTCTATCATTCAATCATTCACTATTCTATCATTCACTATTCTATCATTCAATCATTCACTATTCAATCATTCACTATTCTATCATTCACTATTCTATCATTCACTATTCTATCATTCTATCATTCACTATTCAATCATTCACTATTCTATCATTCAATCATTCACTATTATATCATTCACTATTCTATCATTCAATCATTCACTATTCAATCATTCACTATTCTATCATTCAATCATTCACTATTCAATCATTCACTATTCTATCATTCACTATTCTATCATTCAATCATTCACTATTCTATCATTCACTATTCTATCATTCACTATTCTATCATTCACTATTCTATCATTCAATCATTCACTATTCTATCATTCACTATTCAATCATTCACTATTCTATCACTCACTATTCTATCATTCAATCATTCACTATTCTATCATTCACTAGTCTATCATTCACTAGTCTATCATTCAATCATTCACTATTCTATCATTCACTATTCTATCATTCTATCATTCACTATTCTATCATTCACTATTCTATCATTCAATCATTCACTATTATATCATTCACTATTCAATCATTCACTATTCTATCATTCACTATTCTATCATTCTATCATTCACTATTCAATCATTCACTATTCTATCATTCACTATTCTATCATTCTATCATTCACTATTCTATCATTCTATCATTCACTATTCTATCATTCACTATTCAATCATTCACTATTCTATCATTCACTATTCTATCATTCTATCATTCACTATTCTATCATTCACTATTCTATCACTCACTATTCTATCATTCAATCATTCTCTATTCTATCATTCACTATTCTATCATTCAATCATTCACTATTCTATCATTCACTATTCTATCATTCAATCATTCACTATTCTATCATTCACTATTCTATCATTCAATCATTCACTATTCTATCATTCACTATTCTATCATTCACTATTCTATCATTCAATCATTCACTATTCTATCATTCAATTCTATCATTCAATCATTCACTATTCTATCATTCACTATTCTATCATTCAATCATTCACTATTCTATCATTCACTAGTCTATCATTCACTATTCTATCATTCTATCATTCACTATTCTATCATTCACTATTCTATCATTCAATCATTCAACCTACTATTCTATCATTCACTATTCTATCATTCTATCATTCACTATTCTATCATTCACTATTCTATCATTCAATCATTCACTATTATATCATTCACTATTCAATCATTCACTATTCTATCATTCACTATTCTATCATTCTATCATTCACTATTCTATCATTCACTATTCTATCATTCAATCATTCACTATTCTATCATTCACTAGTCTATCATTCAATCATTCACTATTCTATCATTCACTATTCTATCATTCAATCATTCACTATTCTATCATTCACTATTCTATCATTCAATCGTTCACTATTCTATCATTCACTATTCTATCATTCAATCATTCACTATTCTATCATTCACTATTCTATCATTCTATCATTCACTATTCTATCATTCACTATTCTATCATTCAATCATTCACTATTCTATCATTCAATCATTCACTATTCTATCATTCACTATTCTATCATTCTATCATTCACTATTCTATCATTCACTATTCTATCATTCACTATTCTATCATTCACTATTCTATCATTCACTATTCTATCATTCACTATTCTATCATTCACTATTCTATCATTCACTATTCTATCATTCACTATTCAATCATTCCCTATTCTATCATTCACTATTCAATCATTCACTATTCTATCATTCACTATTCTATCATTCCCTATTCGATTGCAGCCATTCACTATTCTATCATTCCCTATTCGATTGCAGCCATTCACTATTCTATCATTCACTATTCTATCATTCACTATTCAATCATTCACTATTCTATCATTCACTATTCTATCATTCCCTATTCGATTGCAGCCATTCACTATTCTATCATTCCCTATTCGATTGCAGCCATTCACTATTCTATCATTCACTATTCTATCATTCACTATTCTATCATTCACTATTCTATCATTCACTATTCTATCATTCACTATTCTATCATTCACTATTCTATCATTCACTATTCTATCATTCTCTATTCTATCATTCACTATTCTATCATTCACTATTATATCATTCACTATTCTATCATTCACTATTCTATCATTCACTAGTCTATCATTCAATCATTCACTATTCTATCATTCACTATTCTATCATTCACTATTCGATTGCAGCCATTCACTATTCTATCATTCCCTATTCTATCATTCACTATTCTATCATTCACTATTCTATCATTCACTATTCTATCATTCCCTATTCTATCATTCACTATTCTATCATTCAATCATTCACTATTCTATCATTCACTATTCTATCATTCACTATTCTATCATTCACTAGTCTATCATTCACTAGTCTATCATTCAATCATTCACTATTCTATCATTCACTATTCAATCATTCACTATTCTATCATTCAATCATTCACTATTCTATCATTCACTAGTCTATCATTCAATCATTCACTATTCTATCATTCACTAGTCTATCATTCAATCATTCACTATTCTATCATTCACTATTCTATCATTCAATCATTCACTATTCTATCATTCAATCATTCACTATTCTATCATTCACTATTCTATCATTCACTATTCTATCATTCAATCATTCACTAGTCTATCATTCACTATTCTATCATTCAATCATTCACTATTCTATCATTCACTATTCTATCATTCAATCATTCACTATTCTATCATTCAATCATTCACTATTCTATCATTCAATCATTCACTATTCTATCATTCAGAGATTCCCTATTCTATCATTCACTATTCTATCATTCACTATTCTATCATTCACTATTCTATCATTCAATCATTCACTATTCTATCATTCACTATTCTATCATTCAATCATTCACTATTCTATCATTCACTAGTCTATCATTCAATCATTCACTATTCTATCATTCACTATTCTATCATTCACTATTCTATCATTCAGAGATTCCCTATTCTATCATTCACTATTCTATCATTCAATCATTCACTATTCTATCATTCACTATTCTATCATTCACTATTCTATCATTCAATCATTCACTATTCTATCATTCACTATTCTATCATTCAATCATTCACTATTCAATCATTCACTATTCTATCATTCAGAGATTCCCTATTCTATCATTCACTATTCTATCATTCAATCATTCACTATTCAATCATTCACTATTCTATCATTCAATCATTCACTATTATATCATTCACTATTCTATCATTCAATCATTCACTATTCAATCATTCACTATTCTATCATTCAATCATTCACTATTCAATCATTCACTATTCTATCATTCACTATTCTATCATTCAATCATTCACTATTCTATCATTCACTATTCTATCATTCACTATTCTATCATTCACTATTCTATCATTCAATCATTCACTATTCTATCATTCACTATTCAATCATTCATTTCTATCAATCTATCATTCAATCATTCACTATTCTATCATTCACTATTCTATCATTCACTATCTATCATTCAATCATTCACTATTCTATCATTCACTATTCTATCATTCTATCATTCACTATTCTATCATTCACTATTCTATCATTCAATCATTCACTATTATATCATTCACTATTCAATCATTCATTTCTATCATTCACTATTCTATCATTCTATCATTCACTATTCAATCATTCACTATTCATCATTCACTATTCTATCATTCTATCATTCACTATTCTATCATTCTATCATTCACTATTCTATCATTCACTATTCAATCATTCACTATTCTATCATTCACTATTCTATCATTCTATCATTCACTATTCTATCATTCACTATTCTATCACTCACTATTCTATCATTCAATCATTCTCTATTCTATCATTCACTATTCTATCATTCAATCATTCACTATTCTATCATTCACTATTCTATCATTCAATCATTCACTATTCTATCATTCACTATTCTATCATTCAATCATTCACTATTCTATCATTCACTATTCTATCATTCACTATTCTATCATTCAATCATTCACTATTCTATCATTCACTATTCTATCATTCAATCATTCACTATTCTATCATTCACTATTCTATCATTCAATCATTCACTATTCTATCATTCACTAGTCTATCATTCACTATTCTATCATTCTATCATTCACTATTCTATCATTCACTATTCTATCATTCAATCATTCACTATTCTATCATTCACTATTCTATCATTCTATCATTCACTATTCTATCATTCACTATTCTATCATTCAATCATTCACTATTATATCATTCACTATTCAATCATTCACTATTCTATCATTCACTATTCTATCATTCTATCATTCACTATTCTATCATTCACTATTCTATCATTCAATCATTCACTATTCTATCATTCACTAGTCTATCATTCAATCATTCACTATTCTATCATTCACTATTCTATCATTCAATCATTCACTATTCTATCATTCACTATTCTATCATTCAATCATTCACTATTCTATCATTCACTATTCTATCATTCAATCATTCACTATTCTATCATTCACTATTCTATCATTCTATCATTCACTATTCTATCATTCACTATTCTATCATTCAATCATTCACTATTCTATCATTCAATCATTCACTATTCTATCATTCACTATTCTATCATTCTATCATTCACTATTCTATCATTCACTATTCTATCATTCAATCATTCACTATTATATCATTCACTATTCTATCATTCAGAGATTCCCTATGCTATCATTCAATCATTCACTATTCTATCATTCACTATTCTATCATTCAGAGATTCCCTATTCTATCATTCAATCATTCACTATTCTATCATTCACTATTCTATCATTCACTATTCTATCATTCACTATTCTATCATTCTCTATTCTATCATTCCCTATTCTATCATTCACTATTCTATCATTCACTATTCTATCATTCCCTTTTCTATCATTCACTATTCTATCATTCTCTATTCTATCATTCTCTATTCTATCATTCACTATTCTATCATTCACTATTCTATCATTCACTATTCTATCATTCTCTATTCTATCATTCTCTATTCTATCATTCCCTATTCTATCATTCACTATTCTATCATTCACTATTCTATCATTCCCTTTTCTATCATTCACTATTCTATCATTCTCTATTCTATCATTCTCTATTCTATCATTCTCTATTCTATCATTCACTATTCAATCATTCACTATTCTATCATTCACTATTCTATCATTCTATCATTCACTATTCTATCATTCACTATTCTATCATTCAATCATTCACTATTCTATCATTCACTAGTCTATCATTCAATCATTCACTATTCTATCATTCACTATTCTATCATTCAATCATTCACTATTCTATCATTCACTATTCTATCATTCAATCATTCACTATTCTATCATTCACTATTCTATCATTCAATCATTCACTATTCTATCATTCACTATTCATTCAATCATTCACTATTCTATCATTCACTATTCTATCATTCAATCATTCACTATTCTATCATTTCACATTCAATCATTCACTATTCTATCATTCACTATTCTATCATTCAATCATTCACTATTCTATCATTCACTATTCTATCATTCTATCATTCACTATTCTATCATTCACTATGCTATCATTCAATCATTCACTAGTCTATCATTCAATCATTCACTATTATATCATTCACTATTCTATCATTCAGAGATTCCCTATTCTATCATTCAATCATTCACTATTCTATCATTCAGAGATTCCCTATTCTATCATTCAATCATTCACTATTCTATCATTCACTAGTCTATCATTCAATCATTCACTATTCTATCATTCAGAGATTCCCTATTCTATCATTCAATCATTCACTATTCTATCATTCACTATTCTATCATTCACTATTCTATCATTCACTATTCTATCATTCACTATTCTATCATTCACTATTCTATCATTCACTATTCTATCATTCACTATTCTATCATTCACTATTCTATCATTCTCTATTCTATCATTCTCTATTCTATCATTCCCTATTCTATCATTCACTATTCTATCATTCACTATTCTATCATTCCCTTTTCTATCATTCACTATTCTATCATTCTCTATTCTATCATTCTCTATTCTATCATTCACTATTCTATCATTCACTATTCTATCATTCACTATTCTATCATTCTCTATTCTATCATTCTCTATTCTATCATTCCCTATTCTATCATTCACTATTCTATCATTCACTATTCTATCATTCCCTTTTCTATCATTCACTATTCTATCATTCTCTATTCTATCATTCTCTATTCTATCATTCTCTATTCTATCATTCACTATTCTATCATTCTCTATTCTATCATTCTCTATTCTATCATTCACTATTCTATCATTCACTATTCTATCATTCTCTATTCTATCATTCTCTATTCTATCATTCACTATTCTATCATTCACTATTCTATCATTCACTATTCTATCATTCTCTATTCTATCATTCACTATTCTATCATTCACTATTCGAGCAGTTCATCCACAGCTGTCGACTCATTGAAGTAGAAATCTTCATCCAAATGTAGGTTTGTGATCGCTGTTCTGATGTCCGGAAGCTGCTTTCAGTTAAAGGATCGATGGCGGAAATATGATGTAAAAAAAACAAACTGTTAAGATCAGAGCAAAAACATGAATAATAAATAATAATAATTAATTAATTAAAAAATAATTAGCAGAATTGGTCATGAGCAGTAAATATGGACCAACACCATTCTATTAAATTATTCAATATAAAATATTATAAAATACAATTATAAATAATGCTACAGGAATTATAAGCAAATCTTATCTGCTAAATGAATTAGCTCACAGCCATGAATATGATAGTCTGTTCTTTTGAAAATATGTTTTCTTTATATCATAATGTTCCTTTAGATCCAGTCTAAAATAAATAATGTATTTATTGTGAAGGTAGTGGACTATATTACATGGATTTATTAGACTTTTAAAAAATGTAGATGTTCCAAAAGGTCAGTAGATTATTGAAGACAGGAGATGATAAACGTGTTTCTGTTCATTAACGGTGAATTACCGTGAGCCCGGCTGCTATTTGCATGACAGTTACCAGCTGACAAAATGTCATGACCACGACAGCCCTAGTCCTGAATTACAGTGTGTGTGTGTGTGTGTGTGTGTGTGTGTGTGTGTGTGTGTGTGTGTGTGTGTGTGTGTGTGTGTGTGTGTGTGCGTGCGTGTGCGTGCGTGCGTGTGTGTGTGTAGTGTAGTAATGTATATGTCTGAGGGGAGACAGTGGTCCCAGGCTCCCTGTCTGTCTGAGGGAGACAGTGGTCCCAGGCTCTCTGTCTGTCTGAGGGAGACAGTGGTCCCAGGCTCTCTGTCTGTCTGAGGGAGACAGTGGTCCCAGGCTCTCTGTCTGTCTGAGGGAGACAGTGGTCCCAGGCTCTCTGTCTGTCTGAGGGGAGACAGTGGTCCCAGGCTCCCTGTCTGTCTGAGGGGAGACAGTGGTCCCAGGCTCTCTGTCTGTCTGACGGAGACAGTGGTCCCAGGCTCTCTGTCTGTCTGAGGGAGACAGTGGTCCCAGGCTCTCTGTCTGTCTGACGGAGACAGTGGTCCCAGGCTCTCTGTCTGTCTGAGGGAGACAGTGGTCCCAGGCTCTCTGTCTGTCTGACGGAGACAGTGGTCCCAGGCTCTCTGTCTGTCTGAGGGAGACAGTGGTCCCAGGCTCTCTGTCTCTCTGGGGGGAGACAGTGGTCCCAGGCTCTCTGTCTGTCTGAGGGAGACAGTGGTCCCAGGCTCTCTGGACATGATGAATAATCTGACGATCCCCAGGTGTGTCTCTCTGATCCCCAGGTGTGTCTCTCTGATCCCCAGGTGAGGTTGCAGCTGTGGGACACGGCTGGACAGGAGCGCTTCAGGAGCCTCATTCCCTCCTACATACGAGACTCTACTGTGGCCGTGGTGGTTTATGATATTACAAGTGAGTGGGGATCACTCACACACACACACACACACACACACACACACACACACACACACACACACACACACACACACACACACACACACACACACACACACACACACACACACACACACACACACACACACACACACACACACACACACACACACACACACAGAGAGAGAGAGATAAACACACACACCATCTTCTTTAAGACCCTGGGGAGATGAACAGTAAACCTAATTGCTTTCTGAATGGGTGTGGCAAGGTCAAAACAAGTGTATTGATAGTATCAAATACTATCTGAGTAGGGGAGAGCCGGGACAAAGGTAACGCTGGGCGAAAATAACACAGCCATTTTCTCAGATAAGCCAGGAGCTGGAACGACATAGCGAAGTCAGCATGTTCCTAATGTAGAGGACGAGCTCCCTGCAACAACAACAACAACAACAACAACAACAACAGCCCATCCAACCATGTTTTGCCGAGTTGTTAACAAAAAGTGGTTTTGAGTGATGGAAGAAAAATGAACCCTGTTCGGTTGTAGAGTTGTGTTTAGTTGTTTAAGGTCCCAAACATCATGTGTTAACCTGTCTAGTGTCTAAATAACAGGTTCCCAACATCATGTCTAAATAACAGGTTCCCAACATCATGTCTAAATAACAGGTTCCCAACATCATGTCTAAATAACAGGTTCCCAACATCATGTCTAAATAACAGGTTCCCAACATCATGTCTAAATAACAGGTTCCCAACATCATGTCTAAATAACAGGTTCCCAACATCATGTCTAAATAACAGGTTCCCAACATCATGTCTAAATAACAGGTTCCCAACATCATGTGTTAACCTGTCTAGTGTCTAAATAACAGGTTCCCAACATCATGTCTAAATAACAGGTTCCCAACATCATGTCTAAATAACAGGTTCCCAACATCATGTCTAAATAACAGGTTCCCAACATCATGTCTAAATAACAGGTTCCCAACATCATGTCTAAATAACAGGTTCCCAACATCATGTGTTAACCTGTCTAGTGTCTAAATAACAGGTTCCCAACATCATGTCTAAATATCAGGTTCCCAACATCATGTCTAAATAACAGGTTCCCAACATCATGTCTAAATAACAGGTTCCCAACATCATGTGTTAACCTGTCTAGTGTCTAAATGTAACGGATGTGAAACGGCTTGCTTAGTTAGCGGTGGTGCGCGCTAAATAGCGTTTCAATCGGTGACGTCACTTGCTCTGAGACCTTGAAGTAGTGGTTCCCCTTTGCTCTGCAAGGCTTTTGTGGAGCAATGGGTAACGATGCTTCGTGGGTGACTTTTGTTGATGTGTGCAGAGGATCCCTGGTTCGCGCCCGGGTATGGGCGAGGGGACGGTCTAAATTTATAAATATCAGGTTCCAAGTGTCATGCTAGCTAGTCAGATGTCTTGCCTAGTTAAATAAAAAATATGTGAAACAAAATGTCATGCTAGCTAGTCAAGTAACATGCTAGCTAGTCAAGTGTCATGCTAGCTAGTCAAGTAACATGCTAGCTAGTCAAGTGTCATGCTAGCTAGTCAAGTATCATGGTAGCTAGTCTTTGGTGTTAGCCTGGAAGAAGGTTCAGGAGAAACGGGTGGGACGAAAGTAACACAATGTAAACTGATTAATATTGTGTAAGGCAAAGCATTGTGGGAAGCATTTGCCTCGGGTGCCAAAGGTTGCATGTTCAAATCCAGCGATAGAAAGTTACATTTTTGTTTTAAGGCTATCCCAAACCTTATCCCGAATCTTAACCATTCAGAGTTAATGCCTAACCTTGAGATTTCAGAGTCAATACCTAAACTTAAACCTCACCTTAAAATTTCAGAGTCAATGCCTAAACTTAAACCTCACCTTAAAATTTCAGAGTCAATACCTAAACTTAAACCTCACCTTAAAATTTCAGAGTCAATACCTAAACTTAAACCTAACCTTAAGATTTCAGAGTCAATACCTAAACTTAAACCTAACCTTAAGATTTCAGAGTCAATACCTAAACTTAAACCTAACCTTGAGATTTCAGAGTCAATGCCTAAACTTAAACCTAACCTTGAGATTTCAGAGTCAATGCCTAAACTTAAACCTAACCTTGCGATTTCAGAGTCAATACCTAAACTTAAACCTAACCTTAAGATTTCAGAGTCAATACCTAAACTTAAACCTAACCTTAAGATTTCAGAGTCAATGCCTAAACTTAAACCTCACCTTAAAATTTCAGAGTCAATGCCTAAACTTAAACCTAACCTTAAGATTTCAGAGTCAATGCCTAAACTTAAACCTCACCTTAAAATTTCAGAGTCAATGCCTAAACTTAAACCTAACCTTAAGATTTCAATCAATGCCTAAACTTAAACCTAACCTTGCGATTTCAGAGTCAATGCCTAAACTTAAACCTAACCTTAAGATTTCAGAGTCAATGCCTAAACTTAAACCTAACCTTAAGATTTCAGAGTCAATGCCTAAACTAAAACCTACATTTGGAAGACCATCGAAATGTGATGTTTGAGAAACAGGAACGTCTAATTCTGATGAGCTAGTTGCATAAAAGTCTCTGTAGCTCTATCGACCTCTGAGTGATTAGGAAAACAACTAAAAGTGTTATTTTCAACCCGGTTCTCCACTCGTACCCAACCCACTTATACAACGTTATAACATCAATAAACACAATCCCATTTGTGTATATTCATGTTTGCACAGTATGTCTGTATACTTTGTTATGCTCAACCATTTATATGTCAAAACTCAACTTTAAACGAGATGATATTTGACCAACTACTTTCTTGTTGTTGTTGCTTCTGCTATTCCTCAAACAGATGTGAACTCCTTCCAGCAAACGTCCAAATGGATCGACGACGTCAGAACAGAGAGAGGAAGTGATGTCATCATCATGCTAGTCGGCAACAAAACAGACTTGGGAGACAAGAGGTAAGAAGTGTTATATTCAGTCATTCAGTTCTGGCTGCAGCCTAAATGTGCACCCTGGGGCCTGGTCAACAGTAGTGCACTATGAAGGGAATAGTGAGCCATTTGAGACACATGTTTCAAAGCGCTGCTCCTAGACTACATTACTTCCTTTTACTGGCCCGATTTCCATGGTTACGTCTGGTGCAGCGGTCCGTGTCCAATGTCTCTCTCTTCTCTCTCTTTTGAAAAGGTCTTTTGGGTCTTTGGGGATCCAATCAAAACACAAGTTAGTTGCGACACTGTCAGTCTGTCTCTACTTCAGAGTGACCTGGTGCCTCGTCACGCCTGAGCATGTTCCAACTGTAAGAGAGACCTGAGAGAGAGAGAGAGAGAGAGAGAGAGAGAGAGAGAGAGAGAGAGAGAGAGAGAGAGAGAGAGAGAGAGAGAGAGAGAGAGAGATACACAGAATAACAGAGATAACCATGGAAATATAAGAGGTGAGAAGTCAGTAAACACTGGGGGGAGTCAGTAAACACTGGGGGTAGTCAGTAAACACTGGGGGTAGTCAGTAAACACTGGGGGTCAGTAAACACTGGGGGTAGTCAGTAAACACTGGGGGTAGTCAGTAAACACTGGGGATAGTCAGTAAACACTGGGGGTCAGTAAACACTGGGGGTAAAACACTGGGGGTATTCAGTAAACACCGTAAAAACACTGGGGGTAGTCAGTAAACACTGGGGGTAGTCAGTAAACACCGGGGGTAGTCGGTATTCAGTAAACACCGGGGGTAGTCAGTAAACACTGGGGGTAGTCAGTAAACACCGGGGTAGTCAGTAAACACCGGGGGTAGTCAGTAAACACTGGGGTAGTCAGTAAACACTGGGGGTAGTCAGTAAACACTGGGGTAGTCAGTAAACACTGGGGGTAGTCAGTAAACACTGGGGGTAGTAAACACTGGGGAAAAACACTGGGGGTAGTCAGTAAACACCGGGGTAGTCAGTAAACACTGGGGGTAGTCAGTAAACACCGGGGTAGTCAGTAAACACTGTAAACACCGGGGGTAGTCAGTAAACACCGGGGGTACACTAAACACCGGGGGAGTCAGTAAACACAGTAAACACTGGGGTAGTCAGTAAACACACGGGGGTAGTCAGTAAACACTGGGGGTAGTCAGTAAACACTGGGGGTAGTCAGTAAACACCGGGGGTAGTCAGTAAACACACGGGGGAGTCAGTAAACACTGGGGTAGTCAGTAAACACCGGGGTAGTCAGTAAACACTGGGGGAGTCAGTAAACACCGGGGTAGTCAGTAAACACTGGGGGGAGTCAGTAAACACTGGGGGTAGTCAGTAAACACTGGGGGTAGTCAGTAAACACTGGGGGGAGTCAGTAAACACCGGGGGTAGTCAGTAAACACCGGGGGGAGTCAGTAAACACTGGGGGGAGTCTACCCTGTCAGACAGTAATGATTCACCTCCCTACCCTGTCAGACTGTAATGATTCAGTAATGATTCACCTCCCTACCCTGTCAGACAGTAATGATTCAGTAATGATTCACCTCCCTACCCTGTCAGACAGTAATGATTCAGTAATGATTCACCTCCCTACCCTGTCAGACAGTAATGATTCACCTCCCTACCCTGTCAGACTGTAATGATTCAGTAATGATTCACCTCCCTACCCTGTCAGACAGTAATGATTCAGTAATAATTCACCTCCCTACCCTGTCAGACAGTAATGATTCATTAATGACTCACCTCCCTACCCTGTCAGACAGCAATGATTCAGTAATGATTCACCTCCCTACCCTGTCAGACTGTAATGATTCACCTCCCTACCCTGTCAGACAGTAATGATTCACCTCCCTACCCTGTCAGACAGTAATGATTCACCTCCCTACCCTGTCAGACAGTAATGATTCAGTAATGATTCACCTCCCGTACAGTCTAAACAGAGAAACTAGACACTCACAGACACTCCTGATGTTCTCTCTCTTGGAATGTCCGGACATTGGAGAAACCCCTTAATGATGCCAGTAATTGGTAAAACACATCTGACCTTCAAGTTGTCGGTCCCTGGTGTTGCTGATTGGCACTGATGTGAGTTTTAAATCATCCTCACTTTCACAGATCACGATATTAAATAGGAAAATATCTCACACACATCTGTGATTACTTGCTGCAGGTGCAAAGGAATTGTTTGATGAAATGACCATGATATGAAATATGACAAGGAGGGAGGAGGGAGGAGGGAGGGGGTAGGAGGGAGGAGGGAGGAGGGAGGAGGGAGGGGGGAGAGAGGGAGGGAGGGAGGGAGGGGGGGAGGGAGGAGGGGGGAGGAGGGAGGAGGGGGAGGAGGGAGGGAGGGAGGGAGGTAGGAGGGAGGGAGGAGGGAGGGAGGAGGGAGGGAGGGAGGAGGGAGGAGGGAGGAGGGAGGAGGGAGGAGGGAGGAGGAGGGAGGGAGGAGGGAGGAGGGAGGAGAGGGAGGGAGGAGGGAGGAGAGAGGAGAGAGGAGGGAGGAGAGAGGGAGGGAGGAGGGAGGAGGGGGAGGGGGAGGAGGGAGGAGAGAGGGAGGGAGGAGAGAGAGAGGGAGGGAGGAGGGAGGAGAGAGGAGGGAGAGGGAGGAGAGAGGAGGGAGGAGGGAGGAGAGAGGAGGGAGGAGGGAGGAGGGAGGAGAGAGAGGAGGGAGGGAGGAGGGAGGAGGGAGGACTCAGGTAGTCAAAGACTTGGTCTGTGTATGTTGTCAGATGCACCGAATACTGAATAGATCTGAACACGTAGGTGTTCCTGTGGGAAAGGGCAGTGTGGAGTGCGATTGAGATTGCGTCATCTGTGGATCTGTTGGGGCGGTACTTACATTGGAATGGGTCTAGTGTTTCTGGGATAATGGTGTTAATGTGAGCCATGACCAGCCTTTCAAAGCACCTCACGGCTACCGTCGTGAGTACTTCGGGGCGGTAGTCATTTAGGCAGGTTACCTTCGCTTTCTTGTGCACAGGGACTATGGTGGTCTGCTTGAAAACATGTAGGTATTACAGACTCGGTCAAGGAGAGGTTGAAAATGTCAGTGAAGAGACTTGATAGTTGGTCTGGGCACACGTCCTGGTAATCCGTCTGGCCCCGCGGCCTTGTGAATGTTGACCTGTTTAAAGGTCTTGCTCACATCGGATACGGAGAGCGTGATCACACAGTCGTCTGGAACAGCCGGTAGGATCCAAATGCCTTTCATGGTGATGTGTTAAAAAATCTGGAGTTGTTATTTATGACAGAGATTAGGACAGGGATTAGGACAGGGATTAGGACAGGGATTAGGACAGGGATTAGGACAGGGTTTAGGACAGGGAATAGGACAGGGATTAGGACAGGGGGTAGGACAGGGATTAGGACAGGGATTAGGACAGGGATTAGGACAGGGATTAGGACAGGGATTATGACAGGGCTTATGACAGGGAATAGGACAGGGAATAGGACAGGGATTAGGACAGGGATTAGGACAGGGCTTAGGACAGGGATTAGGACAGGGCTTAGGACAGGGAATAGGACAGGGATTAGGACAGGGATTAGGACAGGGAATAGGACAGGGATTAGGACAGGGTTTAGGACAGGGATTAGGACAGGGCTTAGGACAGGGATTAGGACAGGGAGTAGGACAGAGGATAGGACAGGGATTAGGACAGGGAATAGGACAGGCTGTAGGACAGGGATTAGATCAGGCTGCAGGACAGGTCTTAGGACAGGCTGTAGGACAGGGATAGGACAGGGATTAGATCAGGCTGTAGGACAGGGATTAGATCAGGCTGTAGGACAGGGATTAGATCAGGCTGTAGGACAGGGATTAGATCAGGCTGTAGTAAAGGGATTATATCAGGCTGTAGGACAGGGATGTTGACATGGTGTGTTGACATGGTGTGTTGACATGGTGCAGTGTGTTGACATGGTGTGTTGACATGGTGCAGTGTGTTGACATGGTGTGTTGACATGGTGTGTTGACATGGTGCAATGTGTTGACATGGTGCAGTGTGTTGACATGGTGCAGTGTGTTGACATGGTGTGTTGACATGGTGCAGTGTGTTGACATGGTGTGTTGACATGGTGCAGTGTGTTGACATGGTGTGTTGACATGGTGTGTTGACATGGTGCAGTGTGTTGACATGGTGTGTTGACATGGTGTGTTGACATGGTGTGTTGACATGGTGCAGTGTGTTGACATGGTGCAGTGTGTTGAGGCTGGTGTGTTGACATGGTGCAGTGTGTTGACATGGTGTGTTGACATGGTGTGTTGACATGGTGCAGTGTGTTGACATGGTGTGTTGACATGGTGTGTTGACATGGTGCAGTGTGTTGACATGGTGTGTTGACATGGTGTGTTGACATGGTGCAGTGTGTTGACATGGTGCAGTGTGTTGACATGGTGTGTTGACATGGTGCAGTGTGTTGACATGGTGCAGTGTGTTGACATGGTGCAGTGTGTTGACATGGTGCAGTGTGTTGACATGGTGCAGTGTGTTGACATGGTGCAGTGTGTTGACATGGTGTGTTGACATGGTGTGTTGACATGGTGCAGTGTGTTGACATGGTGCAGTGTGTTGACATGGTGTGTTGACATGGTGCAGTGTGTTGACATGGTGCAGTGTGTTGACATGGTGTGTTGACATGGTGCAGTGTGTTGACATGGTGCAGTGTGTTGACATGGTGTGTTGACATGGTGTGTTGACATGGTGCAATGTGTTGACATGGTGCAGTGTGTTGACATGGTGCAGTGTGTTGACATGGTGCAGTGTGTTGACATGGTGCAGTGTGTTGACATGGTGCAGTGTGTTGACATGGTGCAGTGTGTTGAGATGCTTCCAAACCCAAAATGACATAAACAATCAACATTATCAAAATACATTTCATTTTCAATCAACTGATTTCAATTTTTCTGTTCTATTTTGTAGGTTACAGTCTGTAATCTGTCGCAATATATTTCATGATGTGCCAAATCGGTGATATAGTGCATTTAGAGTAAACCGCCTCAATGTTTGTTGCTTTCGGTGGTAATATCTCTCTAGAAGCTGATCCGTGGTCAGTATTATAAAATATTATTGAGCCCATTTTAAGGAAAGATTTGAAGAGAGAAAGCTGATCCGAGATCAGCCCTCCGTTTCTTTCGATCCCTATCAGTATCGACACACGGCCCAACGACGCACCCAGTGACCGTTCTCTCGTGTGGTGTTCAGGGGAAACGCGTGTTCCGTCTTTCGGACTTTGCAGGAAAGATGGATCTTTAAAACAATAGTGAGCCTAAATTCCATCGCTATGGTAACCGGGCCTTAGCCCCGTCCCCATTTTACAGTGATGTCAGTGTGGATGATCTGTCTAGAGAACACAGTGATTGTTCTGTAGATAAGTGTTTCCTGTCTGACAGCAAGAGGCTGATTTTTTCATCTCTACTTTAAACGTTTAACCCTATACTTAAGCGGCTGGTAGAGCGTATTGACAGACAATCCATTTACAAGTTAGAGTGCCACACCGTGTTGTGTGTAAGAAAACTCAAAATCACTCACCGAAGATATTGGATAAAAGGCAGGAATTCAGTTGGTGATCAATGAATATTGCATCATTCCTGTTAGAAGAGACCTTGAAGAGTAGGAATAAGTTATTTTTTTATTTTACCTTTATTTAACCAGGCAAGTCAGTTAAGAACAAATTCTTATTTTCAATGACGGCCTGGGAACAGTGGGTTAACTGCCTGTTCAGGGGCAGAACGACAGATTCGTACCTTGTCAGCTCGGGGGTTTGAACTCGCAACCTTCAGGTTTACTAGTCCAACTCTCTAACCACTAGGTTAAATTGTTAAAATGTAAAAACCAGGCGAGTTATATGTCAGTAAAAGTATGGTGAAACAAGAATAGGGTATGAAAAATACTGTTGTGAAAATTTGATTTAATTGTTGACAAGATACTATTTTATGCAACATACATGGGTTAAACCACTTTTCATATCCACAGGGTCAATTAATAAATATTCAGTCTTGCATATAATATACATGTATTACCTCAAAATGTAGTCTGAACATGATTGAAGATCATTTGAAATTCAAGAAAAACAATTTTGGGGGGGAGACCACTTGAAAACCCATTCCCCCCTCCCTCCCCTGTCTGAATCCTCAGTTTCCCCCCTCCCTCCCCTCCCTGAATCCTCAGTTCCCCCTCCTCTGTCTGAATCCTTAGTTCCCCCTCACTCCCCTCCCTGAATCCTCAGTTCCCCCTCCCTCCCCTGTCTGAATCCTCAGTTCCCCCTCCATCCCCTCCCTGAATCGTTAGTTCCCCCTCCCTCCCCTCCCTGAATCCTCAGTTTCCCCCTCCATGAATCCTCAGTTTCCCCCTCCCTGAATCTTCAGTTTCCCACCTCCCTCCCCTCCCTGAATCCTCAGTGTCCCCCCCTACCTGAATCCTCAGTTTCCTCCCTCCCTCCACTCCCTGAATCCGCAGTTTCCCCCTCCCTGAAACCTCAGTTTCCCCCTCCCTGAATTCTCAGTTTCCCCCTCCCTGAATCCTCAGTTTCCCCCTCCCTGAATCCTCAGTTTCCCCCCCCTCCCTGAATCCTCAGTTTCCCCCCCTCCCTGAATCCTCAGTTTCCCCCTCCCTGAATCCTCAGTTTCCCCCTCCCTGAATCCTCAGTTTCCCCCCCTCCCTCCCCTCCCTGAATCCTCAGTTTCCCCCTCCCTCCCCACCCTGAATCCTCAGTTTCCCCCTCCCTCCCCTCCCTGAATCCTCAGTTTCCCTCTCCATCCCCTCCCTGAATCCTCAGTTACCCCCTCCCTCCCCTCCCTGAATCCTCAGTTCCCCCTCCCTCCCCTCCCTGAATCCTCAGTTTCTCCCCTCCCCCTGAAACCTCAGTTTCCCCTCCCATATCTGAATCCTCAGTTCCCCCCCTCCCTCCCCTCCCTGGATCCTCAGTTCCCCCTCCCTCCCCTCCTTGAATCCTCAGTTCCCCCTCCCTCCCCTCCCTGAATCGTTAGTTCCCCCCTCCCCCCTCCCTGAAACCTCAGTTTCCCCCTCCCTGAATCATCAGTTTCCCCCTCCCTGAATCCTCAGTTTCCCCCTCCCTCCCCTCCCTGAATCCTCAGTTTCCCCCTCCCTGAATCCTCAATTTCCCCCTCCCTGAATCCTCAGTGTCCCCCTCCCTGAATCCTCAGTTTCCCCCTCCCTGAATCCTCAATTTCCCCCTCCCTGAATCCTCAGTGTCCCCCTCCCTGAATCCTCAGTTTCCTCCCTCCCTCCACTCCCTGAATCCGCAGTTTCCCCCTCCCAGTTTCCTCCCTCCCTCCCCTCTTCAGTTTCCCCCTCCCCCCCCTCCCTGAATTCTCAGTTTCCCCCTCCCTGAATCCTCAGTTTCCCCCTCCCTGAATCGTCAGTTTCCCCCTCCCCCTCCCTGAATCCTCAGTTTCCCCCTCCCTGAATCCTCAGTTTCCCCCTCCCTGAATCTTCAGTTTCCCCCTCCCTGAGTCCTCAGTGTCCCCCTCCCTGAATCCTCAGTTTCCCCCTCCCTGAATCCTCAGTTTCCCCCTCCCTGAATCCTCAGTTTCCCCTTCCCTGAATCCTCAGTTTCCCCCCTCCCTGAATCCTCAGTTTCCCCCTCCCTGAATCCTCAGTGTCCCCCTCCCTGAATCCTCAGTTGCCTCCCTCCCTCCCCTCCCTGAATCCTCAGTTCCCCTTTCCATCCCCTGTCTGAATACTCAGTTTCCCCCTCCCCCCCTCCCTGAATCCTCAGTGTCCCCCTCCCTGAATCTTCAGTTTCCTCCCTCCCTCCCCTCCCTGAATCAGCAGTTTCCCCCTCCCCCCCAGTTCCCCCTCCCTGAATCATCAGTTTCCCCCTCCCTGAATCCTCAGTTTCCCCCTCCCTGAATCCTCCCCCCTCCCCCCTCCCTGAATCATCAGTTTCCCCCTCCCTGAATCATCAGTTTCCCCCTCCCTGAATCCTCAGTTTCCCCCCCCTCCCTGAATCCTCAGTTTCCCCCTCCCTGAATCCTCAGTTTCCCCCTCCCCCCTGAATCCTCATTTTCCCCCTCCCTGAATCCTCAGTTTCCCCCTCCCTGAATCCTCAGTTTCCCCCTCCCTGAATCCTCAGTTCCCCCCCCTCCCTGAATCCCTGAATCCTCAGTTTCCCCCTCCCTGAATCCTCAGTTTCCCCCTCCCTGAATCCTCATTTTCCCCCTCCCTGAATCCTCAGTTCCCCCTCCCTGAATCCTCAGTTTCCCCCTCCCTGAATCCTCAGTTCCCCCTCCCTGAATCCTCAGTTTCCCCCTCCCTGAATCCTCAGTTTCCCCCTCCCTGAATCCTCAGTTTCCCCCTCCCTGAATCCTCAGTTTCCCCCTCCCTGAATCCTCAATTGAATCTCCCCTCTACATCTGAGGAGTGTCACAAAAATGCATCATGTTTCAGTGGGAGTATCGGATGCTTGGAGAGAGTGGGAGTATCGGATGCTTGGAGAGAGTGGGAGTATCGGATGCTTGGAGAGAGTGGGAGTATCGGATGCTTGGAGAGAGTGGGAGTATCGGATGCTTGGAGAGAGTGGGAGTATCGGATGCTTGGAGAGAGTGGGAGTATCGGATGCTTGGAGAGTGGGAGTATCGGATGCTTGGAGAGAGTGGGAGTATCGGATGCTTGGAGAGAGTGGGAGTATCGGATGCTTGGAGAGAGTGGGAGTATCGGATGCTTGGAGAGAGTGGGAGTATCGGATGCTTGGAGAGAGTGGGAGTATCGGATGCTTGGAGAGAGTGGGAGTATCGGATGCTTGGAGAGAGTGGGAGTATCGGATGCTTGGAGAGAGTGGGAGTATCGGATGCTTGGAGAGAGTGGGAGTATCGGATGCTTGGAGAGAGTGGGAGTATCGCATGCTTGGAGAGAGTGCATGGGAATGGGACCTAAAAGGACATGTGCATGCATTCTGTTCAGACAGACAGTCTTAGACTGATAAAGCTGGATGCTAGGTCAAATCAAATCAAATCACATGTATTTATATAGCCCTTCGTACATCAGCTGATATCTCAAAGTGCTGTACACTTTTTAGGTGCCGCCAAAGGTTGTATGTCTCTCGTACTCTCTCTCGTACTCTCTCTCAATATTGAGATCTGTGTAGAAATGGGGGCATGATCTGATAGCATCTAAAGCTTAAAATAATCACATTAACATTAGTCTGTGTGGCTTTGACCTCACCAAATAGTAACACTACTGAATGTATGAGTGATAGCTTGATGTCCTCCCTCTGACAGAAAGACAGGATGCAGAATCCTCAGTTCCCCCATTAGTCTATGTGGCTTTGACCTCACCAAATAGTAACACTACTGAACCTATGAGTGATAGCTTGATGTCCTCCCTCTGACAGAAAGACAGGATGCAGAATGCTCTGTCTGCGTCATGAAAACTCAGCATTTGTTACAGTCTGATCCTTAATTTTGTTGATTTATTCGTCCTTTTTGCTTTTGGAAATCAGAACCCTGACAAAGCATTCAAAAAAGACAAAGATGTATGACGATGTTCCTTAGGTCAACCAAACACACAGTGGTTCTTGAGAGAAGGGGGTTTATGGGTAGAGAGCTGCCTGTCAGGACTGGTGGGGTGGGGTTTATGGGTAGAGAGCTGCCTGTCAGGACTGGTGGGGTGGGGTTTATTGGTGGGGTGGGGTTTATGGGTAGAGCGCTGCCTGTCAGGACTGGTGGGGTGGGGTTTATGGGTAGAGAGCTGCCTGTCAGGACTGGTGGGGTGGGGTTTATGGGTAGAGAGCTGCCTGTCAGGACTGGTGGGGTGGGGTTTATGGGTAGAGAGCTGCCTGTCAGGACTGGTGGGGTGGGGTTTATGGGTAGAGAGCTGCCTGTCAGGACTGGTGGGGTGGGGTTTATGGGTAGAGAGCTGCCTGTCAGGACTGGTGGGGGTGTCTAGAAAGCTGGGGGGGGGTTGGCACGGTGATAATGATAATGCTACTGTAGATTCATGTTCTTCTTCTTCTCCTTCTTCTTCTCCTTCTCCTTCTTCTCCTTCTTCTTCTTCTTCTTCACCTCCTTCTTCTCCTTCTTCTCCTTCTTCTCCTTCTTCTTCTTCTTCTTCTCCTTCTTCTCCTTCTTCTTCTTCTTCTTCTTCTTCTTCTCCTTCTTCTCCTTCTTCTTCTTCTTCACCTCCTTCTTCTCCTTCTTCTCCTTCTTCTCCTTCTTCTTCTTCTTCTTCTCCTTCTTCTCCTTCTCCTTCTTCTTCTTCTTCTTCTTCTTCACCTCCTTCTTCTTCTTCTTCTTCTTCTTCTTCTTCTCCTTCTTCTTCTTCTTCTTCTTCTTCTTCTTCTTCTTCTTCTTTTTCTGTATGCAGTGGACCTGCCAAGCCAAGCAAGTCCTATGTCTCACGACAAATATTTACCGTTGAAGTGGGAAGTTTACATACACTTGGATTGGAGTCATCAAAACTGGCTTTTCAACCACTCTACAAGTGTCTTGTTAACAAACTATAGTTTTGGCAAGTCGGTTAGGGCATCTACTTTGTCCATGACACAAGTAATTTTTCCAACAATTGTTTACAGACAGATTATTTCACTTACAATTCACTGTATCACAATTCCAGTGGGTCAGAAGTTTACAATCACTAAGTTGACTGTTCCTTTAAACGGCTTGGAAAATGTCAGAAAATGATGTCATGCCTTTAGAAGCTTCTGATAGGCTAATTGACATAATTTTATTCAATTGGAGGTGTACCTGTGGATGTATTTCAAAGCCGACCTTCAAACGCAGTGCCTCTTTACTTGACATCATGGGAAAATGAAAAGAGATCAGCCAAGACCTCAGAAAAACAATTGTAGACCTCCACAAGTCTGGTTCATCCTTGGGAGCAATTTCCAAATGCCTGAAGGTACCATGTTCATCTGTACAAACAATAGCACGCAAGTATAAACACCATGGGACCACGCAGCCGTCATACCGCTTAGGAAGGAGATGCATTCTGTCTCCTAGAGATGATGCGAAAAGTGCAAATCAATCCCAGAACAACAGCAAAGGACCTTGTGAAGATGCTGTAGGAAACAGGTACAAAGTATCTATATCCACAGTAAAACAAGTCCTATGTCGACATATCCTGAAAGGCCGCTCAGCAAGGAAGAAGCCTCTGCTCCTGAACCGCCCTAAAAAAGCCAGACTACAGTTTGCAACTGCACATGGGGACAAAGATCGTACTTTTTGGAGAAATGTCCTCTGGTTTGGCGAATCGCATCTCTGCATGTCTGGCAGACATATCAGTGTGGATGACGGATCACCACCTCAAGCTGAACCTCGGCAAGACGGAGCTGCTCTTCCTCCCGGGGAAGGACTGCCCGTTCCATGATCTCGCCATCACGGTTGACAACTCCATTGTGTCCTCCTCCCAGAGCGCTAAGAACCTTGGCGTGATCCTGGACAACACCCTGTCGTTCTCAACTAACATCAAGGCGGTGGCCCGTTCCTGTAGGTTCATGCTCTACAACATCCGCAGAGTACGACCCTGCCTCACACAGGAAGCGGCGCAGGTCCTAATCCAGGCACTTGTCATCTCATTTACATTACATTTACATTTAAGTCATTTAGCAGACGCTCTTATCCAGAGCGACTTACAAATTGGTGCATTCACCTTATGACATCCAGTGGAGTAGCCACTTTACAATAGTGCATCTAAATCTTTTAAGGGGGGGGGGGGTGAGAAGGATTACTTTATCCTATCCTAGGTATTCCTTAAAGAGGTGGGGTTTCAGGTGTCTCCGGAAGGTGGTGATTGACTCCGCTGTCCTGGCGGATGAACGCAGTGCCCTTGTTTAGGTGTAGGGCCTGATCAGAGCCTGGAGGTACTGAGGTGCCGTTCCCCTCACGGCTCCGTAGGCAAGCACCATGGTCTTGTAGCGGATGCGAGCTTCAACTGGAAGCCAGTGGAGAGAGCGGAGGAGCGGGGTGACGTGAGAGAACTTGGGAAGGTTGAACACCAGACGGGCTGCGGCGTTCTGGATGAGTTGTAGGGGTTTAATGGCACAGGCAGGGAGCCTAGGAAGGAATACCTAGGATAGGATAAAGTAATCCTTCTCACCCCCTCCCCCTTAAAAGATTTAGATGCATTATTGTAAAGTGGCTGTTCCACTGGATGTCATAAGGTGAATGCACCAATTTGTAAGTCGCTCTGGATAAGAGTGTCTGCTAAATGACTTAAATGTAAATGTAAATAAAACAAAAATATAACTGTTTGGCCATAATGACCATTGTTATGTTTGGAGGAAAAGGGGGAGGCTTACAAAACAAAGAATACCATCCCAACCATGTTGCACAGGGGTGGCAGCATCATGTTGTGGGGGTGCTTTGCTGCAGGAGGGAGCTAAACCCACTGTGTTTAAATCACAGACCATCCAGCCCAGACTGGTAGCTAAACCCACTGTGTTTAAATCACAGACCATCCAGCCCAGACTGGTAGCTAAGCCCACTGTGTTTAAATCACAGACGATCCAGCCCAGACTGGTAGCTAACCCCACTGTGTTTAAATCACAGACCAGCCAGACTGGTAGCTAAACCCACTGTGTTTAAATCACAGACCAGCCAGACTGGTAGCTAAAACCCACTGTGTTTATATGCCAGCAGCATACCACCCTGGCCAGCAGCATACCACCCTGGCCAGCAGCATACCACTCTGGCCAGCAGCATACCACCCTGGCCAGCAGCATACCACCCTGGCCAGCAGCATACCACTCTGGCCAGCAGCATACCACCCTGGCCAGCAGCATACCACTCTGGCCAGCAGCATACCACCCTGGCCAGCAGCATACCACCCTGGCCAGCAGCATACCACCCTGGCCAGCAGCATTACCACCCTGGCCAGCAGCACACCACCCTGCATACCACTGCTGGCTTGCTTCTGAAGCTAGGCAGGGTTGGTCCTGGTCAGTCCCAGAATGGGACACCAGATGCTGCTGGAAGTGGTGTTGGAGGGCCAGTAGGGGGCACTCTTTCCTCTGGTGTATCTTTTCATCCAAAAACATATTTTTAACATTTTTCAACGTCTTTTCAATGTCTTTTTCTCTGAGCTGGCTGGGTTGTGTAGTCAACCTAGCAGGACGCTGTAGTCTCCTCACCATACTGTTTGACTTTACTAGGTGTTCTTTGACAGGGCCAAGGCAAATTTAATCAGCATTTGTAAACGCTTTAGCCAGCCCGCTAATATTCAACTGTAGACCTGTCACTCGCCCTGTCCTTCCATTCTGTAGACCCCTCCTTCCATTCTGTAGACCCCTCCTTCCATTCTGTAGACCCCTCCTTCCATTCTGTAGACCCCTCCTTCCATTCTGTAGACCCCTCCTTCCATTCTGTAGACCCCTCCTTCCATTCTGTAGACCCCTCCTTCCATTCTGTAGACCCCTCCTTCCATTATGTAGACCCCTCCTTCCATTCTGTAGACCCCTCCTTCCATTCTGTAGACCCCTCCTTCCATTCTGTAGACCCCTCCTTCCATTCTGTAGACCCCTCCTTCCATTCTGTGGACCCCTCCTTCCATTCTGTAGACCCCTCCTTCCATTCTGTAGACCCCTCCTTCCATTCTGTAGACCCCTCCTTCCATTCTGTAGACCCCTCCTTCCATTCTGTAGACCCCTCCTTCCATTCTGTAGACCCCTCCTTCCATTCTGTAGACCCCACCTTCCATTCTGTAGACCCCTCCTTCCATTCTGTGGACCCCTCCTTCCATTCTGTAGACCCCTCCTTCCATTCTGTAGACCCCTCCTTCGATTATGTAGACCCCTCCTTCCATTCTGTAGACCCCCTCCTTCCATTCTGTAGACCCCTCCTTCCATTCTGTAGACCCCTCCTTCCATTCTGTGAACCCCTCCTTCCATTCTGTAGACCCCTCCTTCCATTCTGTAGACCCCTCCTTCCATTCTGTAAACCCCTCCTTCCATTCTGTGGACCCCTCCTTCCATTCTGTAGACCCCTCCTTCCATTCTGTAGACCCCTCCTTCCATTCTGTAGACCCCTCCTTCCATTCTGTAAACCCCTCCTTCCATTCTGTAGACCACTCCTTCCATTCTGTAGACCCCTCCTTCCATTCTGTAGACCCCTCCTTCCATTCTGTAGACCCCTCCTTCCATTCTGTAGACCCCTCCTTCCATTCTGTGGACCCCTCCGTCCATTCTGTAGACCCCTCCTTCCATTCTGTAGACCCCTCCTTCCATTCTGTAGACCCCTCCTTCCATTCTGTAGACCCCTCCTTCCATTCTGTAGACCCCTCCTTCCATTCTGTGGACCCCTCCTTCCATTCTGTGGACCCCTCCTTCCATTCTGTAGACCCCTCCTTCCATTCTGTAGACCCCTCCTTCCATTCTGTAGACCCCTCCTTCCATTCTGTAGACCCATCCTTCCATTCTGTGGACCTGACACTTTCCCTTTCTCACGTTCCCAGGAACTCATGCATCGACAACATTTCATAGTAATGGGCAGTAATTGATACATTTTCCGGGCCACAACACCATCAATCAGCTTCACCATAGCTTAATGAACCATGTTAGATGTGCTGGTAGGTGAGTGCTGGTAGACAGTGGTGCTACTGGCTGTGGCTTGTTGTAGTCTGTAGACTACAGTACCTCACCATTGGGCACAGCCTGGTTGAATGAACGTTGCTTCCACATCATGTGTGATGATGTTGAATCAACGTGGGAAAAAGGATTTTGATTTGCAAAATAAAGTAATCACCTGTTTGTTTATTTCCCCTGGGTCACTGCTTATTTAAGATGTTCTTCAGTCAGTGGTTTGATGTGGATTCCTGTCCTCTCCCCTCCCAGGCAGATCACCATAGAGGAAGGAGAACAGCGGGCCAAGGAGCTCAGTGTCATGTTTATTGAGACCAGCGCCAAGACAGGCTACAACGTCAAACAGGTTAGTGTTTATTGAGACCAGCGCCAAGACAGGCTACAACGTCAAACAGGTTAGTGTTTATTGAGACCAGCGTCAAGACAGGCTACAACGTCAAACAGGTTAGTGTTTATTGAGACCAGCGCCAAGACAGGCTACAACGTCAAACAGGTTAGTGTTTATTGAGACCAGCGCCAAGACAGGCTACAACGTCAAACAGGTTAGTGTTTATTGAGACCAGCGTCAAGACAGGCTACAACGTCAAACAGGTTAGTGTTTATTGAGACCAGCGTCAAGACAGGCTACAACGTCAAACAGGTTAGTGTTTATTGAGACCAGCGTCAAGACAGGCTACAACGTCAAACAGGTTAGTGTTTATTGAGACCAGCATCAAGACAGGCTACAACGTCAAACAGGTTAGTGTTTATTGAGACCAGCGCCAAGACAGGCTACAACGTCAAACAGGTTAGTGTTTATTGAGACCAGCGTCAAGACAGGCTACAACGTCAAACAGGTTAGTGTTTATTGAGACCAGCGCCAAGACAGGCTACAACGTCAAACAGGTTAGTGTTTATTGAGACCAGCGTCAAGACAGGCTACAACGTCAAACAGGTTAGTGTTTATTGAGACCAGCGTCAAGACAGGCTACAACGTCAAACAGGTTAGTGTTTATTGAGACCAGCGCCAAGACAGGCTACAACGTCAAACAGGTTAGTGTTTATTGAGACCAGCGCCAAGACAGGCTACAACGTCAAACAGGTTAGTGTTTATTGAGACCAGCGTCAAGACAGGCTACAACGTCAAACAGGTTAGTGTTTATTGAGACCAGCGTCAAGACAGGCTACAACGTCAAACAGGTTAGTGTTTATTGAGACCAGCGTCAAGACAGGCTACAACGTCAAACAGGTTAGTGTTTATTGAGACCAGCGCCAAGACAGGCTACAACGTCAAACAGGTTAGTGTTTATTGAGACCAGCGTCAAGACAGGCTACAACGTCAAACAGGTTAGTGTTTATTGAGACCAGCGCCAAGACAGGCTACAACGTCAAACAGGTTAGTGTTTATTGAGACCAGCGCCAAGACAGGCTACAACGTCAAACAGGTTAGTGTTTATTGAGACCAGCGTCAAGACAGGCTACAACGTCAAACAGGTTAGTGTTTATTGAGACCAGCGCCAAGACAGGCTACAACGTCAAACAGGTTAGTGTTTATTGAGACCAGCGTCAAGACAGGCTACAACGTCAAACAGGTTAGTGTTTATTGAGACCAGCGTCAAGACAGGCTACAACGTCAAACAGGTTAGTGTTTATTGAGACCAGCGCCAAGACAGGCTACAACGTCAAACAGGTTAGTGTTTATTGAGACCAGCGCCAAGACAGGCTACAACGTCAAACAGGTTAGTGTTTATTGAGACCAGCGTCAAGACAGGCTACAACGTCAAACAGGTTAGTGTTTATTGAGACCAGCGTCAAGACAGGCTACAACGTCAAACAGGTTAGTGTTTATTGAGACCAGCGTCAAGACAGGCTACAACGTCAAACAGGTTAGTGTTTATTGAGACCAGCGTCAAGACAGGCTACAACGTCAAACAGGTTAGTGTTTATTGAGACCAGCGCCAAGACAGGCTACAACGTCAAACAGTTTAGTGTTTATTGAGACCAGCGTCAAGACAGGCTACAACGTCAAACAGTTTAGTGTTTATTGAGACCAGCGTCAAGACAGGCTACAACGTCAAACAGGTTAGTGTTTATTGAGACCAGCGTCAAGACAGGCTACAACGTCAAACAGGTTAGTGTTTATTGAGACCAGCGCCAAGACAGGCTACAACGTCAAACAGTTTAGTGTTTATTGAGACCAGCGTCAAGACAGGCTACAACGTCAAACAGGTTAGTGTTTATTGAGACCAGCGTCAAGACAGCATGTCTGTATAATTTTGTTTCAGTGGCTCAGTCCCTCTGAGTGTCGACAACACTACATCTCCGGGTCGTATTTCTGCATGAACCACATATACTGATTATATCTGTCACTGTCAGTGCTGACAGGAAACGGTTCAGTGGCAGAGGGCATGACTTGAGTCATTTTTCCCACGACTGACTTGTCCTTTGATTTAGGAGTAATTGTAATCGAATATAGAAATGGGCTTTGGTTGGAATCAGGTCTATTACCACTAACTGCAGGATGTCAGAGAGAGCAAGACGTGAGATCGAGAGAGCTGGGTTGAGAGAGAGACGACCACTGCCTGATATCAATTAGTATTTATTTTATTTTATTTCACCTTTATTTAACCAGGTAGGCTAGTTGAGAACACCTTTATTTAACCAGGTAGGCTAGTTGAGAACACCTTTATTTAACCAGGTAGGAGGCTAGTTGAGAACACCTTTATTTAACCAGGTAGGCTAGTTGAGAACACCTTTATTTAACCAGGTAGGAGGCTAGTTGAGAACACCTTTATTTAACCAGGTAGGCTAGTTGAGAACACCTTTATTTAACCAGGTAGGCTAGTTGAGAACACCTTTATTTAACCAGGTAGGCTAGTTGAGAACACCTTTATTTAACCAGGTAGGAGGCTAGTTGAGAACACCTTTATTTAACCAGGTAGGCTAGTTGAGAACACCTTTATTTAACCAGGTAGGCTAGTTGAGAACACCTTTATTTAACCAGGTAGGCTAGTTGAGAACACCTTTATTTAACCAGGTAGGCTAGTTGAGAACACCTTTATTTAACCAGGTAGGCTAGTTGAGAACACCTTTATTTAACCAGGTAGGCTAGTTGAGAACACCTTTATTTAACCAGGTAGGCTAGTTGAGAACACCTTTATTTAACCAGGTAGGCTAGTTGAGAACACCTTTATTTAACCAGGTAGGCTAGTTGAGAACACCTTTATTTAACCAGGTAGGCTAGTTGAGAACACCTTTATTTAACCAGGTAGGCTAGTTGAGAACACCTTTATTTAACCAGGTAGGCTAGTTGAGAACACCTTTATTTAACCAGGTAGGCTAGTTGAGAACACCTTTATTTAACCAGGTAGGCTAGTTGAGAACACCTTTATTTAACCAGGTAGGCTAGTTGAGAACACCTTTATTTAACCAGGTAGGCTAGTTGAGAACACCTTTATTTAACCAGGTAGGCTAGTTGAGAACACCTTTATTTAACCAGGTAGGCTAGTTGAGAACACCTTTATTTAACCAGGTAGGCTAGTTGAGAACACCTTTATTTAACCAGGTAGGCTAGTTGAGAACACCTTTATTTAACCAGGTAGGCTAGTTGAGAACACCTTTATTTAACCAGGTAGGCTAGTTGAGAACACCTTTATTTAACCAGGTAGGCTAGTTGAGAACACCTTTATTTAACCAGGTAGGCTAGTTGAGAACACCTTTATTTAACCAGGTAGGCTAGTTGAGAACACCTTTATTTAACCAGGTAGGCAAGTTGATAACACCTTTATTTAACCAGGTAGGCTAGTTGAGAACACCTTTATTTAACCAGGTAGGCTAGTTGAGAACACCTTTATTTAACCAGGTAGGCTAGTTGAGAACACCTTTATTTAACCAGGTAGGCTAGTTGAGAACAAGTTCTCATTTGCAACTGCGACCTGGCCAAGATAAAGCATAGCAGTGTGAACAGACAACACAGAGTTACACATGGAATAAACAATTAACAAGTCAATAACACAGTAGAAAAAAAGGGGAGTCTATATACAATGTGTGTAAAAGGCATGAGGAGGTAGGCGAATAATACAATTTTGCAGATTAACACTGGAGTGATAAATGATCAGATGGTCATGTACAGGTAGAGTATCAATTGTACAAGGTTGTACCAATGGTCTATGAATGACACAGGCGAGCCAGCAGGTTTAACAGTGGGGTGTTTATCCTCTTTGTTTTATCGGTTGTGCTCTGGTCCCTTTGTTCCATTAGTGGTCCTGAAGTAATGCAGAACAATGGGTCATGTGTTTGCCTCAGTGCTGGGTGACAACGTGGTTCCCTTCACAACAATATACTGTTAGCTTGTCTTTACAAAACCCTTTATTAACTATATGGGAGGGAGGGAGGGAGGGAGGGAGGGAGGGAGGGAGGGAGGGAGGGAGGGAGGGAGGGAGGGGGAGGGAGGGAGGGAGGGAGGGAGGAGGGAGAGAGAGAGAGAGAGAGAGAGAGAGAGAGAGAGAGAGAGAGAGAGAGAGAGAGAGAGAGAGAGAGAGAGAGAGAGAGAGAGAGAGAGAGAGAGAGAGAGAGAGAGAGAGAGAGAGAGAGAGAGAGAGAGAGAGAGAGAGAGAGAGAGAGAGAGAGAGAGAGAGAGAGAGAGAGAGAGAGAGACTTACTGGGAAACGTTATGTTGTTACTGGGAAACGTTATGGTGTATGTCCCCAATGAGGCATGACTTCACAGGAGCAGAGAGTATGGCTATTGTCTAGTCCACAAATCAATAGGCTTCACAAAGGAAGTTCATTTGTTAGAAGGTGAGGGGACGGCGGAGATTTAATTAACTCTTGACTGTGTTCCAATTGGCACCCTATTCCCTATATGGTGCACTACTTTATACCAGAGCCCCTATTCCCTATATAGTACACTACTTTATACCAGAGCCCCTATTCCCTATATAGTACACTACTTTGGACCAGAGCCCCTATTCCCTATATAGTACACTACTTTATACCAGAGCCCCTATTCCCTATATAGTACACTACTTTAGACCAGAGCCCCTATTCCCTATATAGTGCACTACTTTATACCAGAGCCCCTATTCCCTATATAGTGCACTACTTTAGACCAGAGCCCCTATTCTCTATATAGTACACTACTTTAGACCAGAGTCCCTATTCCCTGTATAGTGCACTACATTTGAGCTCAAAGGGCTCTTCAGTTCTCTACCCCACTTAGACCAGGTGGACATTTAGACCAGGTGGACATTTAGACCAGGTGGACATTTAGACCAGGTCAACATTTAGACCAGGACATTTAGACCAGGACATTTAGACCTGGACATTTAGACCAGATGGACATTTAGACCAGGTGGACATTTAGACCAGGTCAACATTTAGACCAGGTGGACATTTAGACCTGGACATTTAGACCGGGTGGACATTTAGACCGGGTGGACATTTAGACCTGGTGGACATTTAGACCAGGTGGACATTTAGACCAGGTGGACATTTAGACCAGGACATTTAGACCTGGACATTTAGACCAGGTGGACATTTAGACCAGGTGGACATTTAGACCTGGTGGACATTTAGACCTGGTGGACATTTAGACCAGGTGGACATTTAGACCGGGTGGACATTTAGACCGGGTGGACATTTAGACCAGGTGGACATTTAGACCGGGTGGACATTTAGACCAGGACATTTAGACCGGGTGGACATTTAGACCAGGACATTTAGACCAGGTGGACATTTAGACCGGGTGGACATTTAGACCAGGTGGACATTTAGACCGGGTGGACATTTAGACCAGGACATTTAGACCGGGTGGACATTTAGACCAGGACATTTAGACCAGGTGGACATTTAGACCAGGTGGCCATTTAGACCAGGACATTTAGACGGGGTGGACATTTAGACCGGGACGTTTATTTAAACCAGGACATTATTTTAGATGATGTGTTAACTTGCTAAGATCATAGAAAGCATTGTGCTGCCTTATTTATACACAAGGCCTTCGACACAGATGACCATCACGTTCTCAAGGTTGAAGCAGGTGGACGGAGATGACAGATGGTGGAAGCATCTATCTCTGGTGCCAAAGGTTTTGCATGTTCTAATCCAGGGATAGAAAGTTGATTTGACCTCCCGAGTGGCGCAGCGGTCGAAGGCAACTGCAGGAGTCACTACAGACCCGGGTTCAGCGGTCTAAGGCAACTGCAGGAGTCACTACAGACCCGGGTTCTGCGGTCTAAGGCAACTGCTGGAGTCACTACAGACCCGGGTTCAGCGGTCTAAGGCAACTGCAGGAGTCACTACAGACCCGGGTTCAGCGGTCTAAGGCAACTGCAGGAGTCACTACAGACCCGGGTTCAGCGGTCTAAGGCAACTGCAGGAGTCACTACAGACCCGGGTTCAGCGGTCTAAGGCACTGCAGAAGTCACTACAGACCCGGGTTCAGCGGTCTAAGGCACTGCAGGAGTCACTACAGACCCGGGTTCAGCGGTCTAAGGCAACTGCAGGAGTCACTACAGACCCGGGTTTGATCCTGGCTGTACAGTCAACATTCCTGTCAGTTCTTGACTACAGGAGTCACTACAGCCCCTGGTTTGATCCTGGCTGTACAGTCAACATTCCTGTCAGTTATTGGCTATGGTGATACCATTTATCAGAATTGCAGCAGCCACTTCTCTTAAACCTCTGGATGTTGTTTACCATCGTAGGGCCCTTCGCTTTCTCACAGGGGACAGTTTTAATATTCACTACTGCATCCTGTAGTTAAAGGTTGATACTCATTAAAGTCCTTTAGATCACTATTCTGTTTTTATATGTAAAATTATACCACACAAGCTTCCAACTTACACAACTTTGTTGTTTTAGTGTATAAATATGACTCACCAAACTCGTTCACAGGGTTGGTTAACTCCTGAGGTTCCTTCAGGTCTCTTCAGGTCTCTCGTTCACAGGGTTGGTTAACTCCTGAGGTTCCTTCAGGTCTCTTCAAGTCTCTTCAGGTCTCTCGTTCACAGGGTTGGTTAACTCCTGAGGTTCCTTCAGGTCTCTTCAGGTCTCTTCAGGTCTCTCGTTCACAGGGTTAGTTAACTCCTGAGGTTCCTTCAGGTCTCTTCAGGTCTCTTCAGGTCTCTCGTTCACAGGGTTAGTTAACTCCTGAGGTTCCTTCAGGTCTCTTCAGGTCTCTCGTTCACAGGGTTAGTTAACTCCTGAGGTTCCTTCAGGTTCTTCAGGTCTCTTCAGGTCTCTCGTTCACAGGGTTAGTTAACTCCTGAGGTTCCTTCAGGTCTCTTCAGGTCTCTCGTTCACAGGGTTGGTTAACTCCTGAGGTTCCTTCAGGTCTCTTCAGGTCTCTCGTTCACAGGGTTAGTTAACTCCTGAGGTTCCTTCAGGTCTCTTCAGGTCTCTTCAGGTCTCTCGTTCACAGGGTTAGTTAACTCCTGAGGTTCCTTCAGGTCTCTTCAGGTCTCTCGTTCACAGGGTTGGTTAACTCCTGAGGTTCCTTCAGGTCTCTTCAGGTCTCTTCAGGTCTCTCGTTCACAGGGTTGGTTAACTCCTGAGGTTCCTTCAGGTCTCTTCAGGTCTCTTCAGGTCTCTCGTTCACAGGGTTAGTTAACTCCTGAGGTTCCTTCAGGTCTCTTCAGGTCTCTCGTTCACAGGGTTAGTTAACTCCTGAGGTTCCTTCAGGTCTCTTCAGGTCTCTTCAGGTCTCTCGTTCACAGGGTTGGTTAACTCCTGAGGTTCCTTCAGGTCTCCACCAACTAATGGAAATCCTTTTTTAGTTGTAATGCACTTCGCTGCTGAAACAGTTTACAAAACTCATTACATTTGCATGTTGTGGTGCCACTCGGGCAATTTAAAGTCTTGATTGAGGACCTAGTAGCTGAGGAATGTAACTGTTTTTCTTAAATGTTGTGTTGTATTTTACATTGTATTGGTTGCCGTTTTGTTTCAGATTGTAAATGAGTGTTTTATTACTCAGGGCCCCCTTGAGAATGAGACCCTGGTGTCAATGGGGCGGCAGGGTAGCCTAGTGGTTAGAGCGGTGGACTAGTAACCGGAAGGTTACAAGTTCAAACCCCTGAGCTGACAAGGTACAAATCTGTCACTGTTCCTAGACCAGTTAACCCACTGTTCCTAGACCAGTTAACCCACTGTTCCTAGACCAGTTAAGCCACTGTTCCTAGACCAGTTAAGCCACTGTTCCTAGGCCAGTTAACCCACTGTTCCTAGACCAGTTAAGCCACTGTTCCTAGACCAGTTAAGCCACTGTTCCTAGGCCAGTTAACCCACTGTTCCTAGACCAGTTAACCCACTGTTCCTAGACCAGTTAACCCACTGTTCCTAGACCAGTTAAGCCACTGTTCCTAGGCCAGTTAAGCCACTGTTCCTAGGCCAGTTAACCCACTGTTCCTAGGCCAGTTAACCCACTGTTCCTAGACCAGTTTACCCACTGTTCCTAGACCAGTTAACCCACTGTTCCTAGACCAGTTAACCCACTGTTCCTAGACCAGTTAACCCCACTGTTCCTAGACCAGTTAACCCACTGTTCCTAGACCAGTTAACCCACTGCTCCTAGACCAGTTAACCCACTGTTCCTAGACCAGTTAACTCACTGTTCCTAGACCAGTTAACCCCACTGTTCCTAGACCAGTTAACCCACTGTTCCTAGACCAGTTAACCCACTGTTCCTAGACCAGTTAACCCACTGTTCCTAGACCAGTTAACCCACTGTTCCTAGACCAGTTAAACCACTGTTCCTAGACCAGTTAACCCCACTGTTCCTAGACCAGTTAACCCACTGTTCCTAGACCAGTTAACCCACTGTTCCTAGACCAGTTAACCCACTGTTCCTAGACCAGTTAACCCACTGTTCCTAGACCAGTTAACCCACTGTTCCTAGACCAGTTAACCCACTGTTCCTAGACCAGTTAACCCACTGTTCCTAGACCAGTTAACCCACTGTTCCTAGACCAGTTAACCCACTGTTCCTAGACCAGTTAACGCACTGTTCCTAGACCAGTTAACCCACTGTTCCTAGACCTGTTAACCCACTGTTCCTAGACCAGTTAACCCCACTGTTCCTAGACCAGTTAACCCACTGTTCCTAGACCAGTTAACCCACTGCTCCTAGACCAGTTAACCCACTGTTCCTAGGCCAGTTAACCCACTGTTCCTAGACCAGTTAACCCACTGTTCCTAGACCAGTTAACCCACTGTTCCTAGGCTAGTTAACCCACTGTTCCTAGGCCAGTTAACCCACTGTTCCTAGGCCAGTTAACCCACTGTTCCTAGACCAGTTAACCCACTGTTCCTAGACCAGTTAACCCACTGTTCCTAGACCAGTTAACCCACTGTTCCTAGGCCAGTTAACCCACTGTTCCTAGGCCAGTTAACCCACTGTTCCTAGGCCGTCATTGAAAATAAGAATTTGTTCTTAACTGACTAGTTAAATAAAGGTCAAATAAAAATGGGCCTGGGAGTTCAGTTCGGCTCAGCACCGTTGACAAACACTTGCCTTGAAACAACAATTTACATAATTTAGTTGTTTTAGTGTAAAAATATGACCTGAGCAACTCCCTCTCAGGTCTCCAAATTATGTAAATACTCTTTTTAGTTTTAATGCACCTCATTGCTGGAACAGTCTACAAAACTCAGTACAGTTGCATGTTGTGGTGCAGCTCGTGATTTAGCGTCTTGATTTATTGAGGAATGTATTTCTGGAATATTATGTCGTGCTTGTATTTTTTTTAATTTATTTTTAATTTCATTGTATCTTGATTTGATTTTGGAAATATATTTTTGTCTGATGAATTGTATATGCAGCGCTCCCTAGTGAATGAGACCCTGGTCTCAATGGTGCCTCCCCGTTTTTAATAAAGGTCCAATAGAAATAGGAAATAGAATGTGATGATCCATCCCTCTTCCTCCTGGACTATGTTTCTCTGTAATTGGACTGGCAGTAGTCCCCAGAATGGCACCACAGAGAGGGTATGTCAACCTGGCTGTCCTCCAACCATCCATCCAGTGTGACTGACTGACTGTGTGAGTGCTTTCTGCCTGGCCCCAGTGCATGCTGGTAGCTTCCTGTCTGAGCGAGTTGATTGGGTCCACAGGTGAAGAGGGTGGATGGATGAGACACACTCTCTCTCTGTTGGGGAGCGTATATGAGTCACAGTGTTCTGATTCTCTCCCCTCTCCCCTCCCCCCCTCTCCCTCTGCCTCCCCCTCTCCCCCTCCCCCTCTCCCCCTGCCTCCCCCCTCCCCCTCTCCCCCTCTCCCTCTGCCCCTCTCCCTCCCCCTCCCCCTCCCCCTCTCCCCCTCTCCCCCCTCTCCCTCTGCCTCCCCCTCCCCCCCCTCCCCCTCTCCCTCTCTCTCTCCCTCTCCCTCTGCCCCTCTCTCTCTCTCTCTCTCTTCTCCCTCCCCTCCCTCCCCTCCCCTCCCTCCCGCCCCCTCTCCCTCACCCTCTCCCTCTGCCTCCCCCTCTCCCTCTACCTCCCCCTCTCCCCCTCCCGCCTCCCCCTCCCCATCTCCCTCTACCTCCCCCTCTCCCCCCCCTGCCTCCCCCTCCCTCCCCCTCTGCCTCCCCCTCTCCCTCTGCCTCCCCCTCTCCCCCCCCCCTCCCCCCCCCACCTCCCCATCTCCCTCTACCTCCCCCTCTCCCCCTGCCTCCCCCTCTCCCTCTGCCTCCCCCTCTCCCTCTGCCTCCCCCTCTCCCCCTCCCGCCTCCCCCCTCCCCCTCTCCCTCTACCTCCCCCTCTCCCCCTCCCGCCTCCCCCTCCCCATCTCCTCCCCCTCCCCCTCTCCCCCTGCCTCCCCCTCTCCCTCTGCCTCCCCCTCTCCCTCTGCCTCCCCCTCTCCCCCTCCCGCCTCCCCCTCCCCCCTCCCCTACCTCCCCCTCTCCCTCTGCCTCCCCCTCTCCCTCTGCCTCCCCCTCTCCCTCTACCTCCCCCTCTCCCTCTACCTCCCCCTCTCCCTCTACCTCCCCCTCCCCCTCTCCCTCTACCTCCCCCTCTCCCTCTGCCTCCCCCTCTCCCTCTGCCTCCCCCTCTCCCCTCTGCCTCCCCCTCTCCCCCTCTCCCCCCTCCCGCCTCCCCCCCCTCCCTCCCCTCCCTCTACCTCCCCCCTCCCCTCTCCCTCTCTACCTCCCCCTCCCCTCTGCCTCCCCCTCTCCCTCTGCCTCCCCCTCTCCCTCTGCCTCCCCTCTCCCCTCTGCCTCCCTCCCCCTCTCCCTCTGCCTCCCCCTCTGCTCCCCCTCTCCCTCTGCCCCCCTCTCCCTCTGCCTCCCCCTCCCCGGGATGGAGAGCTGCCTCCCCCTCTCCCTCTGGCCTCTGCTCCCCAGTCTCCCATCTGACTGCGTTGAAAAGGTTTTAAAAACCCCCTCCCTCTAATAAAATAATAAAATGATTGTCTCCCTCTGCCTGAGAACCCCTCTCCCTATTTGCCCCCTCTCCCTCTGCCCCCCTCTCCCTCTGCCTCCCCCTCTCCCAGAAAGCTCTGCCTCCCCTCTCCTCTGCCTCCCCCTCTCCCTCTGCCTCCCCTCTCCCTCTGCCTCCCCCTCTCCTCTGCCTCCCCGTGGAAGTCCTCTGCCTCCCCCCTCTCCCTCTGCCTCCCCCTCTCCCTCTGCCTCCCCCCTCTCCTCCTCCCCCCTCTCCCTCTGCCTCCCCCTCTCCCTCTGCCTCCCCCTCTCCCTCTGCCCCCTCTCCCTCTGCCTCCCCCTCTCCCTCTGCCTCCCCTCTCCCTCTGCCTCCCCTCCCTCTTGAGAAATAAGGTGATGAAAGAAATCCCTCCCTCCCCCTCTCCCTCTGCCTCCCCCTCTCAAAAAGACTCTGCCTCCCCCTCTCCCTCTGCCTCCCCAGAGTTTAATAATGTTCCGGAATCTGCCTCCCCCTCTCCCTCTGCCTCCCCTCTCCCTCTGCCCCCCCTCTCCCTCTGCCTCCCCAGGGTCTCCCTCTGCCTCCCCCTCTCCCTCTGCCTCCCCCTCTCCCTCTGCCTCCCCCTCTCCCTCTGCCTGGGAGCCCCCTCTAGAGAGAAGGGAGAGCGAGAGAGTGAGAGAGGGAGGGGGGGAAGAGGGGCTCTGCCCAGCCCCCTCTCCCTCTGCCTCCCCCTCTCCCTCTGCCTCCCTCTCTCCACTGCCTCCCCTCTCCCTCTGCCTCCCCCTCTCTCCTCTGCCTCCCCCTCCTCCCTCTCCCTCTACCTCCCCCAGGAGCCTCCCCTCTCCCTCTGCCTCCCCCTCTCCCTCTGCCTCCCCTCCCCTCTGCCTCCCCCTCTCCTCTGCCTCCCCCTCTCCCTCTGCCTCCCCCCAGGAAGAGTCCCTCTGCCTCCCCCTCTCCCTCCTGGCGCTCTCGACTAGGACAAAAAAAAATAAAAAGGGAAACTAGGGTACTACTGCCTCCCCTCTCCCTCTGCCTCCCCCTCTCCCTCTGCCTCCCCTCTCCCTCTGCCTCCCCCTCTCCCTCTGCCTCCCCGGTCTCCCTCTGCCTCCCCCTCTCCCTCTGCCTCCCCCCTCTCCCTCTGCCTCCCCCTCTCCCTCTGCCTCCCCCTCTCCCTCTGCCTCCCCTCTCCCTCTGCCTCCCCCCTCTCCCTCTGCCTCCCCCTCTCCCTCTGCCTCCCCGCTCCCTCTGCCCCCTCTCCCTCTGCCTCCCCTCTCCCTCTGCCTCCCCCTCTCCCTCTGCCCCCCTCTCCCCTCTGCCTCCCCCTCTCCCTCTGCCTCCCCCTCTCCCTCTCCCTCTACCTCCCCCTCTCCCTCTGCCTCCCCCTCCCTCTGCCTCCCCCTCTCCCTCTGCCCCCCCTCCCTCTCCAGCTGTTTCGGCGTGTGGCGTCGGCCCTTCCCGGGATGGAGAGCATGCAGGAGACGAGCAAGGAGGGAAGTATCCTTTTACTGCACTTAGGCCTCAGCTCAACTCAAGGAAACAGTAATGGTTTATTTAGCCATTCTGACTGCGTTGAAAAGGTTTTTAAAACAGGTTTATATATAATAATAATAAAATAATAAAATGATTGTTAACATATCCTATTTACGATATTTGTTGGGCAGGTTTGGGGAAGAATGTGTGTGAGATTGTAAGTACTTTAGGAACACTTATAGCCAGAAAGCTGTCTAAGAGCAGGTTTAACCTCTCTACTGTTAGAAAGCCGGATCAACTCAGAATACCTAAGAGTGAATTAAACTATTTTGAAAAAGCAATTAAGGGAATAAACTGGAATGATCTCTTGTCCTATACAGACGTGGAAGCTGATAAGTCAGGTTTTTCTATCCACAATCCAGACTACAATAAATGGCTTCCTAAAGAAAATCAAATCCAAACCTGGCCAAAAGAGCACTCTTCCTTGGCTAAATGGAGAAATCTGGAAATTGATGGAAGAATGAGATTATGCTCTAAAAATAGCCCTAAAATCTAAATTAGAGCATGACAGACGTAGGTTTACCATGTTGAGAAATAAGGTGATGAAAGAAATCAGACAGGCCAAGGCAAACTTTTTTATTAAAATAATTGGTGAAGCAAAGGGAAATTCTAAATTGATATGGGAGAATCTAAAAAAGTTAACAGGGAAAGACCATAGTAACACTGCAAAAAGACTAGAAATCATGGTGAATAACAATCTAATACAGGATGCAGTCGAAATAGCAACAGCCTTCAATTCCTACTTTATTGACTCTGTCAGGGTACTGACACAGAACCCCTCCACTGGTTTCTTGGGCTCAGTGCTAGTGAATGACACTCAACCTGTCTTCATCATAAGGGAGGTTTCTGGGTCAAAGGTGAACAAGGTGATTAGCTCACTAAAGAACTCTAAAGCCAAAGATGTGTTTGGGATGGACTCTACCTTTCTTAAAAACTACAAAGAGTCACTCATTGGCCCCATTACTAAGGTCACCAACACATCTATTGGTCTCGGTGTGTTTTCAAGGGTATGGAAGTCGGCCATAATAACGGCCATCTTTAAATCAGGCGACCCTGCTGACGTGAGTAACTACAGGCCCATTAGTATACTACCTGTGGTGTCAAAGGTTGTTGAAAAGTGTGTAGCAGAACAACTGATTGCTCACCTCAACAACAGCCCCTTCACATTACACTCTATGCAGTTTGGCTTCAGAGCGAAACACTCCACAGAAACGGCCAACTGCTTTCTTCTGGAAAATGTGAAGTCCAAGATGGACAAAGGGGGTGCTGTTGGGGCTGTGTTTCTGGACCTAAGGAAGGCTTTTGATACTGTTAACCATGAGATTCTCATCACAAAATTGTCCAAGTTCAACTTTTCCCCTGATGCCTTGAGATGGATGAAATCATACCTTGAAGGCAGAACTCAGTGTGTCAGAGTGAGCAATGAGCTGTCCCCCACTCATAGCTATGATGTGGGCGTGCCCCTTTCTTAAAAACTACAAAGGTCAATACTGGGGCCCCTCCTGTTCAGCCTGTACATTAATGATCTGCCTTCTGTCTGTACTGGGTCTGAAGTTCAAATGTATGCAGATGATACAGTGATATATGTGCAAAGAGCAAACAACAAGCTGCACAAGAACTCACTACTGTAATGATCCAGGTTACAAAGTGGCTCAGTGTCTCACTACTGTAATGGTCCAGGTTACAAAGTGGCTCAGTGTCTCACTACTGTAATGGTCCAGGTTACAAAGTGGCTCAGTGTCTCACTACTGTAATGGTCCAGGTTACAAAGTGACTCACTACTGTAATGGTCCAGGTTACATAGTGACTCACTACTGTAATGGTCCAGGTTACATAGTGGCTCAGTGTCTCACTACTGTAATGGTCCAGGTTACATAGTGACTCACTACTGTAATGGTCCAGGTTACATAGTGACTCACTACTGTAATGGTCCAGGTTACATAGTGACTCACTACTGTAATGGTCCAGGTTACATAGTGACTCACTACTGTAATGGTCCAGGTTACAAAGTGGCTCAGTGTCTCACTACTGTAATGGTCCAGGTTACAAAGTGGCTCAGTGTCTCACTACTGTAATGGTCCAGGTTACATAGTGACTCACTACTGTAATGGTCCAGGTTACATAGTGACTCACTACTGTAATGGTCCAGGTTACATAGTGACTCACTACTGTAATGGTCCAGGTTACATAGTGACTCACTACTGTAATGGTCCAGGTTACATAGTGACTCACTACTGTAATGGTCCAGGTTACAAAGTGGCTCAGTGTCTCACTACTGTAATGGTCCAGGTTACAAAGTGGCTCAGTGTCTCACTACTGTAATGGTCCAGGTTACATAGTGACTCACTACTGTAATGGTCCAGGTTACATAGTGACTCACTACTGTAATGGTCCAGGTTACATAGTGACTCACTACTGTAATGGTCCAGGTTACATAGTGACTCACTACTGTAATGGTCCAGGTTACAAAGTGGCTCAGTGTCTCACTACTGTAATGGTCCAGGTTACAAATTGGCTCAGTGTCTCACTACTGTAATGGTCCAGGTTACAAATTGGCTCAGTGTCTCACTATTGTAATGGTCCAGGTTACAAAGTGGCTCAGTGACTCATGTTTGCATCTCAATGTGAAAAAAACTGTTTGCATGTTCTTCACAAAGAGGGCAACAGATGCTACTGAGCCAGATGTCTATGTGTCAGGGGAGAAGCTCCAGGTGGTATCCGATTTTAAGTACCTTGGCATCATACTTGATTCCACCCTCTCTTTTAAAAAGCATGTGAAAAAGGTCATTCAAATAACTAAATTCAATCTAGCTAATTTCCGATTTATACAAAATTGTTTGACTACAAAGGTAGCAAAACTGTACTTCAAAACTATGATACTCCCCCACTTAACATACTGCTTGACTAGTTGGGCCCAAGCTTCCTGTACAACATTGTCTACAAACAGGCGCTCAAAGTGATTGATAGGAAGCCCAATAGCCATCATCACTGTTACATCGTCAGAAAGAACGAGCTCCTGAGTTGGGAAAATCTTGTGCAATACACCGACGCATGTCTTGTATTCAAGATCCTTAATGGCCTGGCTCCCCCTCCACTCAATATTTTTGTTAAACAGAAAACCCAGACATATGGCAGCAGATCCACAAGGTCTGCCATGAGAGGTGACTGTATAGTTCCCCTAAGGAAAAGCACCTTTAGTAAATCTGCATTCTCTGTGAGAGCTTCCCATGTCTGGAATACACTGCCATCAGACACACATAACTGCACCACATATCACACTTTCACCAAATGCTTGAAGACCTGGCTAAAGGTCAATCAGATTTGTGAACATGGTCCCTAGCTGTGTGTTGCCGCTTTCCATGTTGTCTGTTGTCTGTAGCTTGTGAGGTGTGGAAACACTTTGTTGCTTTTATGAATTTTGTTTTGCTGCTTTTTGTTCTATGTTGCTCTGTCTGTATGCTATGTCTTGCTTGTCCTATGTTGCTATGTCTTGCCTGTTCTATGGTGCTATTGTCTATATTGTAATTGTTTTTAATAACCTGCCCAGGGACTGCGATTGAAAATTAGCCGGCTGGCTAAAACCAGCACTTTTACTGAAACGTTGATTAATGTGCACTGTCCCTGTAAAAATAAAATAAACTAAACTAAACTAAGAAAAAGATAAACAGGCTTCAGTTAGTAAATCTACTATGAAATGCAATACTGTGGACAACAAATGAGGTCCTGTTTTTAAATTAATATATTTTGGAATATAGAATGACATTTTTTACATACATGTAGCTGGGCATTTCTTTAGAGTAAATTATGTGCTGATTGATTATTCAAAAAGTACAGGATGAAACAGTCTTCCCCAAACTCAGTCCTAGGGAACCCAAGTAATTTTTTTTTGCCCTAGCACTACACAGCTGATTCAAATAATCAACTACTTTTTTTTATTTGGACCTTTATTTAACCAGGCAAGTCAGTTAAGAACAAATTCTTATTTTCAATGACGGCCTAGGAACAGTGGGTTAACTGCCAGTTCAGGGGCAGAACGACAGAGTTGTACCTTGTCAGCTCGGGGGTTTGAACTCGCAACCTTCCGGTTACTAGTCCAACACTCTAACCACTAGGCTACCCTGACGCCCCATCAAGTATTGATCATTTGAAGCATCTGTGTAGTGTAAGTGCAAAAAAACAAAAAACCTTTTGGGGTCCCGGGGATCGAGTTTGGGAAACGCTGTGATAAAGGAAAGGAACTGTAAAAAACAAAACTATTGAAATGGAGCCATAGATTGGTCTCATATCCTTCCCTGATCGATATCCAGGTAAATAAATATTGAATGATCTATAGCTAGTTAAATAAATATTGACTGATCTATATCTAGTTAAATAAATATTGACTGATCTATAGCTAGTTAACTAAATATTGACTGATCTATATCTAGTTAACTAAATACATGGTGAAAGAATATTGAAGAATAACTCATAACTAACGAAACAAGGAAATGATTCCTCTTTTCTTCATTGAGATAAACCCCATAACCGAAAGGTTGCAAGATCGAATCCCAGAGCCGACAAGTTAAAAAGCAGTCGTTTTGCCCCTGAACAGGCAGTTAACCCACTGGTCTTAGGCCGTCATTGAAAATAAGAATTTGTTCTTTAACTGACTTACCTAGTTAAATAAAGGTCAAATTAAAAATACATGCCACCCAGTTTTGATGGGAAAGTCTAATTGGTTCGAATGCTGACAGATACTAGATTAAACCAATCAGTATTATCTGTAGGCGGGATATTGGACTTCTGCGCAAAATAGGCTGATGCAGGGTCATAGTGGATTGGGAAGTGGGCTAGTGTTAGTGGGGGAAAACCCAGATGGGGTGTGAGGAATGTGTTGAGGTACAGATTGTGAAGCATATCCTGTTATATTGCAGGCGGTATACTGAGGATAGGAGGACATTTTTCTGTGAGATGGCTGAGTTGGGTATCACCACATTTTTGCTTGAAACAATTTTGGCCTCAATTGACAGGCAATAACGTAATAGCAAGGAAATTGTTGTGGTTTCACACTTTCACAAAATGCATGAAGATATGGCTAAAGCTCCATCAGATGTGTGAACATGGTCCCTAGCTGTGTGTTGCCGCTTTCCATGTTGTCTGTTGTCTGTAGCTTGTGAGGTGTGGAAACACTTTGTTGCTTTTATGAATTTTGTCTTGATGCTTTTTGTTCTATGTTGCTCTGTCTGTATGCTACGTCCTGCGTGTTCTATGTTGCTCTGTCTGTATGCTACATCTTGCTTGTCCTATGTAGCTCTGTCTGTATGCTACATCTTGCTTGTCCTATGTTGCTCTGTCTGTATGCTACGTCTTGCTTGTCCTATGTTGCTCTGTCTGTATGCTACGTCTTGCTTGTCCTATGTTGCTCTGTCTGTATGCTACATCTTGCTTGTCCTATGTTGCTCTGTCTGTATGCTATGTCTTGCTTGTCCTATGTTGCTCTGTCTGTATGCTATGTCCTGCTTGTCCCATGTTAAACAGAAAACCCAGACATATGGCAGCAGATCCACAAGGTCTGCCATGAGAGGTGACTGTATAGTTCCCCTAAGGAAAAGCACCTTTAGTAAATCTGCATTCTCTGTGAGAGCTTCCCATGTCTGGAATACACTGCCATCAGACACACATAACTGCACCACATATCACACTTTCACAAAATGCTTGAAGACATGGCTAAAGGTCAATCAGATTTGTGAACATGGTCCCTAGCTGTGTGTTCCCGCTTTCCCTGTTGTCTGTAGCTTGTGAGTTGTGGAAACACTTTGTTGCTTTTATGAATTTTGTCTTGCTGCTTTTTGTTCTATGTTGCTCTGTCTGTATGCTACGTCTTGCTTGTCCTATGTTGCTCTGTCTGTATGCTACGTCTTGCTTGTCCTATGTTGCTCTGTCTGTATGCTACGTCTTACTTGTCCTATGTTGCTATGTCTTGCTTGTTCTATGGTGCTATTGTCTATATTGTAATTGTTTTTAATAACCTGCCCAGGGACTGCGGTTGAAAATTAGCCGGCTGGCTAAAACTGGCACTTTTACTGAAACGTTGATTAATGTGGTCCTCCTGTAGCTCAGTTGGTAGAGCATGGCGCTTGTAACGCCAGGGTAGTGGGTTCGATCCCCGGGACCACCCATACGTAGAATGTATGCACACATGACTGTAAGTCGCTTTGGATAAAAGCGTCTGCTAAATGGCATATATTATTATTATATATATTATATATTATTATATATTAATGTGCACTGTCCCTGTAAAAATAAAATAAACTAAACTAAACTAAACAGCCACCTCGTCTTTACTGAGGAGATCCACTCTGAACCAAATGTTGTTCTCTGAGACCGACTGGAACATGGTCCTGTTTACAAGATAACATTATACAGTAAATTAGTACCATCAGGCTCTGTAAATATTACATTGACATTTTTGTCATTTAACAGACGTTCTTATCCAGAGAGACTTACAGTAGTGAGTCATTTAACAGACTCTCTGATCCAGAGACTCTTACAGTAGTGAGTCATTTAGCAGACTCTCTTATCCAGAGACTTACAGTAGTGAGTCATTTAACAGACTCTCTGATCCAGAGACTCTTACAGTAGTGAGTCATTTAGCAGACTCTCTGATCCAGAGACTTACAGTAGTGAGTCATTTAACAGACTCTCTGATCCAGAGACTTACAGTAGTGAGTCATTTAACAGACTCTCTGATCCAGAGACTTACAGTAGTGAGTCATTTAACAGACTCTCTGATCCAGAGACTCTTACAGTAGTGAGTCATTTAGCAGACTCTCTGATCCAGAGACTTACAGTAGTGAGTCATTTAACAGACTCTCTGATCCAGAGACTTACAGTAGTGAGTCATTTAACAGACTCTCTGATCCAGAGACTCTTACAGTAGTGAGTCATTTAGCAGACTCTCTTATCCAGAGAGACTTACAGTAGTGAGTCATTTAGCAGACTCTCTTATCCAGAGACTCTTACAGTAGTGAGTCATTTAACAGACTCTCTGATCCAGAGACTTACAGTAGTGAGTCATTTAACAGACTCTCTGATCCAGAGACTTACAGTAGTGAGTCATTTAACAGACTCTCTGATCCAGAGACTCTTACAGTAGTGAGTCATTTAGCAGACTCTCTGATCCAGAGACTTACAGTAGTGAGTCATTTAACAGACTCTCTGATCCAGAGACTTACAGTAGTGAGTCATTTAACAGACTCTCTGATCCAGAGACTCTTACAGTAGTGAGTCATTTAGCAGACTCTCTTATCCAGAGAGACTTACAGTAGTGAGTCATTTAGCAGACTCTCTTATCCAGAGAGACTTACAGTAGTGAGTCATTTAGCAGACTCTCTTATCCAGAGAGTCTTACTGTAGTGAGTCATTTAGCAGACTCTCTTATCCAGAGAGACTTACAGTAGTGAGTCATTTAGCAGACTCTCTTATCCAGAGAGTCTTACTGTAGTGAGTCATTTAGCAGACTCTCTGATCCAGAGAGACTTACAGTAGTGAGTCATTTAGCAGACTCTCTTATCCAGAGAGTCTTACTGTAGTGAGTCATTTAACAGACTCCCTTATCCAGAGAGACTTACAGTAGTGAGTCATTTAACAGACTCTCTTATCCAGAGAGTCTTACTGTAGTGAGTCATTTAACAGACTCTCTTATCCAGAGAGACTTACAGTAGTGAGTCATTTAACAGACTCTCTGTTCTGTAGCTCAGTTGGTAGAGCATGGCGCTTGTAACGCCAGGGTAGTGGGTTCGTTCCCCGGGACCACCCATACGTAGAATGTATGCACACATGACTGTAAGTCGCTTTGGATAAAAGCGTCTGCTAAATGGCATATATATATATATATATTGTTTCAACAAGGTTGACATTAGTAGTTGGCCTTTTTCTCAAACCTCTCCGTACTTTTTAAAATTATTTTATTTCACCTTTATTTAACCAAGTAGGCAAGTTGAGAACAAGTTCTCATTTACAACTGTGACCTGGCCAAGATAAAGCAAAGCAGTGCGACACAAACAACAACACAGAGTTACACATGAAATAAACAAGCGTACAGTCAATAATACAGTATAAATAAGTCTATATACAATGTGAGCAAATGAGGTGAGCAGGGAGGTAAAGGCAAAAAAAGGCCATGGTGGCAAAGTAAATACAATATAGCAAGTAAAACACTGGAATGGTAGATTTGCAATGGAAGAATGTGCAAAGTAGAAATAAAAATAATGGGGTGCAAAGGAGATAAATAAATAAATACAGTAGGGAAAGAGGTAGTTGTTTGGGCTAAATTGTATATGGGCTATGTACAGGTGCAGTAATCTGTGAGCTGCTCTGACAGTTGGTGCTTAAAGCTAGTGAGGGAGATAAGTGTTTCCAGTTTCAGAGATTTTTCTGTAGTTCGTTCCAGTCATTGGCAGTGAACCTCTCTGGTCTCCTGTCTGAAGCCCAAGGTTCTCCAGAAATACACTCTGATCATTGGTGGAGCTCTCTGTGTTCTTCTGGTCCTCGTCCAATTAGATGAGCTTACTGCGTGACACGCCGCTAGACGGCTAGCTGTGTTTGAGCTGTGGATCCTGACAGGCTCTGTGTGGTCGGGTTGACAGGGTGTGGATGTAGGCAGCTGCTGGGGTTCGGAAAGTGGCTTCGTCTCGTCTCGGCTGGGCTGTGTGATTTAATGTAGTGACAGGAATCGTCCGCCATCAGTCATCAGTGAAGTCACGGCAGCGAGCTGTTGGGATTGCATCCCAAATGGCACCCTAAACCCTTTATAGTGCACTATGGGCCCTGGTACAAAGTAGTGCACTATCTGCTCTGTTCACTTAGTCTAATTAACGGTCCTTCTGTTTGTCTGCTACAGTAGTCTAATTAACGGTCTGGACCTTCTGTTTGTCTGCTGCAGTAGGTCTAATTAACAGTCTAGACCTTCTGTTTGTCTGCTGCAGTAGGTCTAATTAACGGTCTGGACCTTCTGTTTGTCTGCTGCAGTAGGTCTAATTAACGGTCTGGACCTTCTGTTTGTCTGCTACAGTAGTCTAATTTCCTCAATGTTTCCACCCCAATCCAGGATCAGATAATTACCTTAATCTCCGTCCCTGTCTGTGTTTTCTCCGGATTTTAATTAGTTTTAATGGGCTCGGGAGGTTGAAGATGTCTGAGGTGGTGGAGGAGAGGAGGATGAGGTGAAGGAATATAGGGACCCTGCTTTATGACAGGGCATCAGGGTGACACTTATGTCCTTTCCTCCTCCCCTGTCCTCCTCTCCTCCAGGCACTCTGTGTCTCTGCTGACATTATATGTGATTCCCAAATGGCCCCCTTTTTCCCTTCGTAGTGCACTACGTTTTGAGCAGGGTCCATAGGGCTTTGGTCTAAAGTAGGGTACTGCGTAAGGAATAGGGTCGAATACAAACAGTGTAGCTATTCCCTCCGCAAGGCAATCAAACAAGCTAAGTGTCAGTATAGAGACAAAGTAGAGTCGCATTTCAACGGCTCAGACACGAGAGGTATGTGGCAGGGTCACAGACCTGGATGTCTTGCTCCCAGACCGACTAAACAACTTCTTTGCTCTCTTTGAAGTCAATACAGTGCCACTGACACAGCCCGCTACCAAAACCTGCGGACTCTCCTTCACTGCAGCCGACGTGAGTAAAACATTTAAACGCGTTAACCCTCACAAGCCTGCAGGCCCAGACGGCATCCCCAGCCGCGCCCTCAGAGCATGCACAGACTAGCTGGCTGGTGTGTTTACAGACATATTCAATCAATCCTTATCCCAGTCTGCTGTTCCCACATGCTTCAAGAGGGCCACCATTGTTCCTGTTCCCAAGAAAGCTAAGGTAACTGAGCTAAACGACTACTGCCCCGTAGCACTCACTTCCGTCATCATGAAGTGCTTTGAGAGACTAATCAAGGACAATATCTCCTCCACCCGACCTGAAACCCTAGACCCGCCCCAATAGTTCCACAGATGACACAATCGCAACCACACTGCACACTGCCCCATCCCATCTGGACAAGTGGAATACCTATGTGAGAATGCTGTTCATCGACTATAGCTCAGCATTTAACACCATAGTACCCTCCAAACCCGTCATCAAGCTCGAGACGCTGGGTCTCGACCCCGCCCTGTGCAACTGGGTACTGGACTTCCTGACGGGCTGCCCCCAGGTGGTGAGGGTAGGTAACAACATCTCCACCCCGCTGATCCTCAACACTGGGGCCCCACAAGGGTGCGTTCTGAGCCCTCTCCTGTACTCCCTGTTCACCCACGACTGCGTGGCCACGCACGCCTCCAACTCAATCATCAAGTTTTTTTGACGACACTACAGTGGTAGGCTTGATTACCAACAATGACGAGACGGCCTACAGGGAGGAGGTGAGGGCCCTCGGAGTGTGGTGTCAGGAAAATAACCTCACACTCAACGTCAACAAAACTAAGGAGATGATTGTGGACTTCAGGAAACAGCAGAGGGAACACCCCCCTTTCCACATCGATGGAACAGTAGTGGAGAGGGTAGTAAGTTTTAAGTTCCTCGGCATACACATCACAGACAAACTGAATTGGTCCACCCACACAGACAGCATCTTGAAGAAGGCGCAGTAGCATCTCTTCAACCTCAGGAGGCTGAAGAAATTCGGCTTGTCACCAAAAACACTCACAAACTTTTACAGATGCACAATCCAGAGCACCCTGGCAGGCTGTATCACCGCCTGGTACGGCAACTGCTCCGCCCACAACCGTAAGGCTCTCCAGAGGGTAGTGAGGACTGCACAACGCATCACCGGGGGCAAACTACCTTCCCTCCAGGACACCTACACCACACGATGTCACAGGAAGGCCATAAAGATCATCAAGGACAACAACCACCCGAGCCACTGCCTGTTCACCCCGCTATCATCCAGAAGGCGAGGTCAGTACAGGTGCATCAAAGCTGGGACCGAGAGACTGAAAAACAGCTTCTATCTCAAGGCCATCAGACTGTTAAACAGCCACCACTAACATTGACTGGCTGCTGCCAACACACTGACTCAACTCCAGACACTTTAATAATGGAAAAAATGGATGTAATTGTTTTTATTACTAGCCACTTTAAACAATGCTACTTAATATAATGTTTACATACCCTACATTACTCATCTCCTATGTATATACTGTACTCGATACCATCTACTGCATCTTGCCTATGCCGTTCTGTACCATCACTCATTCATATATCTTTATGTACATATTCTTTATCCCTTTACACTTGTGTCTATAAGGTAGTAGTTTTGGAATTGTTAGGTTAGATATTACTGCATTGTTGGAACTAGAAGCACAAGCATTTCACTACACGCGCATTAACATCTGATAACCATGTGTATGTGACAAATAACATTTGATTTGATTTGAGACAGGCCCTCTGTGTCTCTGCTGACATATGTGATTCCCAAATGGCACCTTTTACCTACGTAGTGCACTACTTTTGACCAGGGCCCATAGGGCTTTGGTCTAAAGTAGTGTACTGCGTAAGGAATAGACAAACACATCCTTTGTCTTCATGGAATGTGAGCCTGTGTTGTTACAGAGGCCCCTCTGGACAGGATCGATCTCCCTACTGGGAAAGAGAGAGCTCTCTGGACAGTATCGATCTCCCTACTAGGGAAGAGATTGGCCTCTGGACAGTATCGATCTCCCTACTGGGGAAGAGAGAGGCCTCTGGACAGTATCGATCTCCCTACTGGGGAAGAGAGAGGCCTCTGGACAGTATCGATCTCCCTACTGGGGAAGAGAGAGGCCTCTGGACAGTATCGATCTCCCTACTGGGGAAGAGAGATACCTCTCTGGACAGTATCGATCTCCCTACTGGGGAAGAGAGAGGTCTCTGGACAGTATCGATCTCCCTACTGGGGAAGAGAGAGATCTCTGGACAGTATCGATCTCCCTACTGGGGAAGAGAGAGATCTCTGGACAGTATCGATCTCCCTACTGGGGAAGAGAGTGGTCTCTGGACAGTATCGATCTCCCTACTGGGGAAGAGAGAGGTCTCTGGACAGTATCGATCTCCCTACTGGGGAAGAGAGAGGTCTCTGGACAGTATCGATCTCCCTACTGGGGAAGAGAGTGGTCTCTGGACAGTATCGATCTCCCTACTGGGGAAGAGAGAGATCTCTGGACAGTATCGATCTCCCTACTGGGGAAGAGAGTGGTCTCTGGACAGTATCGATCTCCCTACTGGGGAAGAGAGAGATCTCTGGACAGTATCGATCTCCCTACTGGGGAAGAGAGTGGTCTCTGGACAGTATCAATCTCCCTACTGGGGAAGAGAGAGGTCTCTGGACAGTATCGATCTCCCTACTGGGGAAGAGAGAGGCCTCTGGACAGTATCGATCTCCCTACTGGGGAAGAGAGAGGTCTCTGGACAGTATCGATCTCCCTACTGGGGAAGAGAGTGGTCTCTGGACAGTATCGATCTCCCTACTGGGGAAGAGAGTGGTCTCTGGACAGTATCGATCTCCCTACTGGGGAAGAGAGAGGTCTCTGGACAGTATCGATCTCCCTACTGGGGAAGAGAGATACCTCTCTGGACAGTATCGATCTCCCTACTGGGGAAGAGAGAGATCTCTGGACAGTATCGATCTCCCTACTGGGGAAGAGAGAGGTCTCTGGACAGTATTGATCTCCCTACTGGGGAAGAGAGAGGTCTCTGGACAGTATCGATCTCCCTACTGGGGAAGAGAGAGGTCTCTGGACAGTATTGATCTCCCTACTGGGGAAGAGAGAGGTCTCTGGACAGTATCGATCTCCCTACTGGGGAAGAGAGAGGTCTCTGGACAGTATCGATCTCCCTACTGGGGAAGAGAGAGATATCTGGACAGTATCGATCTCCCTACTGGGGAAGAGAGTGGTCTCTGGACAGTATCGATCTCCCTACTGGGGAAGAGAGAGGTCTCTGGACAGTATCGATCTCCCTACTGGGGAAGAGAGAGATCTCTGGACAGTATCGATCTCCCTACTGGGGAAGAGAGTGGTCTCTGGACAGTATCGATCTCCCTACTGGGGAAGAGAGAGGTCTCTGGACAGTATCGATCTCCCTACTGGGGAAGAGAGTGGTCTCTGGACAGTATCGATCTCCCTACTGGGGAAGAGAGTGGTCTCTGGACAGTATCGATCTCCCTACTGGGGAAGAGAGAGGCCTCTGGACAGTATCGATCTCCCTACTGGGGAAGAGAGTGGTCTCTGGACAGTATCGATCTCCCTACTGGGGAAGAGAGTGGTCTCTGGACAGTATCGATCTCCCTACTGGGGAAGAGAGAGGTCTCTGGACAGTATCGATCTCCCTACTGGGGAAGAGAGAGGTCTCTGGACAGTATCGATCTCCCTACTGGGGAAGAGAGAGGTCTCTGGACAGTATCGATCTCCCTACTGGGGAAGAGAGAGATCTCTGGACAGTATCGATCTCCCTACTGGGGAAGAGAGTGGTCTCTGGACAGTATCGATCTCCCTACTGGGGAAGAGAGAGGTCTCTGGACAGTATCGATCTCCCTACTGGGGAAGAGAGAGGTCTCTGGACAGTATCGATCTCCCTACTGGGGAAGAGAGAGGTCTCTGGACAGTATCGATCTCCCTACTGGGGAAGAGAGTGGTCTCTGGACAGTATCGATCTCCCTACTGGGGAAGAGAGAGGTCTCTGGACAGTATCGATCTCCCTACTGGGGAAGAGAGTGGTCTCTGGACAGTATCGATCTCCCTACTGGGGAAGAGAGTGGTCTCTGGACAGTATCGATCTCCCTACTGGGGAAGAGAGTGATCTCTGGACAGTATCGATCTCCCTACTGGGGAAGAGAGTGATCTCTGGACAGTATCGATCTCCCTACTGGGGAAGAGAGAGGTCTCTGGACAGTATCGATCTCCCTACTGGGGAAGAGAGTGATCTCTGGACAGTATCGATCTCCCTACTGGGGAAGAGAGTGGTCTCTGGACAGTATCGATCTCCCTACTGGGGAAGAGAGAGGTCTCTGGACAGTATCGATCTCCCTACTGGGGAAGAGAGAGGTCTCTGGACAGTATCGATCTCCCTACTGGGGAAGAGAGTGGTCTCTGGACAGTATCGATCTCCCTACTGGGGAAGAGAGTGGTCTCTGGACAGTATCGATCTCCCTACTGGGGAAGAGAGAGGTCTCTGGACAGTATCGATCTCCCTACTGGGGAAGAGAGATACCTCTCTGGACAGTATCGATCTCCCTACTGGGGAAGAGAGAGATCTCTGGACAGTATCGATCTCCCTACTGGGGAAGAGAGAGGTCTCTGGACAGTATTGATCTCCCTACTGGGGAAGAGAGAGGTCTCCAGTATCGATCTCCCTACTGGGGAAGAGAGAGGTCTCTGGACAGTATCGATCTCCCTACTGGGGAAGAGAGGGTCTCTGGACAGTATCGATCTCCCTACTGGGGAAGAGAGAGGTCTCTGGACAGTATCGATCTCCCTACTGGGGAAGAGAGAGATATCTGGACAGTATCGATCTCCCTACTGGGGAAGAGAGTGGTCTCTGGACAGTATCGATCTCCCTACTGGGGAAGAGAGAGGTCTCTGGACAGTCGATCTCCCTACTGGGGAAGACTCTGGACAGTATCGATCTCCCTACTGGGGAAGAGAGTGGTCTCTGGACAGTATCGATCTCCCTACTGGGGAAGAGAGAGGTCTCTGGACAGTATCGATCTCCCTACTGGGGAAGAGAGTGGTCTCTGGACAGTATCGATCTCCCTACTGGGGAAGAGAGTGGTCTCTGGACAGTATCGATCTCCCTACTGGGGAAGAGAGAGGCCTCTGGACAGTATCGATCTCCCTACTGGGGAAGAGAGTGGTCTCTGGACAGTATCGATCTCCCTACTGGGGAAGAGAGTGGTCTCTGGACAGTATCGATCTCCCTACTGGGGAAGAGAGAGGTCTCTGGACAGTATCGATCTCCCTACTGGGGAAGAGAGAGGTCTCTGGACAGTATCGATCTCCCTACTGGGGAAGAGAGGTCTCTGGACAGTATCGATCTCCCTACTGGGGAAGAGAGAGATCTCTGGACAGTATCGATCTCCCTACTGGGGAAGAGAGTGGTCTCTGGACAGTATCGATCTCCCTACTGGGGAAGAGAGAGGTCTCTGGACAGTATCGATCTCCCTACTGGGGAAGAGAGAGGTCTCTGGACAGTATCGATCTCCCTACTGGGGAAGAGAGAGGTCTCTGGACAGTATCGATCTCCCTACTGGGGAAGAGAGTGGTCTCTGGACAGTATCGATCTCCCTACTGGGGAAGAGAGAGGTCTCTGGACAGTATCGATCTCCCTACTGGGGAAGAGAGTGGTCTCTGGACAGTATCGATCTCCCTACTGGGGAAGAGAGTGGTCTCTGGACAGTATCGATCTCCCTACTGGGGAAGAGAGAGGTCTCTGGACAGTATCGATCTCCCTACTGGGGAAGAGAGAGGTCTCTGGACAGTATCGATCTCCCTACTGGGGAAGAGAGTGATCTCTGGACAGTATCGATCTCCCTACTGGGGAAGAGAGTGATCTCTGGACAGTATCGATCTCCCTACTGGGGAAGAGAGAGGTCTCTGGACAGTATCGATCTCCCTACTGGGGAAGAGAGTGATCTCTGGACAGTATCGATCTCCCTACTGGGGAAGAGAGTGGTCTCTGGACAGTATCGATCTCCCTACTGGGGAAGAGAGAGGTCTCTGGACAGTATCGATCTCCCTACTGGGGAAGAGAGAGGTCTCTGGACAGTATCGATCTCCCTACTGGGGAAGAGAGTGGTCTCTGGACAGTATCGATCTCCCTACTGGGGAAGAGAGTGGTCTCTGGACAGTATCGATCTCCCTACTGGGGAAGAGAGAGGTCTCTGGACAGTATCGATCTCCCTACTGGGGAAGAGAGATACCTCTGGACAGTATCGATCTCCCTACTGGGGAAGAGAGAGATCTCTGGACAGTATCGATCTCCCTACTGGGGAAGAGAGGTCTCTGGACAGTATTGATCTCCCTACTGGGGAAGAGAGAGGTCTCTGGACAGTATCGATCTCCCTACTGGGGAAGAGAGAGGTCTCTGGACAGTATCGATCTCCCTACTGGGGAAGAGAGAGATCTCTGGACAGTATCGATCTCCCTACTGGGGAAGAGAGTGGTCTCTGGACAGTATCGATCTCCCTACTGGGGAAGAGAGAGGTCTCTGGACAGTATCGATCTCCCTACTGGGGAAGAGAGAGATCTCTGGACAGTATCGATCTCCCTACTGGGGAAGAGAGTGGTCTCTGGACAGTATCGATCTCCCTACTGGGGAAGAGAGAGGTCTCTGGACAGTATCGATCTCCCTACTGGGGAAGAGAGTGGTCTCTGGACAGTATCGATCTCCCTACTGGGGAAGAGAGTGGTCTCTGGACAGTAGATCTCCCTACTGGGGAAGAGAGAGGCCTCTGGACAGTATCGATCTCCCTACTGGGGAAGAGAGTGGTCTCTGGACAGTATCGATCTCCCTACTGGGGAAGAGAGTGGTCTCTGGACAGTATCGATCTCCCTACTGGGGAAGAGAGGTCTCTGGACAGTATCGATCTCCCTACTGGGGAAGAGAGTTCTCTGGACAGTATCGATCTCCCTACTGGGGAAGAGAGAGGTCTCTGGACAGTATCGATCTCCCTACTGGGGAAGAGAGAGATCTCTGGACAGTATCGATCTCCCTACTGGGGAAGAGAGTGGTCTCTGGACAGTATCGATCTCCCTACTGGGGAAGAGAGGTCTCTGGACAGTATCGATCTCCCTACTGGGGAAGAGAGAGGTCTCTGGTCTCTCCCTACTGGGGAAGAGAGAGGTCTCTGGACAGTATCGATCTCCCTACTGGGGAAGAGAGTGGTCTCTGGACAGTATCGATCTCCCTACTGGGGAAGAGAGAGGTCTCTGGACAGTATCGATCTCCCTACTGGGGAAGAGAGTGGTCTCTGGACAGTATCGATCTCCCTACTGGGGAAGAGAGTGGTCTCTGGACAGTATCGATCTCCCTACTGGGGAAGAGACAGTATCGATCTCCCTACTGGGGAAGAGAGAGGTCTCTGGACAGTATCGATCTCCCTACTGGGGAAGAGAGTGATCTCTGGACAGTATCGATCTCCCTACTGGGGAAGAGAGTGATCTCTGGACAGTATCGATCTCCCTACTGGGGAAGAGAGAGGTCTCTGGACAGTATCGATCTCCCTACTGGGGAAGAGAGTGATCTCTGGACAGTATCGATCTCCCTACTGGGGAAGAGAGTGGTCTCTGGACAGTATCGATCTCCCTACTGGGGAAGAGAGAGGTCTCTGGACAGTATCGATCTCCCTACTGGGGAAGAGAAGGAGACATGATGAGGGGAAGGGAGGGGCACAGAGCACATGCATGTTCACTTCTTTCATGGTTAAGGAAACTCGCTTAGTATGCATGGAAGTACACAAAGCCAACACACACATGCACACATAGACATGCACCCTCAAGCCCAGTGGTCCTTCAGTGGCAATAAAATAAAATTCCAGCTCTGCTTTTTCCTATAACAGTCCACCAGGGATTTGGTAGTTAAAACATTAAAACACAGACAGAAGTTCTGAACGATCGACCGTCTTGCCCTATATCTTTGGGGAGAGGGGGAGGGGGGGAGGAGATTGAGGGCATATATTTATATTTACGAGATCCAGTTATTGTAATTGCCTGTTTGAAATGGGGGCATGGTGTGTTTTGGGATGAGAGAAGGGTGGATCATCCTGAAGTGTGTGATTTACTATCGGTGTCAAGGCCTGAGGCACGAACCTCCCCTCTGTTTCTAGTATGGATCAATCTCTTCTCTTGCTTTAGGCCCTGGCCTGCATATAAAATCTCCACTGCAGAGAGGGAGAGGAGAGGAGGAGGTCTCTGTGCAAGGCAGCCTTCTGATAGAACAGGGTCGTCCATGTTAATAGGAATCTGAAAAACAGCCTGGCTTCGAGCTCCTCTGAGACCCTGTGTGTCCCAAATGGCACCTTATTCCCTACATAGTGCACCCTATTCCCTTCATAGTGCACACTATTCCCTTCATAGTGCACCCTATTCCCTTCATAGTGCACCCTATTCCCTTCATAGTGCACCCTATTCCCTTCATAGTACACCCTATTCCCTGCATAGTGCACCCTATTCCTTTCATAGTGCACTATCTATTCCCTTCATAATGCACCCTATTCCCTTCATAGTGCACCCTATTCCCTTCATAGGGCACCCTATTCCCTTCATAGTGCACCCTATTCCCTACATAGTGCACCCTATTCCCTTCATTGTGCACCCTATTCCCTACATAGTGCACCCTATTCCCTTCATAGTGCACCCTATTCCCTTCATAGTGCACCCTATTCCCTTCATAGTGCACCCTATTCCCTTCATAGTGCACCCTATTCCCTTCACAGTGCACCCTATTCCCTTCATAGTGCACCCTATTGCACACAACACAGGCTCACATTCGTAGTAGTTTGTAGTGCCCTATATGTAGGGAAAAGGTGCCATTTGTAGTGCCCTATATGTAGGGAAAAGGTGCCATTTGTAGTGCCTTATATGTAGGGAATAAGGTGCCATTTGTAGTGCCCTATATGTAGGGAATAAGGTGCCATTTGTAGTGCCCTATATGTAGGGAAAAGGGGCCATTTGTAGTGCCCTATATGTAGGGAAAAGGTGCCATTTGTAGTGCCCTATATGTAGGGAATAAGGTGCCATTTGTAGTGCCCTATATGTAGGGAATAAGGTGCCATTTGTAGTGCCCTATATGTAGGGAATATGGTGTAGTAGACCTTACAGTGAAATGCTGAATACAACAGGTGTAGTAGACCTTACAGTGAAATGCTGAATACAACAGGTGTAGTAGACCTTACAGTGAAATGCTGAATACAACAGGTGTAGTAGACCTTACAGTGAAATGCTGAATACAACAGGTGTAGTAGACCTTACAGTGAAATGCTGAATACAACAGGTGTAGTAGACCTTACAGTGAAATGCTGAATACAACAGGTGTAGTAGACCTTACAGTGAAATGCTGAATACAACAGGTGTAGTAGACCTCACAGTGAAATGCTGAATACAACAGGTGTAGTAGACCTCACAGTGAAATGCTGAATACAACAGGTGTAGTAGACCTCACAGTGAAATGCTGAATACAACAGGTGTAGTAGACCTTACAGTGAAATGCTGAATACAACAGGTGTAGTAGACCTTACAGTGAAATGCTGAATACAACAGGTGTAGTAGACCTCACAGTGAAATGCTGAATACAACAGGTGTAGTAGACCTCACAGTGAAATGCTGAATACAACAGGTGTAGTAGACCTCACAGTGAAATGCTGAATACAACAGGTGTAGTAGACCTCACAGTGAAATGCTGAATACAACAGGGTTAGTAGACCTTACAGTGAAATGCTGAATACAACAGGTGTAGTAGACCTTACAGTGAAATGCTGAATACAACAGGTGTAGTAGACATTACAGTGAAATGCTGAATACAACAGGTGTAGTAGACCTTACAGTGATATGCTTACAGGCTCTAACCAATAGTGCAAAAAAGGTATTAGGTGAACAATGGGTAGGTAAAGAAATAAAACAACAGTAAAAAGACAGGCTATATACAGTAGAGAGGCTATATACAGTAGAGGCTATATACAGTAGAGAGGCTATATACAGTAGAGAGGCTATATACAGTAGAGAGGCTATATACAGTAGAGAGGCTATATACAGTAGAGAGGCTATATACAGTAGAGAGGCTACATACAGTAGAGAGGCTACATACAGTAGAGAGGCTATATACAGTAGAGAGGCTATATACAGTAGAGAGGCTACATACAGTAGAGAGGCTATATACAGTAGAGAGGCTATATACAGTAGAGAGGCTACATACAGTAGAGAGGCTATATACAGGAGAGAGGCTATATACAGTAGAGAGGTTCTATACAATAGAGAGGCTATATACAGTAGAGAGGCTATATACAGTAGAGGCTATATACAGTAGAGAGGTTATATACAGTAGAGAGGTTATATACAGTAGAGAGGCTATATACAGTAGAGGGGTTATATACAGTAAAGAGGCTATATACAGTAGAGAGGCTATATACAGTAGAGAGGCTATATACAGTAGAGAGGCTACATACAGTAGAGAGGCTATATACAGTAGAGAGGCTATATACAGTAGAGAGGTTCTATACAATAGAGAGGCTATATACAGTAGAGAGGCTATATACAGTAGAGAGGCTATATACAATAGAGAGATTATATACAGTAGAGAGGCTATATACAGTAGAGGCTATATACAGTAGAGGTTATATACAGTAGAGAGGCTATATACAGTAGAGAGGCTATATACAATAGAGAGGCTATATACAGTAGAGAGGCTATATACAGTAGAGAGGCTATATACAGTAGAGAGGTTATATACAGTAGAGAGGTTATATACAGTAGAGAGGCTATATACAGTAGAGAGGCTATATACAGTAGAGAGGCTATATACAGTAGAGAGGTTATATACAGTAGAGGGGTTATATACAGTAAAGAGGCTATATACAGTAGAGAGGCTATATACAGTAGAGAGGCTATATACAGTAGAGGTTATATACAGTAGAGAGGCTATATACAGTAGAGAGGCTATATACAATAGAGAGGCTATATACAGTAGAGGCTATATACAGTAGAGAGGCTATATACAGTAGAGAGGTTATATACAATAGAGAGGCTATATACAGTAGAGAGGCTATATACAGTAGAGGGGTTATATACAGTAAAGAGGCTATATACAGTAGAGAGGCTATATACAGTAGAGAGGCTATATACAGTAGAGGTTATATACAGTAGAAAGGCTATATACAGTAGAGAGGCTATATACAGTAGAGATTATATACAGTAGAGAGGCTATATACAGTAGAGAGGCTATATACAGTAGAGGTTATATACAGTAGAGAGGCTATATACAATAGAGGGGCTATATACAATAGAGAGGCTATATACAGTAGAGACTATATACAGTAGAGAGGTTATATACAGTAGAGAGGCTATATACAGTAGAGGTTATATACAGTAGAGAGGCTATATACAATAGAGGGGCTATATACAATAGAGAGGCTATATACAGTAGAGAGGTTATATACAGTAGATAGGCTATATACAGTAGAGGTTATATACAGTAGAGGTAATATACAGTAGAGAGGCTATAAACAGTAGAGAGGCTATATACAGTAGAGAGGCTATATACAGTAGAGAGGTTATATACAGTAGAGAGGTTATATACAGTAGAGAGGCTATATACAGTAGAGGGGTTATATACAGTAAAGAGGCTATATACAGTAGAGAGGCTATATACAGTAGAGAGGCTATATACAGTAGAGAGGCTACATACAGTAGAGAGGCTATATACAGGAGAGAGGCTATATACAGTAGAGAGGTTCTATACAATAGAGAGGCTATATACAGTAGAGAGGCTATATACAGTAGAGGCTATATACAGTAGAGAGGCTATATACAGTAGAGAGGTTATATACAGTAGAGAGGTTATATACAGTAGAGAGGCTATATACAGTAGAGGGGTTATATACAGTAAAGAGGCTATATACAGTAGAGAGGCTATATACAGTAGAGAGGCTATATACAGTAGAGAGGCTACATACAGTAGAGAGGCTATATACAGTAGAGAGGCTATATACAGTAGAGAGGTTCTATACAATAGAGAGGCTATATACAGTAGAGAGGCTATATACAGTAGAGAGGCTATATACAATAGAGAGATTATATACAGTAGAGAGGCTATATACAGTAGAGGCTATATACAGTAGAGGTTATATACAGTAGAGAGGCTATATACAGTAGAGAGGCTATATACAATAGAGAGGCTATATACAGTAGAGAGGCTATATACAGTAGAGAGGCTATATACAGTAGAGAGGTTATATACAGTAGAGAGGTTATATACAGTAGAGAGGCTATATACAGTAGATAGGCTATATACAGTAGAGAGGTTATATACAGTAGAGGGGTTATATACAGTAAAGAGGCTATATACAGTAGAGAGGCTATATACAGTAGAGAGGCTATATACAGTAGAGGTTATATACAGTAGAGAGGCTATATACAGTAGAGAGGCTATATACAATAGAGAGGCTATATACAGTAGAGGCTATATACAGTAGAGAGGCTATATACAGTAGAGAGGTTATATACAATAGAGAGGCTATATACAGTAGAGAGGCTATATACAGTAGAGGGGTTATATACAGTAAAGAGGCTATATACAGTAGAGAGGCTATATACAGTAGAGAGGCTATATACAGTAGAGGTTATATACAGTAGAAAGGCTATATACAGTAGAGAGGCTATATACAGTAGAGATTATATACAGTAGAGAGGCTATATACAGTAGAGAGGCTATATACAGTAGAGGTTATATACAGTAGAGAGGCTATATACAATAGAGGGGCTATATACAATAGAGAGGCTATATACAGTAGAGACTATATACAGTAGAGAGGTTATATACAGTAGAGAGGCTATATACAGTAGAGGTTATATACAGTAGAGAGGCTATATACAATAGAGGGGCTATATACAATAGAGAGGCTATATACAGTAGAGAGGTTATATACAGTAGATAGGCTATATACAGTAGAGGTTATATACAGTAGAGGTAATATACAGTAGAGAGGCTATAAACAGTAGAGAGGCTATATACAGTAGAGAGGCTATATACAGTAGAGAGGCTATATACAGTAGAGAGGCTATATACAATAGAGAGATTATATACAGTAGAGAGGCTATATACAATAGAGAGGCTATATACAGTAGAGAGGCTATATACAGTAGAGGCTATATACAGTAGAGATGCTATATACAGTAGAGAGGCTATATACCGTAGAGAGGTTATATACAGTAGAGAGGCTATATACAGTAGAGAGGCTATATACAGTAGAGACTATATACAGTAGAGAGGTTATATACAGTAGAGAGGCTATATACCGTAGAGAGGTTATAGACAGTAGAGAGGTTATATACTAGTAGAGAGATTATATACAGTAGAGAGGCTATATACAGTAGAGAGGTTATATACAGTAGAGAGGCTATATACAGTAGAGAGGTTATATACAGTAGAGAGGTTATATACTAGTAGAGAGGCTATATACAGTAGAGAGCCTATATATCCAGTAGAGAGGCTATATACAGTAGAGAGGCTATATACAGTAGAGAGGCTATATACAGTAGAGAGACTATATACAGTAGAGAGGTTATATACAGTAGAGAGGCTATATACAGTAGAGGCTATATACAGTAGAGAGGCTATATACAGTAGAGGCTATATACAGTAGAGAGGCTATATACAGTAGAGAGGCTATATATAGTAGAGGCTATATACTAGTAGAGGCTATATACAGTAGAGAATTTATATACAGTAGAGAGGCTATATACAGTAGAGAGGCTATATACAGTAGAGAGTTTATATACAGTAGAGAGGCTATATACTGTAGAGAGGCTATATACAGTAGAGAGGCTACTTACAGTAGAGAGGTTATATACTAGTAGAGAGGTTATATACAGTAGAGACTATATACTAGTAGAGAGGTTATATACAGTAGAGAGGCTATATACAGTAGAGAGGCTATATATCCAGTAGAGAGGCTATATACAGTAGAGAGGCTATATACAGTAGAGAGGCTATATACAGTAGAGGCTATATACAGTAGAGAGGCTATATACAGTAGAGAGACTATATACAGTAGAGAGATTATATACAGTAGAGAGGCTATATACAGTAGAGAGACTATATACAGTAGAGGCTATATACAGTAGAGAAGTTATACAGTAGAGGCTATATACAGTAGAGAGGCTATATACAGTAGAGAGGCTATATATAGTAGAGGCTATATACTAGTAGAGGCTATATACAGTAGAGAATTTATATACAGTAGAGAGGCTACATACAGTAGAGAGGATATATACAGTAGAGAGGTTATATACAGTAGAGAGGCTATATACTGTAGAGAGGCTATATACAGTAGAGAGTCTACTTACAGTAGAGAGGTTATATACTAGTAGAGAGGTTATATACAGTAGAGACTATATACTAGTAGAGAGGTTATATACAGTAGAGATGCTATATACAGTAGAGAGGCTATATATCCAGTAGAGAGGTTATATACAGTAGAGAGGCTATATACAGTAGAGAGGCTATATACAGTAGAGAGGCTATATACAGTAGAGATGCTATATACAGTAGAGAGGCTATATACAGTAGAGAGGCTATATACAGTAGAGAGGCTATATACATTGGAGAGGCTATATACAGTAGAGGCTATAAACAGTAGAGAGGCTATATACAGTAGAGAGGCTATATACAGTAGAGAGGCTATATACAGTAGAGGCTATAAACAGTAGAGAGGCTATATACAGTAGAGCGGCTATATACAGTAGAGAGGCTATATACAGTAGAGAGGCTATATACAGTAGAGAGATTATATACAGTAGAGAGGTTATATACAGTAGAGAGGCTATATACAGTAGAGAGATTATATACAGTAGAGAGGTTATATACAGTAGAGAGGCTTTATACAGTAGAGAGGCTATATACAGTAGAGAGGCTATATACAGTAGAGAGATTATATACAGTAGAGAGGCTATATACAGTAGAGAGATTATATACAGTAGAGATGTTATATACAGTAGAGAGGCTATATACAGTAGAGAGGCTATATACAGTAGAGAGATTATATACAGTAGAGAGGCTATATACAGTAGAGAGGCTATATACAGTAGAGAGGCTATATACAGTAGAGGCTATAAACAGTAGAGAGGCTATATACAGTAGAGATGCTATATACAGTAGAGGCTATAAACAGTAGAGGCTATAAACAGTAGAGAGGCTATATACAGTAGAGAGGCTATATACAGTAGAGGCTATAAACAGTAGAGAGGCTATATACAGTAGAGAGGCTATATACAGTAGAGAGGCTATATACAGTAGAGGCTATAAACAGTAGAGAGGCTATATACAGTAGAGAGGCTATATACAGTAGAGGCTATAAACAGTAGAGAGGCTATATACAGTAGAAAGGCTATATACAGTAGAGGCTATAAACAGTAGAGAGGCTATATACAGTAGAGCGGCTATAAAAGTAGCAAGGCTATATACAGACACCGGTTAGTCAGGCTGATTGAGGTAGTATGTACATGTAGATATGGTTAAAGTGACTGTGCAGATATGATGAAAAGAGAGTAGCAGCAGCAAATCGTTGGGCTTGTAAAGTCTATACATCTCTTGGTATTTCCTTTTGTCCTTTTCTTGAATAATTGCTGGTTCTTTGCTTACTGTGTGTATTGAATGGTTTTAGACTTATCTTATCATCTCATAAAAATTGATGATTTACTCCTATCCACTCTCCTAGCTGTCTTGGTAAAGAAGATGGTAATGGGTTAAGTCTTACTGGGCCTGAATTAAAGAAGCTAAAGTTAAACTTTCAAAGTAAGAGCTCTGTGTTCCACAGGAAGAGTAAATATTGTATGGTTAATCCGTGACCCTGTTGTAACGCCATCGTTGCATTGCTGCCTTGGTAGGTGAGACTTTTAGTCGTAGATGAACAACAGCACCACCTAGTGTCACAGACATCATACTGCAGGTCCAAATTAAAACAGTACCCGATGTTATGACTTTCGAGGACAGACAATTTTTTTCAATTCACCTTTCCTCGATTCCTCACATCCACTTCTTCACATCCTTCTCAAAACCTATTGGATAAGAATGTCTGAGAGGAGGAGCCTTATAACCCTCTCCTTCAATACAATTGAGAAGGAGGCGAGGAGATGTGGAGCCAGGAATCAAGGTAAGACTATTTTTTTAGATAAAGACATTGAATTCTGTTTCGCTGGTGTACAGCCGTAGAATTGAAAAGAGCTAATGGTAAAACTTGTTTTTGCAAATGCCTTCCCAAAGCTTCCTTAACCTGTCTTTCCCCCCAGTGATTGACATCAAGATGGACAAACCGCAGGAGCCTCCGACCACTGAAGGCGGGTGCTCCTGTTGATCCTGATTGGAAGTGTTCGTCTCCACCACTTGCTTGTGTTACTTCCTATTGGTTAGCCTCCACTTGGGTTTTCAGATTAGAATCTGGTCTTTTCAGTTGGAAACTATCGTTATACACGTAAAACACACTCTACTTTATTAATAAATAATGCCAAAAGAAAAGTCTTTAAAATTATTACAATAATCATGAACAAAAAATATCCCATAACCACATAAATGTAATATACTTGTTTTTGTAAAAGTAGAATGGAACGTTTTCTTTTTTTTCCTTTTTGTATTTTTGTAATGTTAAAGAAATAAAACAACCCAAATTCTCCTCTTGGTTAGAGGCTCAAACGGCACCCTGTTGTTCCCTATATAGTGCACAAATAAAGCCCTGGTAAGTGCACTCTGAAGGGAATAGGGTGTCACTGTGATGGAAGGAAAGAGATGAATTGGAACACGCCATCTCTAATGGCTAGAGAGGGCAAACTGACCAGTAACTTTTCACTGAATATCTAATGCATGCATGCCAATTATTATTATTATTTTATATATTTAATATATATATGTTTTTTTGTATTTTTTTTAGGTTGGCTTATTAATGTGCTGTCTGCTGATGTACACTGTTTGGATATGAAAATGCTCTTAACCAACACGTGTTCACTCATTTATTTTTGTCTTCACAAAATGCTGTGATTGAAGCTGGGTTTTAATAGTGTGTGTGTGTGTGTGTGTGTGTGTGTGTGTGTGTGTGTGTGTGTGTGTGTGTGTGTGTGTGTGTGTGTGTGTGTGTGTGTGTGTGTGTGTGTGTGTGTGTGTGTGTGTGTGTGTGTGTGTGAATGTACGCTTTCTATATGAGAAACTGTAGAATGCAACCATCCACTGAGGGCAGCTGCCAAGCTGAGTCCTCACAGGGGACGTTCTAGCTGGTTATCACAACTGTAGAGGGGCTTGGGTTTGCCGCGTCACTCCTCCTTGCTGCTGTTGTTGCGACTGCACTGTGTCATACTATCTACTATGGTATTGTGGTTAGGTGTTTGTCCCAAAGAGCACCCTACTCCTTATACAGTGGACTACTTTGGACCAGGCCAAAACAGGGAATAGAGCAGAGTGGATAGAAGATAGGTAGCAGAAAGCTTACCCCTCGCCTCCTAAACAGTAACTAAAATAAAATTAAATATTTTTAAACTCATCCTTTTATGCTTTATATGAAGTTCCCCTCCACTGTTTCAGTAAAAAAAAAAAAAAAGCAGCTCGTCATTCACCACATAAACAAGTTGTAACAGTTCCCTCGTCCTAGCCTGAGGGCCAGTCTGTTTGTGTTATCATGCCAACTCCCTGTCACTCATTGTCATGCCAATTGACAGACAGTCATGGAGTAAACAAGAGCACAGGGAGGATCAGGCTATCCTGGTATCTGGTAACAGTTGCACGTTCCTGTCAAATAAATCAAGAACAAATGACTCATTTGCACATGTCAACCTTTGAGGTTATTATGAAGTTGTTCCCAGAGGCCTCGATTCCTGTCCGAGTAGTTCCCTTTTTATGTACTTCTCTCTATATGCGTTTTTCTGACTGTAAACTTAAAGCTGCAATATGTACTTTTTTTTATGCATGACAGGACAAAAATTAAAAATAGAAATGTGTATTATAGAGCTGTCGTTCTCATTGAAAGCAAGTGCTAAGAAGTGGTAGATCTGTTCTATGTGCCCTATTTCTAAGCTTCACGTTTTTAAGTTTCGTTTTTGTATTTTTTTTTTTACTTTCGGTTTTTGTACACCAGCTTCAAACTGCTGAAAATACAATATTTTTGGTTATTGAAATATATTTCACAGCGGTTTAGATGGTACAATTATTATTTACACTACACTTGATTGCCAACTTTAAGTTTATATGTGACAAAACAAACTATTAAAATTGTAGTAACCAGAAATGGCGGAGCATTTCTGCGTAGTGTGTCTTTAAGCATGAGAACAGGTCTATTCGTTTTGGGTGGAGATGGAAGAAATGAAGGTGTGTCTACTGTTACACCAGATTCTGACCTTAATTTAATTCCCTCCTAATTCCACCACCGTGATACCATCCCGGAAACCATGACTAAATTCGAGCAAACATACCGGTTCCAAGCGGAAAAAACATCATTTTATTTTTTCCTGATTAGAAATAACACCCCTCTCCACGCACTGTAATTTACTACTCGATAAGAGCTAGGTAAAGGAGTCATCCGTTTGGAAAAGGGAATTGTAGATATAAATTACACTTGTTTTATATGTATTTTACCTTGTAAACTCTGGAGAAAAATGTGAAACCAAGTCTTATAGCAGCAAACTAAAGCATATCAGCTTTCCCACGGTAAAGTTCATGAAACGCTGTGCCATTATGCAGAATGTAAGTTGTGCAGCCTTTAAACTCGCGAATGCATTAATTGTAGTCTATCCCGACTTTCTCTGTTTCCTGTTTCTATCTTGTTAAATATGAGTCACTATCCGTATCGACCGTCAGTAGTCCTAATAACAACACAAGTGTTTTGTATGACTGCCAATTCACTGTTCGTTCCTTTCAGTTGGTATTGACTATATTATCATTCTATTTCATTCCATTGTTTCGTTTAGCTCCATTTGTTTCCTCTGTAAACGCCGTCACCGCCATGTGGTTGTTGCCGAGGATCGTTAGTAACAGTTAATAATATAGCAAAATAAAATAAAAACAGACATATAGGCTAATTAAATCGCTATGGAGTGGAGTGCAAAAAAAAATACAAAATAATGGTACAAAAATATTTTTTAAATAAAAAAATAAAATACTAAAATTGTAAAATAAATTAAAACATTTGAATAAACATGAAGTGGAATGCAGATCAAGCCGTAACAGTTTGAACCGGATGCAAAACAAAATAGTTGGCTGTGTCATCACGTAGTTCCATGGTTAGAGCAGGTAATAGATGGGGGTATCGCCTACGATTTGTACACTATTCTCCCTCTTATAGTTAGTTCTATGTACATTAATCTTCCAACATTACCATGGTTTAAAGAACTGAATCTGGCAATCTTCAGAATCAATCAAACCAATGTATTTTAAGTCTGCCTGCAAAAATTCTAATTAAGGGTACACTGTATTTAAAGGGATATTTAAAGGGATGTGAAGAGAAATGTAGTGAAAACCCCCTAATGAATGAAAAGTCCACCAGAGGAAATGTGGGAGGGTTTTCAGCAATTGAATTACATTTAAACAGAAAACCAAGCCTGCAAAGCCTGTTATACACCTCAACGGTTGAACAAGTTGAGGAGACTACATAACTTGGTTTTACATTAGATTGTAAACTGTCATGATCAAAACAAACAAGTCCCGCAGGCTCTAGTTTAGTCTTATCTTGATTATTCTCCAGTCGTTTGATTGACTGCTACAAGAAAAACCTAGTGAAGCTGCAGCTGGCCCAGAACAGAGCGGCACGTCTTGCTCTTCATTGTGATCAGAGGGCTGATATAAATACTATGCTGCCAGTCTTTCTTGATTAAGAGGTGAGGAGAGGCTGACTGCATCACTTCTTCTTTTTATAAGAAACAATGTGTTGAAAATCCAAAATGGTTTGCATAGTCAATTTACACACAGCTCTGACACACACACACACACATACACCCCTACCACACATGCCACCAGGGGTCTTTTCACAGTCCCCAAATCCAGAACAAATTGAAACAAAACGTACAGTATTATATAGAGCCATTATTGCATGGAACTTCATTCTATCTCGAATCGATCAAATAAACAGTAAAACTGGTTTCAACAAACAGATAAAGCAACACCTCACGGCACAGCGCCTCTCCTCGTTTTGACCCAGATATGTGTGTGTACAGCATTGATATGTAGGCAATGTGGGCTGTTTTTACATGTATATAGTTCTGTCTTTGAGCTGTTCTTGTCTATTCATGTTCTGTATTAGGTCATGTTCTATGTTTTGTGGGTGGACCCCATGTCACGTTCTGACCTTTATTTCCTTTATTTTGTCATTATTTAGTATGGTCAGGGCGTGAGTTGGGGTGGGCAGTCTATGTGTTGTTTTTCTATGATTTGGGTATTTCTTTGTTTCGGCCTAGTATGGTTCTCAATCAGAGGCAGGTGTCGTTAGTTGTCTCTGATTGAGAATCATACTTAGGTAGCCTGGGTTTCACTGTGTGTTTGTGGGTGATTGTTCCTGTCTCTGTGTTTGCACCAGATAGGGCTGTTTTAGGTTTCACTGTGTGTTTGTGGGTGATTGTTCCTGTCTCTGTGTTTGCACCAGAGAGGGCTGTTTTAGGTTTCACTGTGTGTTTGTGGGTGATTGTTCCTGTCTCTGTGTTTGCACCAGATAGGGCTGTTTTAGGTTTCACTGTGTGTTTGTGGGTGATTGTTCCTGTCTCTGTGTTTTACACCAGATAGGGCTGTTTTAGGTTTCACTGTGTGTTTGTGGGTGATTGTTCCTGTCTCTGTGTTTGCACCAGATAGGGCTGTTTTAGGTTTCACTGTGTGTTTGTGGGTGATTGTTCCTGTCTCTGTGTTTGCACCAGAGAGGGCTGTTTTAGGTTTCACTGTGTTTGTGGGTGATTGTTCCTGTCTCTGTGTTTGCACCAGAGAGGGCTGTTTTAGGTTTCACTGTGTGTTTGTGGGTGATTGTTCCTGTCTCTGTGTTTGCACCAGAGAGGGCTGTTTTAGGTTTCACTGTGTGTTTGTGGGTGATTGTTCCTGTCTCTGTGTTTGCACCAGATAGGGCTGTTTTAGGTTTCACTGTGTGTTTGTGGGTGATTGTTCCTGTCTCTGTGTTTGCACCAGATAGGGCTGTTTTAGGTTTCACTGTGTTTGCACCAGATAGGGCTGGTTTGGGTTTTTTTCACGTCTTGTTTTGTTAGTCTGTTCATGTGTAGAGTCTTTATTAAAGAACCATGAATAGAAACCACGCTGCGTTTTGGTCCGCCTCTCCTTCACTTCAAGAAAACCGTTACACCCCAGGAAGACTAGCTGCAGCTATCGCAACAGCTACTGGGGTTTCCTAATAAAATATCAAATAAGGTACGTCTGAATACCAACTACTGAGAAGTGTGGAGTGAAGGCGTGTGTAGGAAAGGCATCATTTCCTAAATCGGAATCGGGGCCTTGAAGCACTTCGTTGTAAATATACATCCTCCAGATATGTCAACTCCCCACGATGATAAAACATTGACTTGTTTTCTGCCTGTTGTTTAAACTGTTAAGTTATTACTACCAAATGTTGTCATTTTTTAAATATTTTATAGATTCACAGTGGATGTCATTTAAACTGAATTAACCAGGTAACTTAATGTGCTGGTGTTGTGGTTAACCAGTGATCAGAACAAACTCTACTTTTATTTTGAAATGTACGCTATTATTTTCCAATGTCTTATGTGAGACTTTTCAGAACATATAGGTGTTTGAGAGTTAGTGAAAATCTAGTTTTGTAGTCTTTCAAACACTGTAAAAAAAAAAAGACCATATTCATCACATTTGTAGTACTGTGTCTTGAAGGTTAGTGTAGAGTTAAACATTTGAGAATATCTTACTCACGCATCTCCAAAAAGAGAAGCACCACCCTTGTGAATAGTGGTGAAACATTTAATCGTGACCCACCTAATGAGCCAAATACTAGTCCAAGTTGGAGCCAAGTGAGCTAGCATCAGAACATGCTTTCAATAGGAGGAGCAACAGCTCTCCATAGTGGGCTTACTAATGCACAGTAAGACACTGTTGAATCCCTGGTGTCAGAAGAGTCTCAGACAAAAGAAGAAGAAGAAGTCTTCTTCTGGTCTTAGTCTTCTTCCTGAAGCTTCTGTATTTGAGTTATTGATTTCACACAGCCCTTTTGTAATGTACCCAAGTCTGACTGTGACTGCATACCACACGCTGTTGCCTGAGGACAAGGGCCTGAATTAGGTATAATTTTTTTAAAACTATTTTAGAATCATATAAATCTCCAGGCCTGGAGAGTCACAGAACTTCAGGACTACTTTGAAGAGAAAGAAAGGACAGGATACAGGATACCTATAGACTAGAACAGCCTAAAGTCAGCCATATTAAGATACCTCTTTATGAAGAATGTGATAATGTCACCTCATTCATGCCCACTGAAACATACCACTGCACCAAAAACCAGTGAGGGGGATTGATTAATTATACTGTACTGTACACTTGTTGGTTTTTGTTTTGTTTTCTCCTGATCTGGGTACAGCCTCCTCCTCTCCACTATAACAGGACTAGACAGTGTGTTTTCTCCTCCCCTGACCTGGGTACAGCCTCCTCCTCTCCACTATAACAGGACTAGAGACAGTGTGTTTTCTCCTCCCCTGACCTGGGTACAGCCTCCTCCTCTCCACTATAACAGGACTAGAGACAGTGTGTTTTCTCCTCCCCTGACCTGGGTACAGCCTCCTCCTCTCCACTATAACAGGACTAGAGTTAATGTGTTCTCTCCTCCCCTGACCTGGGTACAGCCTCCTCCTCTCCACTATAACAGGACTAGAGACAGTGTGTTTTCTCCTCCCCTGACCTGGGTACAGCCTCATCCTCTCCACTATAACAGGACTAGAGGTAATGTGTTATCTCCTCTCCTGACCTGGGTACAGCCTCCTCCTCTCCACTATAACAGGACTAGAGTTAATGTTTATCTCCTCCCTGACCTGGGTACAGCCTCATCCTCTCCACTATAACAGGACTAGAGGTAATGTGTTATCTCCTCCCCTGACCTGGGTACAGCCTCCTCCTCTCCACTATAACAGGACTAGAGACGGTGTCACAATCCTGAGATCGGACGATGTTTTAATGTGGATGGGACGATGTTTTAATGTGGATGGGACAATGTTTTAATGTGGATGGGACAATGTTTTAATGGGACTGCGATGCAACAGCAACTTTGAGAGAACGTCGTGACTTGGCACCCTCTTTCCAGGCTCTGGTCTATAGTAGTGCACTATTTAGGGAATAGGGCTCTGGTCTATAGTAGTGCACTATTTAGGGAATAGGGCTCTGGTCTATAGTAGTGCACTATATAGGGAATAGGGCTCTGGTCTATAGTAGTGCACTATATAGGGAATAGGGCTCTGGTCTATAGTAGTGCACTATATAGGGAATAGGGCTCTGGTCTATAGTAGTGCAATATATAGGGAATAGGGCTCTGGTCTATAGTAGTGCACTATATAGGGAATAGGGCTCTGGTCTATAGTAGTGCACTATATAGGGGATAGGGCTCTGGTCTATAGTAGTGCACTGTATAGGGAATAGGGCTCTGGTCTAAAGTAGTGCACTGTATAGGGAATAGGGCTCTGGTCTAAAGTAGTGCACTGTATAGGGAATAGGGCTCTGGTCTAAAGTAGTGCACTGTATAGGGAATAGGGCTCTGGTCTATAGTAGTGCACTATATAGGGCTCTGGTCTATAGTAGTGCACTATATAGGGAATAGGGCTCTGGTCTAAAGTAGTGCACTATATAGGGAATAGGGCTCTGGTCTAAAGTAGTGCACTGTATAGGGAATAGGGCTCTGGTCTAAAGTAGTGCACTGTATAGGGAATAGGGCTCTGGTCTAAAGTAGTGCACTATATAGGGCTCTGGTCTATAGTAGTGCACTATATAGGGAATAGGGCTCTGGTCTAAAGTAGTGCACTGTATAGGGAATAGGGCTCTGGTCTAAAGTAGTGCACTATATAGGGCTCTGGTCTATAGTAGTGCACTATATAGAGAATAGGGCTCTGGTCTAAAGTAGTGCACTATATAGGGCTCTGGTCTATAGTAGTGCACTATATAGGGAATAGGGCTCTGGTCTAAAGTAGTGCACTGTATAGGGAATAGGGCTCTGGTCTAAAGTAGTGCACTGTATAGGGAATAGGGCTCTGGTCTATAGTAGTGCACTATATAGGGCTCTGGTCTATAGTAGTGCACTATATAGGGAATAGGGCTCTGGTCTAAAGTAGTGCACTGTATAGGGAATAGGGCTCTGGTCTATAGTAGTGCACTATTAGGGAATAGGGCTCTGGTCTATAGTAGTGCACTATATAGGGAATAGGGCTCTGGTCTATAGTAGTGCACTATTAGGGAATAGGGCTCTGGTCTATAGTAGTGCACTATATAGGGAATAGGGCTCTGGTCTATAGTAGTGCACTATTAGGGAATAGGGCTCTGGTCTATAGTAGTGCACTATTAGGGAATAGGGCTCTGGTCTATAGTAGTGCACTATATAGGGAATAGGGCTCTGGTCTATAGTAGTGCACTATTAGGGAATAGGGCTCTGGTCTAAAGTAGTGCACTATATAGGGAATAGGGCTCTGGTCTATAGTAGTGCACTATATAGGGCTCTGGTCTAATGTAGTGCACTATATAGGGAATAGGGCTCTGGTCTATAGTAGTGCACTATATAGGGAATAGGGCTCTGGTCTAATGTAGTGCACTATATAGGGAATAGGGCTCTGGTCTAAAGTAGTGCACTGTATAGGGAATAGGGCTCTGGTCTAAAGTAGTGCACTGTATAGGGAATAGGGCTCTGGTCTAAAGTAGTGCACTATATAGGGAATAGGGCTCTGGTCTAAAGTAGTGCACTATATAGGGCTCTGGTCTATAGTAGTGCACTATATAGGGAATAGGGTTCTGGTCTAAAGTAGTGCACTATATAGGGAATAGGATGCAATTTGGGGTGGGGAAACAACCAATGTGATGTGCCGACTGCTGGATGAGTTGGGTCATGCTGTACATTGAGTCTGAAGGCCAGCCTGCCCATCCCTGATTAGGTGTGGTGTACTGTAGATCATGTAGTCTGTCTCTCTGTCTGTAGGTTTGCATCAAGCATAAAATAACTATCCTGTGGTTTAAATGTAGTTAATCAAGCAATGTCATCCTACTCTGTCTTTTCTCACTAGACAAACGTGTTCAGTGGGTTTCAACTGTTAAAATGCTGTACAGATGCATCTTTCACAGTCAGTGTTCTTGTAATAAAACTGCAGCTTAATTTTCTCTTCTCAAACTAATAGACATGCTTGTGAATATTTCCTGACAAATCTTTCCCAGACTAGCAGCAATACCATAGAAATCTAATCTTTAGATGGGGCTTAGAACCTCTACATCTGGCAGTTTTGACTGCTAAACTAGTGGGGTACATGTGCTCCTATGGGTACACTCCTAATGGCTGCCAGCCCACCCATTATGACGTCACTGGCGTGAATGGGGAGACCCCTTCTATAGATTCCATTTCTATGCTAGAACCTGGTTAGTTAACGACTCAGAGCGGAGCTTGTTCTCCACTCCCACTGTATAGAGATTTAGCACGTCCCTAAACATGAATAAACATGACTTGTTACAAAAACCAGCGCACGTTGTTCTTTGATTTCATCTGATTTTACTTAACAAACGCAAGAGATGTTTCCTGGTTTGTACAGGAAGGTGACCGCGAGGCAGAGATGTTTCCTGGTTTGTACAGGAAGGCGACCGCGAGGCAGAGATGTTTCCTGGTTTGTACAGGAAGGCGACCGCGAGGCAGAGATGTTTCCTGGTTTGTACAGGAAGGCGACCGCGAGGCAGAGATGTTTCCTGGTTTGTACAGGAAGGCGACCGCGAGGCAGAGATGTTTCCTGGTTTGTACAGGAAGGCGACCGCGAGGCAGAGATGTTTCCTGGTTTGTACAGGAAGGCGACCGCGAGGCAGAGATGTTTCCTGGTTTGTACAGGAAGGCGACCGCGAGGCAGAGATGTTTCCTGGTTTGTACAGGAAGGCGACCGCGAGGCAGAGATGTTTCCTGGTTTGTACAGGAAGGCGACCGCGAGGCAGAGATGTTTCCTGGTTTGTACAGGAAGGCGACCGCGAGGCAGAGATGTTTCCTGGTTTGTACAGGAAGGCGACCGCGAGGCAGAGATGTTTCCTGGTTTGTACAGGAAGGCGACCGCGAGGCAGAGATGTTTCCTGGTTTGTACAGGAAGGCGACCGCGAGGCAGAGATGTTTCCTGGTTTGTACAGGAAGGCGACCGCGAGGCAGAGATGTTTCCTGGTTTGTACAGGAAGGCGACCGCGAGGCAGAGATGTTTCCTGGTTTGTACAGGAAGGCGACCGCGAGGCAGAGATGTTTCCTGGTTTGTACAGGAAGGCGACCGCGAGGCAGAGATGTTTCCTGGTTTGTACAGGAAGGCGACCGCGAGGCAGAGATGTTTCCTGGTTTGTACAGGAAGGCGACCGCGAGGCAGAGATGTTTCCTGGTTTGTACAGGAAGGCGACCGCGAGGCAGAGATGTTTCCTGGTTTGTACAGGAAGGCGACCGCGAGGCAGAGATGTTTCCTGGTTCCATACAGTAAACCACCTTCTGAAGCTTAACAGGCATGTTAACAAGTCACATACCCTCACAATACAGCTAATATCGTGTCAAAGTATGGTACGATACCGCGACTACAAATACTTATGACTCTGACTCTGTTATTATATAGACATGATACTACTACTGACTCTTATTATATAGACATGATACTACCACTACTACTGACTCTGTTATTATATAGACATGATACTACCACTACTACTGACTCTGTTATTATATAGACATGATACTACCACTACTACTGACTCTGTTATTATATAGACATGATACTACCACTACTACTGACTCTGTTATTATATAGACATGATACTACCACTACTACTGACTCTGTTATTATATAGACATGATACTACCACTACTACTGACTCTGTTATTATATAGACATGATACTACGACTGACTCTGTTATTATATAGACATGATACTACCACTACTACTGACTCTGTTATTTTATAGGTCTACCACTTTAATCCATTGTTGCAATTACAGATTATGAGGTATTAGGATGCTTGGGGAAGGAAATGTGATTCTGAAACGAGACTATTTCCCGGTACATGTTGTGACAAGCCCTTGGTCATTTGTTTATTCCAGGGTGATCTAGTTAGACAGGTATAACGAAACAGGTGTGTTTCCACACTTTTCTCAGTTGCACACATTTACGTAAGTTATTGTTGTTATGACGGGAACCACCATGCCTCTGATCTACCATAATGTCTCTATTATTCTAATAGTATGATTGGCTGTTGTGAATACTAAGAGGAGCTTAGCAAAGTGTGATATGGGATGCTGCTTGCCATGTGTTCTATGGGGGAAGAGACCATGTGTTCTATAGGGGAAGAGACTACGTGCTCTATAGGGGAAGAGACCATGTGTTCTATAGGAGAAGAGACTACGTGCTCTATAGGGGAAGAGACCACGTGCTCTATAGGGGAAGAGACCACGTGCTCTATAGGGGAAGAGACCATGTGTTCTATAGGAGAAGAGACCATGTGTTCTATAGGGGAAGAGACCACGTGTTCTATAGGGGAAGAGACCACGTGTTCTATAGGAGAAGAGACCACGTGTTCTATAGGGGAAGAGACCACGTGTTCTATAGGGGAAGAGACCACGTGTTCTATAGGGGAGGAGACCACGTGTTCTATAGGGGAAGAGACCACGTGTTCTATAGGGGAAGAGACCACGTGTTCTATAGGGGAAGAGACCACGTGTTCTATAGGGAAGAGACCACGTGTTCTATAGGGGAAGAGACCACGTGTTCTATAGGGAAGAGACCACGTGTTCTATAGGGGAAGAGACCACGTGTTCTATAGGGAAGAGACCACGTGTTCTATAGGGGAAGAGACCACGTGTTCTATAGGGAAGAGACCACGTGTTCTATAGGGGAAGAGACCACGTGTTCTATAGGGAAGAGACCACGTGTTCTATAGGGGAAGAGACCACGTGTTCTATAGGGAAGAGACCACGTGTTCTATAGGGGAAGAGACCACGTGTTCTATAGGGAAGAGACCACGTGTTCTATAGGGGAAGAGACCACGTGTTCTATAGGGGAAGAGACCACGTGTTCTATAGGGGAAGAGACCACGTGTTCTATAGGGGAAGAGACCACGTGTTCTATAGGGGAAGAGACCACGTGTTCTATAGGGGAAGAGACCACGTGTTCTATAGGGGAAGAGACCACGTGTTCTATAGGGGAAGAGACCACGTGTTCTATAGGGGAAGAGACCACGTGTTCTATAGGGGAAGAGACCACGTGTTCTATAGGGGAAGAGACCACGTGTTCTATAAGGAGAAGAGACCACGTGTTCTATAAGGAGAAGAGACCACGTGTTCTATAAGGAGAAGAGACCACGTGTTCTATAAGGAGAAGAGACCACGTGTTCTATAGGGGAAGAGACCACGTGTTCTATAGGGGAAGAGACCACGTGTTCTATAGGGGAAGAGACCACGTGTTCTATAGGAGAATAGACCACGTGTTCTATAAGGAGAATAGACCACGTGTTCTATAAGGAGAATAGACCACGTGTTCTATAAGGAGAAGAGATCACGTGCTCTATTAGGGGAAGAGACCACGTGCTCTATAGGGGAAGAGACCACGTGTTCTATAGGGGAAGAGACCACGTGTTCTATAGGGGAAGAGACCACGTGTTCTATAGGGGAAGAGACCACGTGCTCTATTGCTGTGCTTCTGCTAAAGGGTTTCCGTCTACAGAGCTTCATATCTCAGACCGAACGAATAATAAAATAGCGTGTGTGTGTGTGTGTGTGTGTGTGTGTGTGTGTGTGTGTGTGTGTGTGTGTGTGTGTGTGTGTGTGTGTATTTAACTATACTTCTGGGGACTACATTTCCCCACTAGAGTAGTAAACAAACAACTGGGGACATTTTGTTGGTCCCTACAAGGTCAAATTCTATTTCTTGGGGGTTTAGGGTTAAGGTTAGAATTAGTGTTAGGTGTTAGGGTTTAGGATAAGGCTTAGGGTTAGATTTAGGAGCTAGGGTTAGGTTTAGGTCTAGGAGCTATTGTTGGGGTTAGGGTTAGGAGCTAGGGTTAAGGTTAGAATTAGTGTTAGGTGTTAGGGTTTAGGATAAGGCTTAGGGTTAGATTTAGGAGCTAGGGTTAAGGTTAGAATTAGTGTTAGGTGTTAGGGTTTAGGATAAGGCTTCGGGTTAGATTTAGGAGCTAGGGTTAGGGTTAGAATTAGTGTTAGGTGTTAGGGCTTAGGATAAGGCTTAGGGTTAGGGTTAGGAGCTAGGGTTAAGGTTAGAATTAGTGTTAGGTGTTAGGTCTTAGGATAAGGCTTAGGGTTAGGAGCTAGGGTTAAGGTTAGAATTAGTGTTAGGTGTTAGGGTTTAGGATAAGGCTTAGGGTTAGATTTAGGAGCTAGGTTTAGGGCTAGGAGCTATTGTTGGTTTTAGGGTTAGGGTTAGGAGCTAGGGTGAAGGTTAGAATTAGTGTTAGGTGTTAGGGTTTAGGATAAGGCTTCGGGTTAGATTTAGGAGCTAAGGTTAGGGTTAGAATTAGTGTTAGGTGTTAGGGTTTAGGATAAGGCTTAGGGTTAGATTTAGGAGCTAGGGTTAGGTTTAGGGCTAGGAGCTATTGTTGGTTTTAGGGTTAGGGTTAGGAGCTAGGGTTAAGGTTAGGTTTAGGGTTAAGGGTTAAGGAAAATAATATTTTGAATGGGACTGAATTTTGTCCCCTCGAGGTTCGTTGTACAAGATAGTTTCAACCTCTTATCAAATGAGCTTGCATGGAAACATGCTCTTAAAGATCTGATCTCACGGACGACCTTTGACCTGACCCCCCTTTCTTCACTGATTGACCTTTGAACCCTGAATGACCCGTCCTAGTATACTCACAATCTACTTTCTGAAAGAAACCTTTGGTACATGGTGCAGTGCATGCCCACGCTTTGGGTCCACTTTTCCCACCCCCTCCTCAATTACTACATTGAGTTAGGGTTAGGGTTAGGTTAGGGTTAGGTTAGGTTAGGTTAGGGTTAGGGTTTGGTTTAGGGTTAGGTTAGGGTTAGGTTTGGGTTAGTGTTAGGTTAGGGTTAGAGTTAGGGCTAACCCACTTTTCCCACCCCCTCCTCAAATACTACATTGGGTTAGGGTTAGTGTTAGGGTTAGTGTTAGGTTAGGGTTAGGGCTAACCCACTTTTCCCACCCCCTCCTCAATTACTACATTGGGTTAGGGTTAGGGTTAGGGCTAGGGCTAACCCACTCCCTCCTCAAATTCTACATTGGGTTAGGGTTAGGGTTAGGGCTAACCCACTTTTCCCACCCCCTCCTCAAATTCTACATTGGGTTAGGGTTAGGGTTAGGGCTAACCCACTTCCCACCCCCTCCTCAAATTCTACATTGGGTTAGGGTTAGGGTTAGGGCTAACCCACTTTTCCCACCCCCTCCTCAATTACTACATTGTCTTTGAAGAGGTCACTGTCAGCAAACAGATATGACTGATGTCTCATAGACAGATGGTGGCAGTTTGGTGTTACAGATCAGATGTGCTTTACTTCCAACGCAGTTATGATAAACAAAACACAAAATCCATTCATTATAAACATAACAGACTCCAGCGCCCCCCCCCCCCTGAATTAGACAGTGAGTTAAAGCACCCTGATCAGAGTGACATTATAGTTGGAGCCTCAATAGGTTCCAAGAGGATAACAAGAACACTTGTTTAGTAGCAGCCTAAAAACCAGCCAATCAGCATCAGAACATGATGACCTTGCCTTATCCCAGGCTAGATTATGTTTGTGAATAATACAAGACAGCTCAGAAGAAAACCATGCCTTATCCCTCCCTTTAACTCTGAACCTGTGGAATGGGGCATGTTTGTTTACTATTTGGAGAAAACCATGCATTATCCCTCTCTTTAACTCTGAACCTGTGGAATGGGGCATGTTTGTTTACTATTTGGAGAAAAGCATGCATTATCCCTCCCTTTAACTCTGAACCTGTGGAATGGGGCATGTTTGTTTACTATTTGGAGAAAAGCATGCATTATCCCTCCCTTTAACTCTGAACCTGTGGAATGGGGCATGTTTGTTTACTATTTGGAGAAAAGCATGCATTATCCCTCCCTTTAACTCTGAACCTGTGGAATGGGGCGTGTTTGTTTACTATTTGGAGAAAACCATGCATTATCCCAACCTTTAACTCTGAACCTGTGGAATGGGGCATGTTTGTTTACTATTTGGAGAAAACCATGCATTATCCCTCCCTTTAACTCTGAACCTGTGGAATGGGGCATGTTTGTTTACTATTTGGAGAAAAGCATGCATTATCCCTCCCTTTAACTCTGAACCTGTGGAATGGGGCATGTTTGTTTACTATTTGGAGAAAAGCATGCATTATCCCTCCCTTTAACTCTGAACCTGTGGAATGGGGCATGTTTGTTTACTATTTGGAGAAAAGCATGCATTATCCCTCCCTTTAACTCTGAACCTGTGGAATGGGGCGTGTTTGTTTACTATTTGGAGAAAACCATGCATTATCCCTCTCTTTAACTCTGAACCTGTGGAATGGGGCGTGTTTGTTTACTATTTGGAGAAAAGCATGCATTATCCCTCCCTTTAACTCTGAACCTGTGGAATGGGGCGTGTTTGTTTACTATTTGGAGAAAACCATGCATTATCCCTCTCTTTAACTCTGAACCTGTGGAATGGGGCGTGTTTGTTTACTATTTGGAGAAAACCATGCATTATCCCTCTCTTTAACTCTGAACCTGTGGAATGGGGCATGTTTGTTTACTATTTGGAGAAAAGCATGCATTATCCCTCCCTTTAACTCTGAACCTGTGGAATGGGGCATGTTTGTTTACTATTTGGAGAAAAGCATGCATTATCCCTCCCTTTAACTCTGAACCTGTGGAATGGGGCATGTTTGTTTACTATTTGGGGGGGGGGGGAATCCTCATGAAAGAATTTCCAGGCAGTTTCCACATCAGAAATAAGATCAATCTGCTCCAGTCAAAAATAAACAAATCATGAATGCCTGCTCATTAAAACTTTTAACATTTCTCTTATGAATAAAGCGTGGGTTTGTCTTAGGAACCTTAGTATTTATAACAGCAACAACAGCACAATGGTCACTTAAATTTTTTTTTTTTAACATCAATCTCAGAATATTTATGTGGAACATTTGTTAATATCAAATCAATCAGGGTAGTTTTCTCTGGACGTTTGAGATTTATAATAATAATAATAATATATGCCATTTAGCAGACGCTTTTATCCAAAGCGACTTACAGTCATGTGTGCATACATTCTACGTATGGGTGGTCCCGGGGATCGAACCCACTACCCTGGCGTTACAAGCGCCATGCTCTACCAACTGAGCTACAGAAGGAGATGAGATTAGCTGAGGCATAACCTGCCACAGCCTGCTCACCTCCAAACCAGAATGGCAAGAAGGTCATCCTACCACCACAGTAAGCCAATGTTGAGTAATGCCTTTTTCAGTGCATTTGGCCTATTTGTGGGTAAACTGACCTCTGTCTTTCAGCTCGTTTGTCCTCAATATAACTGCAACAGCCTGTCACAGTGCCAGTATAAAGGCCATGTTAATTGTGTGACGGTTGTGTATATCTGTGTATTTAAGTGTGTAGGTCCCTACAGTGTATGTCGGTGGTACTCATCGCGCGGCCCGCGAGCCCTTAATTTGCGGCTGCAGTGATACAAAAAACAATGATACAATTTCAATTTAATGCTTTAAAATAGCTTCAAAATAGAAACGCCACACTGTTCATACCTGACAGACAGTTTGTTAATTTCCCGACACTCAGGTCAGTCACCACATCCAACTCAGACGTACTGCAACATTTGTGCGTGTGATGGAAGAGTTGGAGTTTGAGTCAAGATTCAAGGATATCACGGCATTTTCAACTTAATTGAAAACACCTTTTCATGTGCCAGTGTTACCTCTGACCCCCAGTCATCACAGCCCTCTGTCCTGACCGTGCTGGAACAGAGAGTGAGATAGTGGAGCTGCGGGCATATGACACATCACCAGGTGAACTAAGATCAGGTGTTACCTGGTTCTGGACCAGTGTGCGCAAAAAGTGACATCACATGAAGAAACATTTCCAAAAAAAATTGATGTTTTTTATTTAACCAGTGGAGTCAATTAAAGAACAAATTCTTATTTAAAATGATTGTCTACCCCGACCAAACCTTCCCCTAAGCCGGATGACGCTGGGCCAACTCCCGATCAAGGCTGGTTGTGATACAGCACGGGATTGAACCAGGGTCTGTAGTGATACCTCTAGCAATGCAATGCTTTAGACCGCTGTGCCACTCAGGAGCACAACAATGAACATTGTGAAACAAAAACATAGAAACAGACTAACCAATACACACCTGGATGGCTTCATAAGGATAGCAAAAAACAGACTATACATTTACAATGAATTCTATTATATTTATATTTAGATCTTATACATGCGATGTGGCCTGATTTGATGTGTGCACGTGTATTTTTGTGATGTGCTGTACATCAAATCAATGTGCTCTGCCGTTGCTCTCAAATTGATCATTGATAATTGATAATTGATCATTGATCATTGATCATTGATAATATTGGAAGGAAAAGCACTACAAATGAAAGCTTCTGTGAGGCCCACTGAATGATTGTCTCAACCCAAAGTGTGTAAACACTGATCAATATGCACGAGGCATATACAGTATAGCCAAAGAGAAAGAGCCCCATCTAGCTAGTAACACTGGTCAATATGCACGATGCATATACAGTATAGCCAAAGAGAAAGAGCCCCATCTAGCTAGTAACACTGGTCAATATGCACGAGGCATATACAGTATAGCCAAAGAGAAAGAGCCCCATCTAGCTAGTAACACTGGTCAATATGCACGAGGCATATACAGTATAGCCAAAGAGAAAGAGCCCCATCTAGCTAGTAACACTGGTCAATATGCACGAGGCATATACTGTATAGCCAAAGAGAATGAGCCCATCTAGCTAGTAACACTGGTCAATATGCACGAGGCATATACAGTATAGCCAAAGAGAAAGAGCCCATTTAGCTAGTAAAATAAGCATTTCGCTGCACCTGCTATAACACTTGCAAATCTGTGTTACGCAACCAATAAACTTTGATTTGATCTACATAACAGAGATGATGATCCTATATTCTGGACTCGTAAAACGTTGAAATCGTCACAGATGCTCAATGAAAAAAAAAAAAGAAGGCCTAAAATTCACTTCCATAGCCGAGAGTGTTTTCTGTCATGCTATTGTTCTGTCATACAGCCCTCAGAGTAAGACAGTATTGTAGCGGTTGACAAATCTCCCCCATGTTTTCCCAGTCCTTTATTAAGTGATATACCGGTATGTGTCATGGGTCGTTATGTGTCATGGGTCGGTGATGTGGAAAAGGGAAACTAGGTGAGGGAAGTAGTCGCTATTCTAGTACCTCTTTCACAACTATAGGAGCATAGAAATAGAATGAATAGAACAGGCTTGGAAGCTACCAACCCTGGTAATATGACCGGTAACCTCATGGGTACACTCTCAGATTATACTTCGATGACTGCCCCCATGGAGAAGTAACCACTAGTACCTGTTTCAGAACAATAGGGCTGTGTCTCATTACATCCAACTTTTACCCTACTTAGGGCCCGATTTAGATATTGATACCTTTCCTAGACACGCCTTTCCTAGACACGCCTTTCCTAGACACGCCTTTCCTACACACGCCTTTCCTACACACACCTTTCCTAGACACGCCTTGTGTGTCTACAGATACACTGTATTAATGAAGGTGGGTTGGAGGAGTGTCTACATATCATTAATATGGTGTATCTGTAGACACGCCCCCATTAATATGGTGTATCTATAGACACGCCTCCAACACACCTCCATTAATATGGTGTATCTATAGACACGCCTCCATTAATATGGTGTATCTGTAGACACGCCTCCAACACACCTCCATTAATATGGTGTATCTATAGACACGCCTCCAACACACCTCCATTAATATGGTGTATCTATAGACACGCCTCCACCACACCTCCATTAATATGGTGTATCTATAGACACGCCCCCACTACACCTCCATTAATATGGTGTATCTGTAGACACGCCTCCAACACACCTCCATTAATATGGTGTATCTGTAGACACGCCTCCATTAATATGGTGTATCTGTAGACACGCCTCCAACACACCTCCATTAATATGGTGTATCTGTAGACACGCCTCCAACACACCTCCATTAATATGGTGTATCTGTAGACACGCCTCCAACACACCTCCATTAATATGGTGTATCTGTAGACACGCCTCCAACACACCTTCATTAATATGGTGTATCTATAGACACGCCTCCATTAATATGGTGTATCTGTAGACACGCCTCCAACACACCTCCATTAATATGGTGTATCTATAGACACGCCTCCATTAATATGGTGTATCTGTAGACACGCCTCCAACACACCTCCATTAATATGGTGTATCTATAGACACGCCTCCATTAATATGGTGTATCTATAGACACGCCTCCATTAATATGGTGTATCTGTAGACACGCCTCCAACACACCTCCATTAATATGGTGTATCTATAGACACGCCTCCATTAATATGGTGTATCTGTAGACACGCCTCCATTAATATGGTGTATCTGTAGAGACACCTCCATTAATATGGTGTATCTATAGACACGCCTCCAACACACCTCCATTAATATGGTGTATGTATAGACACGCCTCCATTAATATGGTGCATCTATAGACACGCCTCCAACACACCTCCATTAATATGGTGTATCTGTAGACACGCCTCCAACACATCTTCATTAATATGGTGTATCTATAGACACGCCTCCATTAATATGGTGTATCTGTAGACACGCCTCCAACACACCTCCATTAATATGGTGTATCTATAGACACGCCTCCATTAATATGGTGTATCTGTAGACACGCCTCCAACACACCTCCATTAATATGGTGTATCTATAGACACGCCTCCATTAATATGGTGTATCTATAGACACGCCTCCATTAATATGGTGTATCTGTAGACACGCCTCCAACACACCTCCATTAATATGGTGTATCTATAGACACGCCTCCATTAATATGGTGTATCTGTAGACACGCCTCCAACACACCTCCATTAATATGGTGTATCTATAGACACGCCTCCATTAATATGGTGTATCTGTAGACACGCCTCCATTAATATGGTGTATCTGTAGACACACCTCCATTAATATGGTGTATCTATAGACACGCCTCCAACACACCTCCATTAATATGGTGTATGTATAGACACGCCTCCATTAATATGGTGCATCTATAGACACGCCTCCAACACACCTCCATTAATATGGTGTATCTATAGACACGCCTCCACCACACCTCCATTAATATGGTGTATGTATAGACACGCCTCCACCACACCTCCATTAATATGGTGCATCTATAGACACGCCTCCAACACACCTCCATTAATATGGTGTATCTGTAGACACGCCTCCAACACACCTCCATTAATATGGTGTATCTGTAGACACGCCTCCAACACACCTCCATTAATATGGTGTATCTGTAGACACGCGTCGGGAATCGGCCCCTTAGTGCGCTACTGAAGACCATGGCCCATAGGGTTACAGTCAAAAGTAGTGCATTATATTGGGGTTATAGGGGGCCACTTTGAACACAGACTAGGAGTTGCCTAATTAAGCAATAAGGCCAGAGGAGGTGTGGCAAATGGCCGATATACCACGGCTAAGGGATGTTAAAAGCACGACGTAACGTGGAGTGCCTTGACACTGCCCTTAGCTGTGGTATATTGGCCATATACCAAAAACCCCAGAGGTGCCTTATTGCTATTATAAACTGGTTACCAATGTGATTAGAGCAGTAAAAAATAAAATGTTTTGTCATACCGGTGGTATACGGTCTGATATACCATGGCTGTCAGCCAATCAGCATTCAGAGCTTGAACCACCCAGTTTATAATTGCGAATACTCTCCCTCTATTGTACTCACAGCTGAGTTGACGCTGTTCAACTGCACCATATTTACATTGTGAACGTACCTACCGACCATCTGTTCAGAGAGTTTCTGATAGAGGGGGTTGGATATATAAATGAGTTCATTGTGGTAAGGTGTCCTTCACTGAGTGACTGTAACATTCAAAACAAAACACACAATTTGTACAAGTACTGGAGAGCAAATTTTGTCTTTATTATGAGGGGATTCAAAGGAAAGGCTCTGGGATGGCCCGGGGATGCATGTTGTGTAGGAAACTATGCAGATGACTGTGCTCAGACCATCTGAGTAAAACCACACGGTGAAACTGAACCCCTTATCAACTGAAAGACCGCTGACGGAGCCACTGTGTAAAGGTCAAATTACTTCTGAACCCCATGAACACAGAACAACACACAAACTTTCATATTTTCAATTTGATTTTTTTTTTTATTATGAAAGATAACATTTTTTTTTTTTTTTTTCCGTGAATGCAAAAGCTGATAATAAATTAAACGCTCAGACACTGGGGAAGGAGGAGGGGGGTCATCCTCGGGAGGCCATCTGTTAAGAGGGGGTGGTGGTGGGGGGCCAGCAGGAGGGAGTGG
>NC_060174.1:3929180-4071680 GCF_021184085.1 Oncorhynchus gorbuscha | reverse complement strand
GATATACTGGAAATCTAACTAGATACTGGACACCTATCTAGATAAGGGACACCTAACTAGATACTGGACACCTAACTAGGCCGGCACTAAACCAGGTGGGGAGAAGACCTGGCTGGATTGGTCTCTGTGTCTGTCTGTCTGTCTGTCTGTCTGTCTGTCTGTCTGTCTGTCTGTCTGTCTGTCTGTCTGTCTGTCTGTCTGTCTGTCTGTCTGTCTGTCTGTCTGTCTGTCTGTCTGTCTGTCTGTCTGTCTGTCTGTCTGTCTGTCTGTCTGTCTGTCTGTCTGTCTGTCTGTCTGTCTGTCTGTCTGTCTGTCTGTCTGTCTGTCTGTCTGTCTGTCTGTCTGTCTGTCTGTCTGTCTGTCTGTCTGTCTGTCTGTCTGTCTGTCTGTCTGTCTGTCTGTCTGTCTGTCTGTCTGTCTGTCTGTCTGTCTGTCTGTCTGTCTGTCTGTCTGTCTGTCTGTCTGTCTGTCTGTCTGTCTGTCTGTCTGTCTGTCTGTCTGTCTGTGTGAGAGGAATAGGAGTCTCTGGGGAGATGGAGGTACTGCTGGGCCGGCAGAAGTTGGGCTAATGATTATTGTGTCCAAGTTTGTTTATTTTGTTATACAGTTCTTCTCTGGTCCTCTCTCTGTGGTTAAAAACAAATCCAAATCAAATCAAATCAAAAATCAACTCAAATGTATTTATATAGCCCTTCGTACATCAGCTGATGTCTCAAAGAGCTGTACAGAAACTCAGCCTGAAACCCCAAACAGCAAAGCAATGCAGATGTAGAAGATGTATCAGTCATTATATCCTTTTCATTCAGAGATATACAAAATGAGTTAGACATAAATTAAAAGGCTGTATGTCCATAAACAGTTATAATGAGTTTTAGGTTAACTGGTCTAAGAGGTTGTCACTCTCACATAAAACGTTATTATTAAAGTTATCGCTAATACGTTTAAAAGGTTTAATCTTTAAATCTTCAATTAGATAATTAATTGTTACAAAAAATATATATCATGACCATTTCGGTTCAAAATGAACATTACACTAAAATTTAACTTCTAAATCAATCCCCCCAAAAAAGGCTACTTTTAAAATTAAATGTACTTACACTTAAATATGAAGGAATATTCCAGACGGTTAAAGTGATGGTCCTGTAGTTGTTATATGATAGAGAGATAGAAACAGAAAGACAGACTCTACTGCCTGCCTCCTTTTCAGTGTGTCTGTGTGTTGAGGGGGCAGTTTTGGGTTGTCTCTTTTCTAAGGGCAGGCCCAACCGGCACAGCAGCTGTGGCAGCCAGGGGATGGCCTGCCTGCCTGTGTGAAGGTTTACTAGCAGCCCGGAGGGGAGGAGGGGTGACTGGGCTCAAAGCTGTCTGACTGGCTGGGAGCTCACTCCCTTTGTTTAGGGTGCCTGACAGTGGGTGGTGGAGGGGGAGAGAATCCTTTTTGAGTTCAATACTTACTGTTCAATTCTAAAAAAAAATTTGTGGTTGTTGTTTTGTGTTTTTAATTGTTTTATTAGTCTTGCTTTGGCAATGTAAACATATGTTTCCCATTCCAATAAAGCACATTTCAATTGAAAGAGAGAGATTATTTCACCATTATGGCCTATTTATTGCCTTACCTCCCTAATCTTACTACATTTGCACACACTGTATATACGTTTGTTTATCCCATGTGTGTCCCAAAATGTAACCCCAAATCCAAAGACTTCTTTTCTCTATCTGCAGCAGTAATTGGGTTGATAATTATTGTGTCCCAGCTTGTTTATTTTGTTTTGCTGTTCTTGTCTCTGTGGTTAAAAAGATTCCGATACGGCTTGTCTTCAGTCATTATATCCTTTGAGATGAACGTATGAGTCTCATTTATATCGTATCCGGACTGAAAAGAAGGGCTCGTCCGGGATTTGAACCCGGGACCTCTCGCACCCAAAGCGAGAATCATACCCCTAGACCAACGAGCCACGATAAAAAACAAAATAACATTTTACCAGATATAGATAGGTAACTAACTATACCTTCATTTTAAGACTGATTGGATACCACAACTGGCACGGCTTGGATGCCACAAATGGCACTATTTAAATAACATCCGCAGATATCACGGGGAACACATTCGTTTTGGATGTAGCAAACGTCAAAAGTAAAAGAAAAAAAAAAAGGGCTCGTCCGGGATTTGAACCCGGGACCTCTCGCACCCGAAGCGAGAATCATACCCCTAGACCAACGAGCCGCGTGCACTGGCAGGTGACATTTTGACGTTATAAATGACTATAACACAACAGCAAACCATTATTTTGAACCTGCAATTCCGAGAATATAAAGCATTTCTCAATGCGCCAGGTAATTAGCCAAATTGTACATGTTGCATTGCTTGTTTCAGGATGGGACTAATGTGTTACCGAAACGTTGGCTGGCTAACTAACTAGCTTAGCTAACGTTATCACATACGTTACCGATAGCTTTACATGCCGGCATAGCTTCAACTCACAACTTGGCTAGCTATCTATCTAGCTACTGTAGCTAGCAAACTATATAGCTACTGTATCTGTCTAGCTACTGTATCTAGCTAACTATCTAGCTACTGTATCTCTGTAGCTAGCTAACTATCTAGCTACTGTATCTAGCTAACTATCTAGCTACTGTATAGCTAACTATCTAGCTAACCATCTAGCTAACTATCTAGCTACTGTATCTCTGTAGCTAGCTAACTATTTAGCTATCAATCTAACTACTGCATCTAGCTAACTATCTATTTATCTAGCTACTGTATCTATCTAGCTATCTATCTAGCTACTGTATCTAGCTACTGTATCTATCTAGCTACTGTATCTATCTAGCTATCTATCTAGCTACTGGATCAAGCTAACTATCTAGCTACTGGATCAAGCTATCTATCTAGCTACTGTATCTAGCTAACTAACTATCTAGCTAACTATCTAGCTACCTATCTAGCTAACTATCTAGCTACTGTATCTAGCTAACTATCTAGCTACCTATCTAGCTAACTATCTAGCTACTGTAGCTAGCTAACTATCTAGCTACCTATCAAGCTATCTATCTAGCTACTGTATCTAACTAACTATCTAGCTACTGTATCTAACTATCTATCTAGCTAACCATCTAGCTACTGTATCTAGCTAACTATCTATCTAGCTACTGTATCTAGCTACCTATTTAGCTACCTATCAAGCTATCTATCTAGCTACTGTATCTAACTAACTATCTAGCTACTGTATCTAACTAACTATCTAGCTACTGTATCTAGCTAACTATCTATCTAGCTACTGTATCTAGCTAACTATCTAGCTACCTATCAAGCTATCTATCTAGCTACTGTATCTAACTAACTATCTAGCTACTGTATCTAACTATCTATCTAGCTAACCATCTAGCTACTGTATCTAGCTAACTATCTATCTAGCTACCTATCTAGCTACTGTATCTAACTAACTATCTAGCTACTGTATCTAGCTAACTATCTAGCTACCTATCTAGCTAACTATCTAGCTACTGTATCTAGCTAACTATCTATCTAGCTACTGTATCTAGCTAACTATCTAGCTACCTATCAAGCTATCTATCTAGCTACTGTATCTAACTATCTAGCTACTGTATCTAGCTACTGTATCTAACTAACTATCTAGCTACTGTATCTAGCTATCTATCTGTAAACACAACAGTTGTTATATCCCAGAATGCCCTGCGGGGAGGAAACGGACTGTAAACACAACAGTTGTTATATCCCAGAATGCCCTGCGCGGGAGGAAACGGACTGTAAACACAACAGTTGTTATATCCCAGAATGCCCTGCGCGGGAGGAAACGGACTGTAAACACAACAGTTGTAATATCCCAGAATGCCCTGCGGGGGGAGGAAACGGACTGTAAACTCAACAGTTGTAATATCCCAGAATGCCCTGCGGGGGGAGGAAACGGACTGTAAACTCAACAGTTGTTATATCCCAGAATGCCCTGCGGGGGGAGGAAACGGACTGTAAACTCAACAGTTGTTATATCCCAGAATGCCCTGCGGGGGGAGGAAACGGACTGTAAACACAACAGTTGTTATCTAGAGCTCACTAGTAGCAACTAGCTGCTATCTGACGTTACCAGGCCTTACTATTCCTGTGAGTATCATCATATATTAGTATAATAATCGATTATCTCGTGGTTTCACACGTGTAAGTTACAGCAAATTAATCGAATATCCTATATTGACATGAATGTCATCAACGTTAATAAATTCATAGCTAGTTATTAAGTGTCTCTAGTAACAGTCAAGCTAGCTAACCAAGTTGCTAACTCGTTTAGTGGCTAACAAGCGAATGTAATGTTATACTGTCCTTGACTTACTTTAGTTAGCTAACGTTAACTAGTACAAACAAAAAACAAAAAACTGCATTGTCTGGCAAGCTAGCTAGCTGACAGTCGATACATTTAGATACAATCTGGTTGGCTAACACGTTTTGTTGATAAGTTGGCGTAGTGGTCTGTCTGATCAAAACACTCTGCAGATAGTACTGATGATGGACTGATAACTGATAGCTGTCTTACTGTCATGTACGTGCATTTCAAAGTAGCTTCCGGGTCCTAATCACGAGTCATACGTTCATGTTTTTATTTACAGGGACCATGTAGCAAAGTGGATGCCGGTTAGAAGCCAATTACTAGAGATGGATGCCTTTTTGGGATCTCTGCAAGACCATGACGTGAGGTGAGAGCAGATACGAGCAGCTGCCTTTTAGTTCTAATAGGAGTAACTATGTATTGGAAGATATCTATGTTGTTGTTGTTGTTTGTTTTTTTAAAGACCTCAAGCATTTCAGAAAATAAATGTTGTCCTGCTCCGCCCTTCCCAGCTCTGTCCTCACGTCCTGTGAGCCCGAGCTGCAGGAGCTGATGAGACAAATAGACATCATGGTGAACCAGAAGAGGACGGAGTGGGAGGCAGAGATCCGTGCCATGGAGCTGCGTCTGCACAGAGGAGAAGAGGAGCTCCTCTCAGCCAGAAACCTCATAGACCAAAGGAACTCGGAGGTACGGTTGTGCATAGATATTATTGTTGTTGTTATTGTACGATTTGTATTTATTTTCAAACAATACAAAACACGTACAAAGATTATGCAAAGGCAGACAACGAACATCACCCATCTCCAGACTCCCCCTGCACACACCCCCATCCCCAGACTCCCCCTGCACACACCCCCATCTCCAGACTCTCCCTGCTCACACCCCCATCTCCAGACTCTCCCTGCTCACACCCCCATCTCCAGACTCCCCCTGCACACACCCCCATCTCCAGACTCCCCTGCTCACACCCCATCTCCAGACTCCCCCTGCACACACCCCCATCCCCAGACCCCCCCCCTGCACACACCCCCATCTCCAGACTCCCCTGCTCACACCCCCATCTCCAGACTCCCCCTGCTCACACCCCCATCTCCAGACACCCCCTGCTCACACCCCCATCTCCAGACTCCCCCTGCTCACACCCCCATCTCCAGACTCCCCTGCTCACACCCCAATCCCCAGACACCCCCTGCTCACACCCCCATCCCCAGACACCCCCTGCTCACACCCCAATCTCCAGACTCCCCTGCTCACACCCCAATCCCCAGACACCCCCTGCTCACACCCCCATCCCCAGACACCCCCTGCTCACACCCCCATCTCCAGACTCCCCCTGCTCACACCCCAATCCCCAGACACCCCTGCTCACACCCCAATCTCCAGACTCCCCCTGCACACACCCCCATCTCCAGACTCCCCTGCTCACACCCCTATCTCCAGACTCCCCAGCACACCCCCATCCCCAGACCCCCCCCCCTGCACACCCCCCATCTCCAGACTCCCCCTGCTCACACCCCCATCTCCAGACTCCCCCTGCTCACACCCCCATCTCCAGACACCCCCTGCTCACACCCCCATCTCCAGACTCCCCTGCTCACACCCCCATCTCCAGACTCCCCCTGCTCACACCCCAATCCCCAGACACCCCCTGCTCACACCCCCATCCCCAGACACCCCCTGCTCACACCCCAATCAGACTCCCCCTGCTCACACCCCAATCCCCAGACACCCCCTGCTCACACCCCCATCCCCAGACACCCCCCTCACACCCCCCTCCAGACTCCCCTGCTCACACCCCAATCCCCAGACACCCCTGCTCACACCCCAATCTCCAGACTCCCCCTGCTCACCCCCCATCTCCAGACTCCCCCTGCACACACCCCCATCTCCAGACTCCCCTGCTCACACCCCCATCTCCAGACTCCCCCTGCTCACACCCCATCTCCAGACTCCCCTGCTCATCCCCAGACACCCCTGCTCACACCCCAATCCCCAGACACCCCTGCTCACACCCCCATCCCCAGACACCCCCTGCTCACACCCCAATCCCCAGACACCCCCTGCTCACACCCCAATCCCCAGACACCCCCTGCTCACACCCCAATCCCCAGACACCCCCTGCTCACCCCCAATCCCCAGACACCCCCTGCTCATCCCCAGACACCCCCTGCTCATCCCCAATCCCCAGACACCCCCTGCTCACACCCCCCATCCCCAGACACCCCCTGCTCACACCCCCATCCCCAGACACCCCCTGCTCACACCCCCATCTCCAGACACCCCCTGCTCACACCCCCATCCCCAGACACCCCCATCTCCAGACTCCCCCTGCTCACACCCCCATCCCCAGACACCCCCATCCCCAGACACCCCCATCCCCAGACACCCCCATCCCCAGACACCCCCATCCCCAGACACCCCCATCCCCAGACACCCCCAATCCCCAGACCCCCCCCCCACACACCCCCATCCCCAGACTCCCCTGCTCATCCCCATCCCCAGACACCCCCATCCCCAGACACCCCCATCCCCAGACACCCCCATCCCCAGACACCCCCATCCCCAGACACCCCCATCCCCAGACACCCCCATCCCCAGACACCCCCTCACACCCCCATCCCCAGACACCCCCTGCTCACACCCCCATCTCCAGACACCCCTGCTCACATCCCCAGACACCCCCATCTCCAGACTCCCCTGCTCACACCCCCATCCCCAGACACCCCCATCCCCAGACACCCCCATCCCCAGACACCCCCATCCCCAGACACCCCCATCCCCAGACACCCCAATCCCCAGACCCCCCCCCCTGCACACACCCCCATCCCCAGACTCCCCCTGCTCACACCCCCATCCCCAGACACCCCCATCCCCAGACACCCCATCCCCAGACACCCCCATCCCCAGACACCCCCATCCCCAGACACCCCCATCCCCAGACTCCCCCTGCACACACCCCCATCTCCAGACTCCCCCTGCACACACCCCATCTCCAGACTCCCCCTGCTCACACCCCTATCTCCAGACTCCCCCTGCACACACCCCCATCCCCAGACCCCCCCTGCACACCCCCCATCTCCAGACTCCCCTGCTCACACCCCATCTCCAGACTCCCCTGCTCATCATCTCCAGACACCCCCTGCTCACACCCCATCTCCAGACTCCCCCTGCTCACACCCCCATCTCCAGACTCCCCTGCTCACACCCCAATCCCCAGACACCCCCTGCTCACACCCCCATCCCCAGACACCCCTGCTCACACCCCAATCTCCAGACTCCCCCTGCTCACACCCCAATCCCCAGACACCCCCTGCTCACACCCCCATCCCCAGACACCCCTGCTCACACCCCCATCTCCAGACTCCCCCTGCTCACACCCCAATCCCCAGACACCCCCTGCTCACACCCCAATCTCCAGACTCCCCCTGCACACACCCCCATCTCCAGACTCCCCCTGCTCACACCCCTATCTCCAGACTCCCCCTGCACACACCCCATCCCCAGACCCCCCCTGCACACACCCCATCTCCAGACTCCCCCTGCTCACACCCCCATCTCCAGACTCCCCTGCTCACACCCCCATCTCCAGACACCCCTGCTCACACCCCCATCTCCAGACTCCCCCTGCTCACACCCCCATCTCCAGACTCCCCTGCTCACACCCCAATCCCCAGACACCCCCTGCTCACACCCCCATCCCCAGACACCCCCTGCTCACACCCCAATCTCCAGACTCCCCCTGCTCACACCCCAATCCCCAGACACCCCCTGCTCACACCCCCATCCCCAGACACCCCTGCTCACACCCCCATCTCCAGACTCCCCTGCTCACACCCCAATCCCCAGACACCCCCTGCTCACACCCCAATCTCCAGACTCCCCTGCTCACACCCCAATCTCCAGACTCCCCCTGCACACACCCCCATCTCCAGACTCCCCCTGCTCACACCCCCATCCCCAGACACCCCCTGCTCACACCCCCATCCCCAGACACCCCCCTGCTCACACCCCCATCCCCAGACTCCCCTGCTCACACCCCCATCTCCAGACTCCCCCTGCACACACCCCCATCTCCAGACTCCCCTGCTCACACCCCCATCTCCAGACACCCCCTGCACACACCCCCATCTCCAGACTCCCCCTGCTCACACCCCCATCTCCAGACTCCCCCTGCTCACACCCCCATCTCCAGACTCCCCTGCTCACACCCCCATCCCCAGACACCCCCTGCTCACACCCCAATCCCCAGACACCCCCTGCTCACACCCCCATCCCCAGACACCCCCTGCTCACACCCCAATCTCCAGACACCCCCTGCTCACACCCCAATCCCCAGACACCCCTGCTCACACCCCAATCCCCAGACACCCCCTGCTCACACCCCAATCCCCAGACACCCCTGCTCACACCCCAATCCCCAGACACCCCCTGCTCACACCCCAATCCCCAGACACCCCCTGCTCACACCCCCATCCCCAGACACCCCTGCTCACACCCCCATCCCCAGACACCCCCTGCTCACACCCCCATCTCCAGACACCCCCTGCTCACACCCCCATCCCCAGACACCCCCATCTCCAGACTCCCCTGCTCACACCCCCATCCCCAGACACCCCCATCCCCAGACACCCCCATCCCCAGACACCCCCATCCCCAGACACCCCCATCCCCAGACACCCCCATCCCCAGACACCCCAATCCCCAGACCCCCCTGCACACACCCCCATCCCCAGACTCCCCCTGCTCACACCCCCATCCCCAGACACCCCCATCCCCAGACACCCCCATCCCCAGACACCCCCATCCCCAGACACCCCCATCCCCAGACACCCCCATCCCCAGACACCCCCATCCCCAGACACCCCTGCTCACACCCCCATCCCCAGACACCCCCTGCTCACACCCCCATCTCCAGACACCCCCTGCTCACATCCCCAGACACCCCCATCTCCAGACTCCCCTGCTCACACCCCCATCCCCAGACACCCCCATCCCCAGACACCCCCATCCCCAGACACCCCCATCCCCAGACACCCCCATCCCCAGACACCCCAATCCCCAGACCCCCCCCCCCCCCTGCACACACCCCCCATCCCCAGACTCCCCCTGCTCACACCCCCATCCCCAGACACCCCCATCCCCAGACACCCCCATCCCCAGACACCCCCATCCCCAGACACCCCCATCCCCAGACACCCCCATCCCCAGACACCCCCATCCCCAGACACCCCCATCCCCAGACTCCCCCATCCCCAGCGCCTGCATCCCCAGACTCCCCCATCCCCAGACACCCCCATCCCCAGCGCCTGCATCCCCAGACACCCCCATCCCCAGACTCCCCCATCCCCAGCGCCTGCATCCCCAGACACCCCCATCCCCAGACACCCCCATCCCCAGACTCCCCCATCCCCAGCGCCTGCATCCCCAGACACCCCCATCCCCAGACTCCCCCATCCCCAGCGCCTGCATCCCCAGCGCCTGCATCCCCAGCGCCTGCATCCCCAGACACCCCCATCCCCAGACACCCCCATCCCCAGACACCCCCATCCCCAGACACCCCCATCCCCAGACACCCCCATCCCCAGACTCCCCCATCCCCAGACTCCCCCATCCCCAGAACCCCCATCCCGGCGCCTGCATCCCCAGACACCCCCATCCCCAGACACCCCCATCCCCAGACACCCCCATCCCCAGACACCCCCATCCCCAGACACCCCCATCCCCAGACACCCCCATCCCCAGACTCCCCCATCCCCAGCGCCTGCATCCCCAGACACCCCCATCCCCAGACTCCCCCATCCCCAGCGCCTGCATCCCCAGACACCCCCATCCCCAGACTCCCCCATGCCCAGCGCCCCCATCCCCAGACTCCCCCATCCCCAGACTCCCCCATCCCCAGACTCCCCCATCCCCAGACACCCCCATCCCCAGACTCCCCCATCCCCAGCGCCCCCATCCCCAGACTCCCCCATCCCCAGACTCCCCCATCCCCAGACACCCCCATCCCCAGACACCCCCATCCCCAGACACCCCCATCCCCAGCGCCCCCATCCCCAGCGCCCCCATCCCCAGACACCCCCATCCCCAGACACCCCCATCCCCAGACACCCCCATCCCCAGACACCCCCATCCCCAGAGCCCCCATCCCCAGACACCCCCATCCCCAGACACCCCCATCCCCAGACACCCCATCCCCAGACACCCCCATCCCCAGACTTCCCCAGCGCCTGCATCCCCAGACACCCCCATCCCCAGACACCCCCATCCCCAGACACCCCCATCCCCAGACACCCCCATCCCCAGACTCCCCCAGCGCCTCCATCCCCAGACACCCCCATCCCCAGACACCCCCATCCCCAGACACCCCCATCCCCAGACACCCCCATCCCCAGACTCCCCCATCCCCAGACTCCCCCATCCCCAGACTCCCCCATCCCCAGACTCCCCCATCCCCAGACACCCCCATCCCCAGACTCCCCCATCCCCAGACACCCCCATTCCCAGACTCCCCCATCCCCAGACACCCCCATCCCCAGCGCCTGCATCCCCAGACATCCCCAGACACCCCCATCCCCAGACACCCCCATCCCCAGACTCCCCCATCCCCAGACACCCCCAGCGCCTGCATCCCCAGACACCCCCATCCCCAGACACCCCCATCCCCAGACACCCCCATCCCCAGCGCCTGCATCCCCAGACACCCCCATCCCCAGACTCCCCCATCCCCAGACACCCCCATCCCCAGACACCCCCATCCCCAGACACCCCCATCCCCAGCGCCTGCATCCCCAGACACCCCCATCCCCAGACACCCCCATCCCCAGACACCCCCATCCCCAGACACCCCCATCCCCAGACTCCCCATCCCCAGACACCCCCATCCCCAGACACCCCCATCCCCAGCGCCTGCATCCCCAGACACCCCCATCCCCAGCGCCTGCATCCCCAGACACCCCCATCCCCAGACTCCCCCATCCCCAGACACCCCCATCCCCAGACTCCCCCATCCCCAGACACCCCCATCCCCAGACACCCCCATCCCCAGACACCCCCATCCCCAGACTCCCCCATCCCCAGACACCCCCATCCCCAGACACCCCCATCCCAAGACACCCCCATCCCCAGCGCCTGCAGACACCCCCATCCCCAGACACCCCCATCCCCAGACACCCCCATCCCCAGACACCCCCATCCCCAGACACCCCCATCCCCAGACACCCCCATCCCCAGACACCCCCATCCCCAGCGCCTGCATCCCCAGACTCCCCCATCCCCAGACACCCCCATCCCCAGACACCCCCATCCCCAGACACCCCCATCCCCAGACTCCCCCATCCCCAGACATCCCCAGCGCCTGCATCCCCAGACACCCCCATCCCCAGACACCCCCATCCCCAGACACCCCCATCCCCAGACTCCCCCATCCCCAGACACCCCCCCATCCCCAGACACCCCCATCCCCAGACACCCCCATCCCCAGACACCCCCATCCCCAGACACCCCCATCCCCAGACACCCCCATCCCCAGACACCCCCATCCCCAGACACCCCCATCCCCAGCGCCTGCATCCCCAGACTCCCCATCCCCAGACACCCCCATCCCCAGACACCCCCATCCCCAGACACCCCCATCCCCAGACTCCCCCATCCCCAGACATCCCCAGCGCCTGCATCCCCAGACACCCCCATCCCCAGACACCCCCATCCCCAGACACCCCCATCCCCAGACTCCCCCATCCCCAGACACCCCCATCCCCAGACACCCCCATCCCCAGACACCCCCAGCGCCTGCATCCCCAGACACCCCCATCCCCAGACTCCCCCATCCCCAGACTCCCCCTCCCCAGACTCCCCATCCCCAGGCGCCTGCATCCCCAGACACCCCCATCCCCAGACTCCCCCATCCCCAGCGCCCCCATCCCCAGACTCCCCATCCCCAGACTCCCCCATCCCCAGACTCCCCCATCCCCAGCGCCTGCATCCCCAGACACCCCCATCCCCAGCGCCTGCATCCCCAGACTCCCCATCCCCAGACTCCCCCATCCCCAGACTCCCCCATCCCCAGACTCCCCCATCCCCAGACTCCCCCATCCCCAGACACCCCCATCCCCAGCGCCTGCATCCCCAGACTCCCCCATCCCCAGACTCCCCCATCACTCTCGGCCACATGGTCTCAAGCAGGGGCCATTTTATTTCTCTCCATCGCCCCACACACTTTTCAATTTTAAGATCATAAAGCATTTGACCTTTCCATTTTGTTAACGATGGAGGATTGGTTGATTTCCAGTTTTAAGTATACCTTTTTTTCCAAGAGGATTGACAAGAAAACTATTGTCCAACCCATTGGGTATCTCACCCCACACATACAATTATCTGTAAGGTCCCTCAGTCCAGTAGTGAATTTCAAACATGGATTCAACCACAAAGGGATATTCAATGTCTGCTTAGTTTTTTATTTTTGCCCATCTACCAATAGATGTCCTTCTTTTGCGAGACATTGGAAAACCTCACTGGTCTTTGTGGTTGAATCTGTGTTTGAAATTCACTGCTCGACTGAGGGACCTTAAAGATAATTGTATGTGTGAGGTAGAGAGATGAGGGACCTTACAGATAATTCCATGTGTGGGGTACAGAGATGAGGTAGTCGTTGAAAAATCATGTTAAACACTATTATTGAACACAGAGTGAGTCCATGCAACTTATTATGTGACTCGTTAAGCACATTTTTACTCCTGAACGTATTTAGGATTCCCATAATAAAGGGGTTGAATACTTATTGACTCAAAAAAAAAAAACATGATTCCACTTTGACATTATTGGGTATTGTATGTAGATCAGTTACAACATCTTAATTGAATCTATTTTAAATTCAGGCTGTAACGTAACAAAATGTGGGGAAAAAGTCAAGGGGTCTGAATACTTTCTGAAGGCAGTATATATCATCTCTGTTTTAACTCCTGATGTCTCACTCCTTGCCTTTTTATACCCTGTGGAAGATGTACAAAGTGACAGTGGCTATAGTTTCACTGTTAGACCTGCAGAACACTGGCTGTCGGTTGTTGAAAGTGGTAGTGGAGAAAGAGCTGATGCAGGTGAACTAGACTGAGCGGCTATGTGGAAGTAGAATTGCAAAACTCTCTTAATTTTCCCTAAATTCTCCAGTTTTCTAGAAATCCTGTTTAGAAGATAATTGTAATAAGCAAAAAAAAAAAAAATGCATTTGGAATCCTTCAACCAGGATTTCTGCAAAACCTGCAAATTCGAGGAAAGTTGTCAGATTTTTGCAACCCAAATGTGTGAGGCAATCTTTTCTACTGCATGTAACTGTGAGCGTTCAGCTTTCCGTCAGTCTCCGTCAACGTAACGTGTGGGGCCTAAAACTGAGCTCGAATGCTAATCTCCCAGAAGAAACACACTAATGGAATGAACTGCGAAGGCTGTCATGTTGTTGTTGGTGAGAACTTACACTAGAGATGAGGTCCGACACATCGAGACACAACATTGGAACAATTCTGTGACTACTACAAAAAGTTTGTTTTAATTTAACATGCATTGCTGCACGACAGTGTCAGTTCCTAAAGTGTGTTTTGTAGCTGTGAATGCAGCCTGCCTACCGGGTTCTCTTTACACGAGCCTGTTTATCTTCTCACAGGCTGGGTTGCTCCGCAAGCAGCTAAATGAGGTCCAGACAGGGAAGCAAGAGCTGGTCATTAAATATGAGGAACAACTGCAGCGTGTCAAAGATGAGGTACGTTAGTGAGCGCTTTAGTGCAACACAAAGATGCTGTCGGTCTGTCCGTTAGTCTGTCTGCGTATCTGTCTGTCAGTCTGTCTACCTGTCTGCGTATCTGTCCGTTAGTCAGTCTACCTGTCTGTCTGTCTGTCTACCTGTCTGTCAGTCTGTCTACCTATCTGTCTGTCAGTCTGTCTGTCTGTCTACCTATCTGTCTGTCAGTCTGTCTGTCAGTCTGTCTACCTATCTGTCAGTCTGTCAGTCTGTCTGTCTGTCCGACAGTCTGTCTGTGTATCTGTCTGTCTGTCCATCTGTCTTTACTCTAGATTAGAGAACCAATAATATCCATTTTCCGTATGCTCAAGGTGCTTACATAGTACGGGTGAAACCCAGTCTAGTCTAATGTGTACAGAGAGCTGCATGAATCAAGCCACACCATTCCCATGTCTCCTCCCTCCCTCCCTCCCTCCAGTTGTCTAAGCTGAAACGCAGCTACCAGAAGCTTCAGAGTAAACAGCTGAAGGAGTCTCGTGAAGGAGCCAAGAGCCGAGAGGAGGACAGGACAGAGGTGACCCGCCTCAATGGAAAGATAGAGGTACGGCCTGGTTCTTTTCTCAGAAGCTATGGACCAGTGTTCCCGGTGCTCCTGGTGTCCAGGATGTAGAGTACATTATGTAGACATTTTGTCAGAGAAGGAGTGATCATCAGTTTGACCTTCTTTTAAGATTCTAACGAATAACATTATATTGGACAAGAAGGACCTGATCCTAGATCAGCGCTACTTTGAGGTGCATGTTGCCCCGGATGTGCCTTTTGACGCCCTCTGCTGTTCCCTAGCTGTGTGTTCATCCCTGACCTCTGTGTTGTGTTCATCCCTGACCTCTGTGTTGTGTTCATCCCTGATCTCTGTGTTGTGTTCATCCCCGACCTCTGTGTTGTGTTGTTGTGTTGACCCCTGACCTCTGTGTTGTGTTGACCCCTGACCTCTGTGTTGTGTTCATCCCCCTGACCTCTGTGTTGTGTTCATCCCTGACCTCTGTGTTGTGTTCATCCCCGACCTCTGTGTTGTGTTCATCCCTGACCTCTGTGTTGTGTTCATCCCTGACCTCTGTGTTGTGTTCATCCCTGACCTCTGTGTTGTGTTCATCCCCTGACCTCTGTGTTGTGTTCATCCCTGACCTCTGTGTTGTGTTCATCCCTGACCTCTGTGTTGTGTTCATCCCTGACCTCTGTGTTGTGTTCATCCCTGACCTCTGTGTTGTGTTCATCCCTGACCTCTGTGTTGTGTTCATCCCTGACCTCTGTGTTGTGTTCATCCCTGACCTCTGTGTTGTTTTTGACCCCTGACCTCTGTGTTGTTTTTGACCCCTGACCTCCGTGTTGTTTTTGACCCCTGACCTCCGTGTTGTGTTCATCAGGAGTTCCGTCAGAGGTCAGCGGAGTGGGAGAACCAGAGGATGCAGTACCAGAAGCAGGTGTCGTCCCTGGAGACCCAGAGGAAGGGTCTGGCAGAGCAGTTCACTAATATGAAGGTAACTTAGCAACCAGGGACTTTACTATTTACTATGTGTTGTGTTGTACAAAACATGTACAGATAGTTTTACATCACAATTTACAGGGTCGTGACCTTGAAGCTGATTCCTCTCTAATCTTCTATCATCACCTGTCTCATCGAGAGATTTACTGTTATTCTACATATGTGAACACTGAAGACTATTGTTGACATTAGAATTTAGGAGCCTTAAGACTTTATAGGAAAATTACCCCCCCCACACTTTCAAAATATCCTGAAATGAACTACACTCTGCTGTACCTCCTCTTTCAGTCCCAGGGTGCAGCGTGGCTACAGGACCCAGGAGGAGAGCGTGCCGGGCAGGCAGATCTGCAGAGGCTGAGGGGTCAGTTGGAGAGGGCCCAGGATACACTGCACTCCCAGGAACTGGAGCTGGAACGACTCAGACACCTCCAGGAGCAGCTGAGGGGAGAGCCCAGGAGGGGACAGCATGTAGGAGCCTGAAGGGAGGGAGGGAGGGGACAGCATGTAGGAGCCTGGAGGGAGGGGGGAGGGAGGGAGGGGACAGCATGTAGGAGCCTGGGGGAGCCTGGAAGGGAGGAGGGAGGGGACAGCATGTAGGAGCCTGGAGGAAGGGAGGGAGGGGACAGCATGTAGGAGCCTGGAGGGAGGGAGGGAGGGGGGAGGGAGGGAGGGGACAGCATGTAGGAGCCTGAAGGGAGGGAGGGAGGGGACAGCATGTAGGAGCCTGGGGAGGGAGGAGGGAGGGAGGGGACAGCATGTAGGAGCCTGAAGGGAGGGAGGGGACAGCATGTAGGAGCCTGGAGGGAGGGGGGGGAGGGGGGAGGGGAGCATGTAGGAGCCTGGAGGGAGGGAGGGGGAGGGAGGGAGGGGACAGCATGTAGGAGCCTGGAGGGAGGGAGGGGGGGACAGCATGTAGGAGCCTGGAGGGAGGGAGGGGAGGGAGGGAGGGGACAGCATGTAGGAGCCTGGAAGGGAGGGAGGGGACAGCATGTAGGAGCCTGAAGGGAGGGAGGGAGGGGACAGCATGTAGGAGCCTGGAGGGAGGGAGGGACAGCATGTAGGAGCCTGGAGGGAGGGGGAGGGAGGGGACAGCATGTAGGAGCCTGGAGGGAGGGAGGGGGGGGAGGTAGGGAGTGGACAGCATGTAGGAGCCTGGAGGGAGGGAGGGGACAGCATGTAGGAGCCTGGAGGGAGGGAGGGAGGGGACAGCATGTAGGAGCCTGAAGGGAGGGAGGGGAGGGAGGGACAGCATGTAGGAGCCTGGAGGGAGGGAGATAGGGAGGGAGGGGACAGCATGTAGGAGCCTGGAGGGAGGGAGGAGGGGGGGGGGAGGGAGAACCCGGTGCCTGTTGGCAGACCTGAGACGGACTGTTTTCGTGAAATAGACAGTCAGTGCCAGCCAGGTGCAGGTCTCTGTGATTGATGTTGTAACACAGTTGATGTTACAGTCAGGAATAGACGACGAGATGAGACAGTGGTGTGAAATGCACGGTTGTTGTAAACCAAAGACGGTATTAGACCATGGCTTATAGACCTGCTTATAGACCTGCTTATAGACTGGCTTATAGACTGGCTTATAGACTGGCTTATAGGACAGCTTATAGACCTGGCTTAGGGAGGGAGGGACAGGCTTATAGACTGGCTTATCCTGGAGGGAGGGACTGGCTTATAGACTGGCTTATAGACTGGCTTTGGCTTATAGACTGGCTTATAGACTGATTCATAGACCTGCCTATAGACTGATTCATAGACCTGCTTATAGACTGATTCATAGACCTGCTTATAGACTGGCTTATAGACTGATTCATAGACCTGCTTATAGACTGGCTTATAGACTGATTCATATACCTGCTTATAGACTGGCTTATAGACTGTGGGTTTGGTGTTGTAGACTGGTTCATAGACTGGCTTATAGATTGATTCATAGACCTGCTAATAGACTGGCTTATAGACTGTGTGTTTGGTGTTATAGACTGGCTTATAGACTGTAGGTTTGGTGTTGTAGACTGGTTCATAGACTGGCTTATACACAGTGGGTTTGGTGTTGTAGACTGGTTCATAGACTGGCTTATAGACTGTGTGTTTGGTGTTATAGACTGGCTTATAGACTGTAGGTTTGGTGTTGTAGACTGGTTCATAGACTGGCTTATACACAGTGGGTTTGGTGTTGTAGACTGGTTCATAGACTGGCTTATAGACGGTGGGTTTGGTGTTATAGACTGATTCATAAACTGTGGGTTTGGTGTTATATACTGGCATAGACGGTGGGTTTGGTGTTGTAGACTGGCATAGACGGTGGGTTTGGTGTTATATACTGGCATAGACGGTGGGTTTGGTGTTATAGACTGATTCATAGACAGTGGGTTTGGTGTTATAGACTGGCATAGACGGTGGGTTTGGTGTTATAGACTGGCATAGACGGTGGGTTTGGTGTTATAGACTGATTCATAGACAGTGGGTTTGGTGTTATAGACTGGCATAGACAGTGGGTTTGGTGTTGTCGACTGATTCATAGACAGTGGGTTTGGTGTTATAGACTGATTCATAGACAGTGGGTTTGGTGTTATAGACTGGCATAGACGGTGGGTTTGGTGTTGTCGACTGATTCATAGACAGTGGGTTCACTGCTCCCCCCTGCAGGTGCTGACAGAGGAGAAGGAGGGGCAGAAGCAGCAGTTCTGTAATGACCTGTCCAAGCTGACCAGGGCCCTGCAGGCTAAAGAAGAAGTCATCCAGTCTCTAGAGGAGTGTCTAGGAGCCCAGGGGAGAGGTGGCTCAGGACTACAGCTCCTCAGACAGGACCTAGAGAAGACTACCACCAAGCTACACTCTGCCCAGGCCTGTGAGGTCCACCTGAAGACTGAACTGGCCAGACTCAGAGACAGGTGATCTGACTGACTGACCGGTTGGTTGACTGTGATTAAATGACTGATTGGTCGGCTGACTGTCTGATTGGCTGACTGTCTGATTGGCTGACTGGTTGGCTGACTGTCTGACTGACTGACTGGTCAGACTCAGAGACAGGTGATCTGACTGACTGACCGGTTGGTTGACTGTGATTAAATGACTGAGTGGTTGGTTGACTGACTGGCTGTCTGGCTGACTGTGACTAAATGACTGATTGGTCGGCTGACTGTCTGCCTGGTTGGTTGACTGACTGGCTGGTTGGTTGACTGTCTGATTGGCTGACTGGTTGGCTGACTGTCTGACTGACTGACTGGTCAGACTCAGAGACAGGTGATCTGACTGACTGACCGGTTGGTTGACTGTGACTAAATGACTGATTGGTCGGCTGACTGTCTGCCTGGTTGGTTGACTGACTGGCTGGTTGGTTGACTGTCTGACTGGTTGTCTGATTGACTGGCTGACTGTCTGATTGACTGACTGGTTGGCTGACTGTCTGATTGGCTTACTGATTGACTGCGCCATGTCACACTGTCTCCCACTTCATTTTAAAATTATCTGAATAAAGTCTAGGAGCACCACGTGTGAATTGAGTCCATTTAACAACAACGCCATGTTGTCTTTTCATTTTACACTTGTGTTGAATTAATCGTGTTAAGGTTGAAAAGTTTACATAACGAGTTGTGAAAAAATATTCCAACTAAACGTTGTTGCATTGTGGGTCCTCTGTTTTATCATGTAGTCAATCTGCATCCGTCTGTGTGACAGTTTGGTTGATGAAGGAACGTCATACTGCAGCCTGGTATCAGTTTATATGCATCACAATTTGATGTGTTTACTACAACAACAAAATCCCTATGTGCCCATAGTGAAACATGTCTTCTCTCCTCAGACTGGAGACTATGAGCAGACAGAGAGGAGAGTTGGTCACGAGAGAAACGGAGCTAAAGCATATCAAGGAAGAGAGGAGTCGCTCTGTGACTGAGGTGAAACGGGTAAGTGGCATGGACCAGGGTCCCACAGTAAGTGGCATGGACCAGGGTCCCACAGTAAGTGGCATGGACCAGGATCCCACAGTAAGTGGCATGGACCAGGGTCCCACAGTAAGTGGCATGGACCAGGATCCCACAGTAAGTGGCATGGACCAGGGTCCCACAGTAAGTGGCATGGACCAGGGTCCCACAGTAAGTGGCATGGACCAGGGTCCCACAGTAAGTGGCATGGACCAGGGTCCCACAGTAAGTGGCAGTGACCAGGGTCCCACAGTAAGTGACAGTGACCAGGGTCCTACAATAAGTGGCATGGACCAGGGTCCCACAGTAAGTGGCATGGACCAGGGTCCCACAGTAAGTGGCAGTGACCAGGGTCCCACAGTAAGTGACAGTGACCAGGGTCCTACAATAAGTGGCATGGACCAGGGTCCCACAATCAGTGGCATGGACCAGGGTCCCACAGTAAGTGGGGGTGACCAGGGTCCCACAGTAAGTGGCATGGACCAGGGTCCCACAGTAAGTGGGGGTGACCAGGGTCCCACAGTAAGTGACATGGACCAGGGTCCCACAGTAAGTGGCATGGACCAGGGTCCCACAGTAAGTGGCATGGACCAGGGTCCCACAGTAAGTGGCAGTGACCAGGGTCCCACAGTAAGTGGCATGGACCAGGGTCCCACAGTAAGTGGCAGTGACCAGGGTCCCACAGTAAGTGGCAGTGACCAGGGTCCCACAGTAAGTGGCAGTGACCAGGGTCCCACAGTAAGTGGCATGGACCAGGGTCCCACAGTGGGGTCAGAGGAGTCGCTCTGTAACTGAGGTGAAACTGGTAATGCCGAGCGTACACTACATGACTTTCAAAATACTAACATCGCTGAGCCTCTCACACGTATACTACATGATGTAGCAGAGACGGAGGGTCACACACTACAAGATTCTTCACTTTGGTCGGGAGGATTCTCCATGTTAACCTTAACCCTCCTGACCATCCAAACACCTCCTAACCCTCCTGACCATCCAGACACCTCCTAACCCTCCTGACCAACCAGACACCTCCTAACCCTCCTGACCATCCAGATACCTCGTAACCCTCCTGACCATCCAGATACCTCCTAACCCTCCTGACCATCCAGATACCTCCTAACCCTCCTGACCAACCAGACACCTCCTAACCCTCCTGACCAACCAGACACCTCCTAACCCTCCTGACCAACCAGACACCTCCTAACCCTCCTGACCAACCAGACACCTCCTAACCCTCCTGACCATCCAGACACCTCCTAACCCTCCTGACCAACCAGACACCTCCTAACCCTCCTGACCATCCAGACACCTCCTAACTCTCACACGCTACAAGATTCTTCACTTTGGCGGGAGGATTCTCCATGCCACCACGCTGTCTCTCTAAAACAATGATGTGATTACATTGTTAACGTAGCTACAACGAGCTGTGGCAAAAAGCAGCCTCAAATGTTTTCAGGCAGACATTCACTCATACGGAGTGTAAATATCTAGTCCAATACATTTTGGAATTGAGTAACATTGCTTGTGAACTTCAGAGTTGTAACGATTTGACTCTTTGGTTTTTAAAGACGAGTACAAACACATACCAGTAGTAGTCCTGGCTCCTGCTCCAGAGTCCACACCTTCTGGGAGTCGTGATACAACGTCTGCAGTCTCATCTCAATGGCTGATCGCTGTTCTTAACACTTGTCGTTGTACATCGCAAACTACAAAAGCATTGTTCCGTGCTGAAGCTGCACCAGACAAACTCAAACCTGTTCCGTGCTGAAGCCAGACCAGACAAACTCAACCCTGTTCCGTGCTGAAGCCAGACCAGACAAACTCAACCCTGTTCCGTGCTGAAGCCAGACCAGACAAACTCAACCCTGTTCCGTGCTGAAGCCAGACCAGACAAACTCAACCCTGTTCCGTGCTGAAGCCCCACTGGACAAACTCAACCCTGTTCCGTGCTGAAGCCAGACCAGACAAACTCAACCCTGTTCCGTGCTGAAGCCCGACCAGACAAACTCAATCCTGTTCCGTGCTGAAGCTCCACTGGACAAACTGAACCCTGTTCCGTGCTGAAGCCAGACCAGACAAACTCAACCCTGCTCCGTGCTGAAGCCCGACCAGACAAACTCAACTCTGTTCCATGCTGAAGCCCGACCAGACAAACTCAACCCTGTTCCGTGCTGAAGCCCGACCAGACAAACTCAACCCTGTTCCGTGCTGAAGCCCGACCAGACAAACTCAACCCTGTTCCGTGCTGAAGCCCGACCAGACAAACTCAACCCTGTTCCGTGCTGAAGCCCGACCAGACAAACTCAACCCTGTTCCGTGCTGAAGCCCGACCAGACAAACTCAACCCTGTTCCGTGCTGAAGCCCCACCAGACCAGACAGGAGTATTAAAACATATTTACCTGTACTTAGCTTCTGTGGAAGCTTTCAATAACATTATCTTAAGTCACGATTCGTCCAGTTGTAGCATGCGGTGGTCGTTTTCAATGGCTGGCCAATAGTTGGGAAATACCAGGATGTTTAATGAGCACATAACGACAGGATAGTCCTATTTACATTCCGGTTCTATTATAGCTGCGTGAGGAGCTGGCGAGGGCGGAGCAGACACGCTGCTGGGAGGTGGAGGGCATGAGGAAGGAGGTGTCCCAGATGACCAATGAACTGCACCAGCGTGACATCACCATCGCCACCCTCAGTGGCTCCGCCTCCAGCGTGGAGCGCCAGCTAAGTGGCGAGGTGGAGAGGGCAGAGCGCCGGGCGGCTGAGCTTAAGGTGAGGTCCACCAGGGTGAAAGGAGTCTTAAAGGAAAGACCTCTTAAACGGTCTACCAAGGGGGGGGGCTGTCTGTAGAAATCATTAGCCTGTAAATTGCAAGCTATTGTGGACTAGTGATCTCTGGTTACTCTCTTATCTTTCTTCACTTCAGTCCATAAGGTGGCAGTAGTGATAGCATCTGAGCAAATGATGGAGCTACTGTACATTTATACAGTGTATTCAGACACCTTGACTTTTTCCACAATTTGTTACAGCCTTATTTTAAAAAAAAATCCTCATCAATCTACACACAATACCCCATAATGACATCACAATACCCAACAATGACATCACAATACCCCACAATGACATCACAATACCCCATAATGACATCACAATACAATTTAGAAATGTTAGCAAATTTGAACAGATATTTTTTTATTATCATGAACTGAAATAGTATTCAGAACCTTTAACTCAGTACTTTGTTGAAACACCATTTGCAGCGATGACAGCCTTGAGTCTTCTTGGGTAGGAAGTGCAGCTCGGTTTCCATCTCATTTTGTGGGCAGTGTGCACATAGCCTGTCTTCTCTTGAGAGCCAGGTCTGCCTACAGCGGCCTTTCTCAATGGCAAGATCATGCTCACTGAGTCTGTGCATAGTCAAAGCTTTCCTTAATTTTGAGTCGGTCACAGTGGTCAGCTTTTCTTTCACTGTGTACTATCTGTTGAGGGCCAAATTGTACACAGATGTTTTTGCAGAGTTCTGCTTGCAGAGTCTCAATTTGGTGTTTGTCCCATTTAGTGAATTTTTGGTTGGTGAGCTGACCCCAGACCTCACAACCATAAAGGGCAATGGGCTGTATATCTGATTCAAGTATATTTAGCCAGATCCTTAATGGGATGACAAATTTTATGTTAATTTTGATTGAGTAGAAGGTCCTTCTTGCCTTGTCTCTCAGATCGTTCACAGCTTTGTGGAAGTTACCTGTGGCGCTGATGTTTAGGCCGAGGTATGTATCGTTTTTTTGTGTGCTCTAGGGCAACGGTGTCTAGCTGGAATTTGTATTTGTGGGCCTGGCAACTGGACCTTTTTTGGAACACCATTATTTTGGTCTTACTGAGATTTACTGTCGGGGCCCAGGTCTGGCAGAATCTGTGAAGAATATCTAGGTGCTGCTGTAGGACCTCCTTGGTTGGGGACAGAAGCACCAGATCATCAGCAAACAGTAGACATTTGAATTCAGATTCTAGTAGGGTGAGGCCGGGTGCTGCAGATTGTTATAGTGCCCTCGCCAATTCATTGAGATATATATATATATATATATTGAATAGGGTGGGGCTTAAGCTGCATCCCAGTCTCACCCCGCTGGCCAGCTAGCTAATGAATGTACTGAGTTTGCTAAATCATGTTAGCCGCTAATGCTAATCTCAAGTTAGCTGGCTAGCTAGCTAATAAATGTACTGAGTTAGAAAGCTCGCTAATACAGCTTTGCCTGTATCGTGCAGGCACGTGGCAGTGTGAAAATGATTTCAAACGAGTGCCAGGAAATGGATGGAAATGCAGGAAATAATTTGAGGTTGAAGTTGAATTGAACAGTATAAACCAATCAGAATAGAGAAAGACCCATTTTTGAAAATCACTTAAAATATATGTGTTGCTAACCTGAGGTGATACACTACTCATAAATCACACTTAGAAATGTTAGTAATAAAACATTTAAATATTAAATACCATCCAAACAAACTATGAAGAAAAACGGTGATATAATATTTTGGCCATATCGCCAAGCCCTACTTATGCCAGTGGCTCTGTTCCTCTATTCCATCCAGGTGACTCAGGTGCAGCTGGAAACTCTGAAGATTGAGAACCAACATCTGAATGATCTGCTGGAGAGAGTGGAGTCGAGGTCTACTATGGTCTGGACTGATTTTTATACTTCTTTGGAACGTTGTCCAAATCTATTGTATATGTCCCCTTTAGTCCTAGTGTATCTTTCAATATCTTCCTTGCCCTCTTTTTCAATCTCTCTCCTTCCCCCCCCTCCCCCCTACAGAAAGGGGACCCTTGCCTGGCCTCTCTGAGAGAGAGCTATGTATCGTCTCTGAGTAGCTTGGAGCAGGAGAACAGGCAGATGAGACAGGAGTTGGCGGAGGTGAGAGCTCGCCTGGAGGCCTCTACACAAACCTGGCAGGACAAGCTAGACAGATCCCTGCTCCACAACCAGTCCAGGGCCGGTCCACGACAAACACAAGATGGGTAGGCTACAGTAGACAGACAAACACACACTCACTCAGGTCACGCAAAGCCTGGTGAATTATGCTTTGTGTTCTCCACTAATGTTTAGTGAACCTCTGTGTTGCACCTGCTCTAGGAGTGAAGAGGAAATGCAACAGAGACACAGAGAGGAGATCTTAGCCATGGAGGCCAGGATGCAGGAGAACACCTCGCACTACGAAGAGGAGATCCAGCGTCTCCTCCAACAGCTAGAGGCACTCTCCTCCTCCTCCCCTCACAGACACCACGGACAGACCCTGGACCTCAGGCCCGTCTCAGCCTCCTCTTCCTCCTCCTCGTCCTGTAGAGAAAGCAGACTAGCCCGGGGGACAGCCTCAGCCCTAGTCTGTGTTCCTAATGGACCTGCACCTCTACCTGTCTCTGCACCTGGTGGTGCTGAGGGCCAGTTGTCCAATTCAGAGGAGGCTCTACACCTGCAGGCCAGTCAAGACATACTGAACATGGTAAGGCTACATGTCAGTGACGATTTAGATACACTCACTCCGCCAGACTCATGTGGTTACTATATACAGCTGCTCTGTTAAGAAACATGTTAGTCATTTAGCAGACGCTCTTATCCAGAGACACTTACAGACTTTTCCTCGGTGAAGCTGCTGTCAAAAAAGTCTGTAAGAAAAGACAAGTGCAGTTGTTAAGCGACTAGGAGACTAGCGTTGAGTGACTAGGAGACTAATGTTAAGCGACTAGGAGACTAGCGTTGAGCGACTAGGAGACTAATGTTAAGCGACTAGGAGACTAGCGTTGAGCGACTAGGAGACTAGCGTTGAGCGACTAGGAGACTAGCGTTGAGCGACTAGGAGACTAGCGTTGAGCGACTAGGAGACTAGCGTTGAGCGACTAGGAGACTAGCGTTGAGCGACTAGGAGACTAGCGTTGAGTGACTAGGAGACTAGCGTTGAGCGACTAGGAGACTAGCGTTAAGCGACTAGGAGACTAGCGTTAAACGACTAGGAGACTAGCGTTAAGCGACTAGGAGACTAGCGTTGAGCGTTTGAGCGACTAGCGACTAGGAGACTAGCGTTGAGCGACTAGGAGACGACTAGGAGACTAGCGCGTTGAGCGACTAGGAGACTAGCGTTAAGCGACTAGGAGACTAGCGCGTTAAGCGACTAGGAGACTAGCGTTGAGCGACTAGGAGACTAGCGTTGAGCGACTAGGAGACTAGCGTTGAGCGCCTAGGAGACTAACGTTAAGCGCCTAGGAGACTAGCGTTGAGCGCCTAGGAGACTAGCGTTGAGCGACTAGGAGACTAGCGTATAGCGACTAGGAGACTAGCGTTAAGCGACTAGGAGCCTAATGCTGGTATAGTGAGGAGTAAAATATAATGTGATGTTAGACAATGTTGACGATGATGATAACAGGCAGATTTTGAGTATTGAGGGGAAAAACGGGATATAATTGTTTCAGCAGAAGGCCTTTCTGGGGACCAGTCTCCTTTTCAGTCTGCAGTTAGTACGGCAATATAATACTGTGTCTAGGGTTTCAAATCACAAACTTTCTCCAAATTCCCAGTTTTCCCAGAATTCCCAGTTGGACGATTTCCTTGCTTATTCCCGCCAAATTCCTGGAATCTTCCTGTCGTGATTTTAAAAAAAAAAAACTGGTAATTTGAGGAAATTTACCGGAATTGCGCAACCTTATAGTGTCTAATATCTCCTGTTCTCCAGGAGCGCTGTGTGGCTTCCCCTGCTGGCTCGGTGGCTTCCCGGTACCTGGAGGAGGAGAACCTGCACTCCCAGGAGCTGCTCCAGAGACTAGACGCTCACATCCAGGGCATGAGACAGGACAATGTCAGGACCGTTTCTAAATACCTGGGCCATCCAGACACCTCCCAACCTTAACCCTCCTGACCAACCAGACACCTCCCAACCTTAACCCTCCTGACCATCCAGACGCCTCCTAACCTTAACCCTCCTGACCATCCAGACACCTCCCAACCTTAACCCTCCTGACCAACCAGACACCCCCTGACCAACCAGACACCTGACCAACCAGACACCTCCTGACCATCCAGACCATCCAGACTCCTAACCTTAACTGCAAATAGCTGACCAGACAGACAGCTCATCTCTGGAGTCGTCACCAGATATGTGCCACTGACGGACCGACCGACCACCAGGTTTCTCTAGTTCTGGGAGTATTAGTGAGGCAGTTCTCTGGCTTTGTGTGTCTCTCTTCAGATGGACCTTTTGGAAAGATACACTGTGAATGTGACCGGTGACAGTTTGTTGGAGAGTTCACGTGTGTGATTTAGTCCAGGGTAGTTTAGGTGTGTCTCTGAAACCCACTGACTCAAATCTACAGTGTCGTGGTGTGAGTTAGCGCCTCTGTAATGCACTTTAGAAACGTACTGTATTGCTAAGCCGAGGGTAGCGGTGCTTAGATTCGTCCTTTGACAATCTCCTTCCTTTTGTACCCGTTTCTGGATGTGGTATGTGTTTTTTGCGGTGCTGTAAGAGTCATTGTTTTTATAGACAGTTTGCCTCCTGTGATATTATCCATATAAACCCAAGATGAAATGTTAACTATGTTTGTAAACATAGAAATATATATATATGTATTTTTTTAAATATTCAAAACCTCATTCTTCAATGGCTCCAGATGCTGTCCTCATTTGTTGACGAGAACATGGTACATCTTCTCTCTGTCAGCAGTGTGTGGGCGGGGTCTCTCTCCTCGGGGTTAAGGTGTGACTGCATCCCTCCCTGAGGGGGAGAGACACGGAATAAAAAATCATCTGAGCGACATCTCTCAGTAGAGGGATAACATGGTAGAACGAACGGAGGGAGGGAGGGGTGTCCTTGGCTCTCCACCCTTTCCCACAACACACACAAAAAAAAGGCCCATAGCACTCTGGTTAAAAGTAGTGCACTATATGGGGAAATAGGGTGCAATATTAGGATGTACCCGGGTGTTTGTGGGAATGAAATAAAGACAAAATATTAATATACCAAATAAATGTCAAATGTTTTGAGGAATGTATTGTTATGTGTTTTCTGTTCCATCCTTTTTTGTGGATTAGGGACGTGTGTGTTCAGGAAATATATATCGCTTCGTTCTCCAGTCTTCATTCCAGAAGTTTTTCATATCGGTATTCATATTTATTAACCGTGGTTACTGGGGCTGTCAGGCCCAACAAACTGGAGAGTGGAACTTGGCAGAGCAAACCTCTTGCTAGCTACTCTCTATGCTGAAGCAGAGGAGAGCGAGGGCTTACGTCCCAAATTGCACCCTATTCTTAGTGTCGTAGTGGTGCCCTATATATGGAATAGGGTTCCATGTTGGACGAACGCAGGGTTTTGACGGATGAGGATTCTTTCAAGGGGCCTGGAGTCAGGGAAGAATTAGCTAAGCCTAATTTTACCACCTGTTTACGGATTTCTGGTTAAGATACACAACGGATAAAGACGCAGATCACAGTAGTTCCATGACCTAGCTACCTAAGGAAGAATAGGATGTAGCTTCAACGTTTCAGTAGTTCCATGACCTAGCTACCTAAGGACGACTAGGATGTAGCTTCAACGTTTCAGTAGTTCCATGACCTAGCTACCTAAGGAAGACTAGGATGTAGCTTCAACGTTTCAGTAGTTCCATGACCTAGCTACCTAAGGAAGACTAGGATGTAGCTTCAACGTTTCAGTAGTTCTTTGACCTAGCTACCTAAGGAAGAATAGGATGTAGCTTCAACGTTTCAGTAGTTCCATGACCTAGCTACCTAAGGAAGAATAGGATGTAGCTTCAACGTTTCAGTAGTTCCATGACCTAGCTACCTAAGGAAGACTAGGATGTAGCTTCAACGTTTCAGTAGTTCTTTGACCTAGCTACCTAAGGAAGAATAGGATGTAGCTTCAACGTTTCAGTAGTTCCATGACCTATCTACCTAAGGACGACTAGGATGTAGCTTCAACGTTTCAGTAGTTCCATGACCTAGCTACCTAAGGAAGAATAGGATGTAGCTTCAACGTTTCAGTAGTTCCATGACCTAGCTACCTAAGGAAGAATAGGATGTAGCTTCAACGTTTCAGTAGTTCCATGACCTAGCTACCTAAGGAAGACTAGGATGTAGCTTTAACGTGACTAAAGATGCAATAGAACGAGCCTGCATGCCGGTCTGTTTCTGCTCTCTTGTCATTGCCAGACAGACAGTCATTCATTGCCATGCCAAGCTGTCCATGAGGAGTTGGCCAGGGAACAGAAACAGACAGGCACTCAGGCTACAATAGAGCAAATAGTAAATAAAGTTGAATGAACAAAATTTTTCGTTGTGTTAGCGCCAGCTGGGGTACTACGGACTGGGACAGTGTTCTTGCTGTACAACAAGAAGCAGCAAGTCATTGGACCGCAGGAAGCTGAACTGAACTGCTCTTCTGAAAGCCACCAGCAGAGGGCGCTGTTACACTGAACTCATGCCGGTCAGGATTTCCCAGGGAAGAGCAATGCCGTTGCATATGATGACAGACAGCCACATATGGTTTGTGACAGTAACCTGCTGTATCTACTACACATGATGTCGACGGGTCATTTGAAGCTACAGGTTTCCCTGGTAACATCAGTTTTCAAGTCTCCGCCGTCATTGGTCGCTGCTTCCAGTTTCTAACGGCATTACTGAGTGACTGTCGTTGCAGCACAGATTCCTTTTTTTGCCTCATTGACTTCCATTGTTTTTTTGTGGGTTGAAATTTCAAAAATGTTTAAATTGCTTATTCGCTTAGACATTTAAGGCCAATTTCTGACTGGAAGTAAGTAGACTCCACACTGATTTAAAGACATTTTTAAAAAAACGTTTTAGTTAAAAAAAAAAAAAATGTTTTTTTTACTTTAGTCTATGTCAAATCAACTTATGTCAAGTCTAAATCGGGCCCATAAAGTACAGTCCTGGTAAATGTTACTGCACAAAACCTGGCGTTGCTTCTCATACCATACCATAGCTGTTTCTGGACTGCTGCCTCGGTCATAGCTGAGATTTCTGACATCAATGAAGTCTGGAAAATATTTGTCCGGTAAAACACTGACATCGTGATGTCTGAACCAGCGTAGGACAGACACAGACTACAGACACAGTTGATCAGTTGAGTTTACTGACAACTGGATAAAAAAATGTTCCTTTTGTTTGGGCTATAAATAACTCAACCACTCATCAAATCAAAATCTAATTGTATTGGTCACGTGTGCATATTTATCAGATGTTATTGCGAGAGTAGCGAAAGGCTTGTGTTTCTAGCTCCAACAGTAATATCTGACTAAATGCTTGTGTTTCTAGCTCCAACAGTGCAGTAGTATCTAATGAAATGCTTGTGTTCCTAGCTCCAACAGTGCAGTAGTATCTAACTAAATGCTTGTGTTCCTAGCTCCAACAGTAATATCTAACTAAATGCTTGTGTTCCCAGCTCCAACAGTGCAGTAGTATCTAACTAAATGCTTGTGTTTCTAGCTCCAACAGTGCAGTAGTATCTAACTAAATGCTTGTGTTCCTAGCTCCAACAGTAATATCTAACTAAATGCTTGTGTTCCCAGCTCCAACAGTGCAGTAGTATCAAACTAAATGCTTGTGTTCCTAGCTCCAACAGTAATATCTAACTAAATGCTTGTGTTCCTAGCTACAACAGTAATATCTAACTAAATGCTTGTGTTCCTAGCTACAACAGTAATATCTAACTAAATGATTGTGTTTCTAGCTCCAACAATGCAGTAGTATCAAACTAAATGCTTGTGTTCCTAGCTCCAACAGTAATATCTAACTAAATGCTTGTGTTCCTAGCTACAACAGTAGTAATATCTAACTAAATGCTTGTGTTTCTAGCTCCAACAGTGCAGTAATATCTAACTAAATGCTTGTGTTCCTAGCTCCAACAGTGCAGTAATATCTAACTAAATGCTTGTGTTTCTAGCTCCAACAGTGTAGTAATATCTAACTAAATGCTTGTGTTCCTAGCTCCAACAGTGCAGTAATATCTAACTAAATGCTTGTGTTCCTAGCTCCAACAGTGCAGTAATATCTAACTAAATGCTTGTGTTCCTAGCTCCAACAGTGCAGTAATATCTAACTAAATGCTTGTGTTTCTAGCTCCAACAGTGCAGTAGTATCTAACTAAATGCTTGTGTTTCTAGCTCCAACAGTGTAGTGATATCTAACTAAATGCTTGTGTTTCTAGCTCCAACAGTAGTAATATCTAACTAAAGGCTTGTGTTCCCAGCTCCAACAGTGCAGTAATATCTAACTAAATGCTTGTGTTTCTAGCTCCAACAGTGCAGTAGTATCTAACTAAATGCTTGTGTTCCTAGCTCCAACAGTGCAGTAATATCTAACTAAATGCTTGTGTTCCTAGCTCCAACAGTGCAGTAATATCAAACTAAATGCTTGTGTTTCTAGCTCCAACAGTGCAGTAGTATCTAACTAAATGCTTGTTTTCCTAGCTCCAACAGTGCAGTAATATCAAACTAAATGCTTGTGTTTCTAGCTCCAACAGTGCAGTAGTATCAAACTAAATGCTTGTGTTTCTAGCTCCAACAGTGCAGTAGTATCTAACTAAATGCTTGTGTTCCTAGCTCCAACAGTGCAGTAATATCTAACTAAATGCTTGTGTTCCTAGCTCCAACAGTAGTATCTAACTAAATGCTTGTGTTCCTAGCTCCAACAGTGCAGTAATATCTAACTAAATGCTTGTGTTTCTAGCTCCAACAGTAGTATCTAACTAAATGCTTGTGTTTCTAGCTCCAACAGTGCAGTAATATCTAACTAAATGCTTGTGTTCCTAGCTCCAACAGTGCAGTAATATCTAACTAAATGCTTGTGTTCCTAGCTCCAACAGTGCAGTAATATCTAACTAAATGCTTGTGTTTCTAGCTCCAACAGTGCAGTAATATCTAACTAAATGCTTGTGTTCCTAGCTCCAACAGTGTAGTAATATCTAACTAAATGCTTGTGTTTCTAGCTCCAACAGTAATATCTAACTAAATGCTTGTGTTTCTAGCTCCAACAGTGTAGTAATATCTAACTAAATGCTTGTGTTTCTAGCTCCAACAGTAATATCTAACTAAATGCTTGTGTTTCTAGCTCCAACAGTGTAGTAATATCTAACTAAATGCTTGTGTTTCTAGCTCCAACAGTAATATCTAACTAAATGCTTGTGTTTCTAGCTCCAACAGTGTAGTAATATCTAACTAAATGCTTGTGTTTCTAGCTCCAACAGTAATATCTAACTAAATGCTTGTGTTTCTAGCTCCAACAGTGCAGTAATATCTAACTAAATGCTTGTGTTCCTAGCTCCAACAGTGCAGTAATATCTAACTAAATGCTTGTGTTTCTAGCTCCAACAGTGCAGTAATATCTAACTAAATGCTTGTGTTTCTAGCTCCAACAGTGCAGTAATATCTAACTAAATGCTTGTGTTTCTAGCTCCAACAGTGCAGTAATATCTAACTAAATGCTTGTGTTTCTAGCTCCAACAGTGCAGTAATATCTAACTAAATGCTTGTGTTTCTAGCTCCAACAGGGCAGTAATATCTAACTAAATGCTTGTGTTTCTAGCTCCAACAGTGCAGTAGTATCAACCTAAATGCTTGTGTTTCTAGCTCCAACAGTAGTATCTAACTAAATGCTTGTGTTTCTAGCTCCAACAGTAGTATCTAACTAAATGCTTGTGTTTCTAGCTCCAACAGTAGTATCTAACTAAATGCTTGTGTTTCTAGCTCCAACAGTGCAGTAATATCTAACTAAATGCTTGTGTTCCTAGCTCCAACAGTAATATCTAACTAAATGCTTGTGTTTCTAGCTCCAACAGTGCAGTAATATCTAACAATACACAAATCTAAAAGTAAAATAATGGAATTAAGAAATATATAAATATTAGACTGAGCAATGTCAGAGTGGATTTGACTATAATACAGTAGAATAGAATACAGTATATACATATGAGATGAGTAAAGCAGAATGTAAACATTATTAAAGTGGCCAGTGATTCGATGTCTATGTATATAGGGCAGCAGCCTCTAAGGTGCAGGGTTGAGTAACCGGGTGGTAGCCGGCTAGTGGTGGCTATTTAACAGTCTGATGGCCTTGAGAAAGAAGCTGTTTTTCAGTTTCTCGGTCCCTGCTTTGATGCACCTCTACTGACCTCGCCTTCCGGATGATAGCGGGGTGAACAGGCAGTGGCTCGGGTGGTTGTTGTTTTTGGTGATCTTTATGGCCTTCCTGTAACATCGGGTGGTGTAGGTAATCTGGAGGGCAGGTAGTTTCCCCCCGGTGATGCGTTGTGCAGACCTCACTACCCTCTGGAGAGCCCTGCGGTTGTGGACAGTGCAGTTGCCGTACCAGGCGGTGATACAGCCCGACAGGATACTCTCAATTGGTCTTAAGGGGCCGAGACAAATTTCTTCATCCTCCTGAGGTTGAAGAGGCGCTGTTGCACCTTCTTCACCACACTGTCTGTGTGGGTGGACCATTTCAGATCGTCAGTGATGTGTACGCCGAGGAACTTTCCATCTTCTCCACTTCGGTCCTATGAATGTAGATAGAGGCAGGCTCCCTCTGCTGCTTCCTGAAGTACCTTTGTTTTGTTGACGTTGAGGGAGAGGTTGTTTTCCTGGCACCACTCTCCCCTGCCTGCTAGCAGCTGGTTAGCATCCTGAGGCCATATGTTTCCCTCTGAGCATCAGAGAACTCTTCCCTTCCCATGCCCTGGTATCCTGTGGCAGACCACCGCAGCTCCCTGGTCAGTCACACTACAGCCTTAGCTCTCTGGTCAGTCCCACTACAGCCTTAGCTCTCTGGTCAGTCCCACTACAGCCTTACCTCTGGTCAGTCCCACTACAGCCTTAGCTCTCTGGTCAGTCCCACTACAGCCTTTGCTCACTGGTCAGTCCCACTACAGCCTTAGCTCTCTGGTCAGTCCCACTACAGCCTTACCTCTGGTCAGTCCCACTACAGCCTTAGCTCTCTGGTCAGTCCCACTACAGCCTTAGCTCTGGTCAGTCCCACTACAGCCTTAGCTCCCTGGTCAGTCCCACTACAGGCTTACCTCCCTGGTCAGTCCCACTACAATCTTACCTCCCTGGTCAGTCCCACTACAACCTTACCTCTAGTCAGTCCCACTACAGCCTTAGCTCTCTGGTCAGTCCCACTACAGTCTTACCCCTCTGGTTAGCCCTACTATAGCCTTAGTACAGCCCTACTACAGCCCCACTACAGTCTTACCTCACTGGTTAGCCCTACTATAGCCTTAGTACAGCCCTACTACAGCCCCACTACAGTCTTACCTCACTGGTTAGCCCTACTATAGCCTTAGTACAGCCCTACTACAGCCCCACTACAGTCTTACCCCTCTGGTTAGCCCTACTATAGCCTTAGTACAGCCCTACTACAGCCCCACTACAGTCTTACCTCTGGTTAGCCCTACTGGCCTTAGCCCTACTACTATAGCCTTAGTACAGCCCTACTACAGCCCCACTACAGTCTTACCCCTCTGGTTAGCCCTACTATAGCCTTAGTACAGCCCTACTACAGCCCCACTACAGTCTTACCCCTCTGGTTAGCCCTACTATAGCCTTAGTACAGCCCTACTACAGCCCCACTACAGTCTTACCTCACTGGTTAGCCCTACTATAGCCTTAGTACAGCCATACTACAGCCCCACTACAGTCTTACCCTCTGGTTAGCCTACTATTGCCTTAGTACAGCCCTACTACAGCCCCACTACAGTCTTACCCCTCTGGTTAGCCCTACTATAGCCTTAGTACAGCCCTACTACAGCCCCACTACAGTCTTACCCCTCTGGTTAGCCCTACTATAGCCTTAGTACAGCCCTACTACAGCCCCACTACAGTCTTAATTTTCCCCTCTGGTTAGCCCTACTATAGCCTTAGTACAGCCCTACTACAGCCCCACTACAGTCTTACCCCTCTGGTTAGCCCTACTATAGCCTTAGTACAGCCATACTACAGCCCCACTACAGTCTTACCCCTCTGGTTAGCCCTACTATAGCCTTAGTACAGCCCTACTACAGCCCCACTACAGTCTTACCCCTCTGGTTAGCCCTACTATAGCCTTAGTACAGCCATACTACAGCCCCACTACAGTCTTACCCCTCTGGTTAGCCCTACTATAGCCTTAGTACAGCCATACTACAGCCCCACTACAGTCTTACCCAACTCTGGTTAGCCCTACTATAGCCTTAGTACAGCCCTACTACAGCCCCACTACAGTCTTACCCCTCTGGTTAGCCCTACTATAGCCTTAGTACAGCCCTACTACAGCCCCACTACAGTCTTACCCCTCTGGTTAGCCCTACTATAGCCTTAGTACAGCCCTACTACAGCCCCACTACAGTCTTACCCCTCTGGTTAGCCCTACTATAGCCTTAGTACAGCCATACTACAGCCCCACTACAGTCTTACCCCTCTGGTTAGCCCTACTATAGCCTTAGTACAGCCCTACTACAGCCCCACTTAGTCTTACCCCTCTGGTTAGCCCTACTATAGCCTTAGTACAGCCCTACTACAGCCCCACTACAGTCTTACCCCTCTGGTTAGCCCTACTATAGCCTTAGTACAGCCATACTACAGCCCTACCTCTTATCTCATGTCTTTTATTATGGTTGCAAATTTCTGCTAAATTTCCCAAAATTCCCCAGTGTTCCAGAAATACTGGTTCTTGGAATTTATTTACGAGGCAATGAGCAGGAAATATGGGAATCTGGCCACCAGAACTTCTGGAAAAACTGCATTTTGGGAAATTAATGGAATTTTGCAACCCAACTTGTATTATTTGATCTCTAATGGGAGTTTCGAGACGTCCTCAGGTCCTTCTGTGAGCCATACGTTCATATGGTATTTACAGTGTCTTAAAATGATTCATACCCCTTGACCTGTTCCACATTTTATTTTGTTACAGCCCGAATTCAAAATGGATTAAATATATTTTGTTTTCTCTTACACCTCTCTATACACAATGCCCCGTTATGACAAAGTGAAAACATGTTGTATATTTTTTGTTTGAAAAATGATTGAAAATGAAATACTGAAATATCTCATTTACATAAGTATTCACACACCTAAGTCAATACATTTGTAGGGTTTCATTTACCCATTATTATTATTTTCAAAAATCTTCCAAGCTCTGACAAAATTGGTTGCTGTTCATTGCGAGACAGAAATGTTCATGTCTTGCCATAGATTTTCAATCAAATTTAAGTTAAAACTGTAACTAGGCCACTCAGGAAAATGCAGTGTCGTCTTGGTAAACAACTCCAGTGTAGATTCGGCCTTGTGTTTTAGGTTATTGTCCTGCTGAAAGGTGAATTAATCTCCCAGTGTCTGTTGGGAAGCAGATTGAACCAGGTTTTCCTCTAGGATTTGACCTGTGCTTAGCTCTATTCCGTTTTTTTTATCCTGAAAAACACCCCTAGTCTTTAACCAATGTCAAGCATACCCATAACATGATACAGCCACTACTATGTTTAACAATATGAAGAGTGGTACTCAGTGATGTATTGGATTTGCCCCAAACATAACACTTTGTATTCAGGACATAAAGTTAATTTATTTTCCAGATTGTTTATTTTATGTGACTTATTGCAAACAAGGGTGTATGTTTTGGAATGTTTTTCATTCTGTACAGGTTTCCTTTTCACTCTGTTAATTAGTTTAGTATTGTGGAGTAACTACAATGTTGTGGATCCATCCTCAGTTTTCTCCCATCACAACCATTAAACTCTGTAACTGTTTTAAAGTCACCATTGGCTTCGTGGTGAAATCCCTGAGCAGTTTCCTTCCTCTCTGGCAACTGAGTTAGGAATATTTGTAGTGACTGGGTGTATTGATGCACCATCCGATGTAATGAATAACTTCACCATGCTCAAAGGGATATTCAATGTCTGCTTTTTTAAACTTTTTTTTTTACCCATCTACCAATAAGTGTCCTTCTTTGTGAGGCTTTGGAAAACCTCCCTGGTCTTTGTGGTTGAAAACCTCCCTGGTCTTTGTGGTTGAAAACCTCCCTGGTCTTTGTGGTTGAAAACCTCCCTGGTCTTTGTGGTTGAAAACCTCCCTGGTCTTTGTGGTTGAATCTGTGTTTGAAATTCACTGCTCGACTGAGGGACCTTACAGATAAATGTATGTGTTGGGTACAGTCATTTAAAAAATCATGTTAAACACTATTATTGCACACAGAGTGAGTCCATGCAATTTATTACGTGACTTGTTAAGCTAAATTGTACTCCTACACATGAGGGGTTGAATACTTATTGACTTAAGACATTTCAGATTTAAACATTTTAAATTAATTTTGTTAACATTTCTAAAAACATCATTCCACTTTGGAACGTTATACCAGGGTGTGTAGATCAGGGACACAACATCTCAATTTTAATGTGTTTTAAATTCAAGACGTGACACAACAAAATGTGAAAAAAGTCCAGGTGTGTAAATACTTTCTGAAGTCTCTGTATGATAAAGAAGTTCTACTCTTCCTGACTACACGGATACTCCTACTGAAAACGGGTTTCTCAGTGACCATAGCTGTTTTCCTGTACAGTATACAACATGACAATACCCCTTATTCTAACTTATTCTACCTCCATCAAACACAAGCCCCTCCACCAATTCTGACTTATTCTACCTCCATCAAACACAAGCCCCTCCACCAATTCTGACTTATTCTACCTCCATCAAACACAAGCCCCTCCACCCATCCTGACCATGAAATATGATGGTATGTTTTTGAGTCAAATGACTGAAATTCTTTTACGAGATACGAAGAGAGAGAGAGACTGACTTTCCCACGATTGTTACTGCCTGCCTGCATTCATTCTTTATCATACATTCCCTGGGGGGCCTCTGAGAGAGAGAAGTAGAGAGAGAGAGGAGAGAGAAGTAGAGGGAGAGGGAGAGAGAGAGAGAGAGGAGAGATAAGTAGAGGGAGAGAGAGAGAGAGAGAGAGAGAGAGGAGAGGAGAGGGGAGAGAGAGAAGAGAGAGAAGTAGAGAGAGAGAGAGAGAGAGAGAGGGGGAGAGAGAGAGAGGGGAGAGAGGAGAGAGGAATACCTAGGATAGGATAAGTAATCCTTCTCACCCCCCCCCCCCTTTAAGATTTAGATGCACTATTGCACTATTGTAAAGTGACTGTTCCACTGGATGTCATAAGGTGAATGCACCAATTTGTAAGTCGCTCTGGATAAGAGCGTCTGCTAAATGACTTAAATGTAAGAGAGGGGAGAGAGAGAGAGAGAGAGAAGTAGAGAGAGAGAGAGAGAGCCTGTCTTGCCTCTGTCCCTCCGTGTCCCACTTCCAGCTTCGGCCCTATGTCCCCCTGTCTGACGGGAAGGTCTCATTGTTCATGGGGCTGATGGCGTAGATGTCTGGGGGGGGGGGGGGGTGCTTGTACTCCTCTGGTCCTCCAGACACCGGCCACAGGACTTTGGAATGTTGCAGAGATGGGGCCTGTGGGGGCTGAGTGGAACTGGGCTTGTAGAACGCTGACAGACAGGCTAGGAGAAAAAAATGTTCTCTTTCTCCCTCTTTCTCTCTCGATCTCCTTCCTCCCTCTCTCTCTTTTTCCGCTTTCTCGTTCTCATCTAACAAAGGATGTAGCTCAGCAGCCATGTAGTTATCACAGCAGAGCTATTTAAACCTGCTGGTATAGGCTGGCTGGCTGCCCCATCACCAGTGACTTGGTCTGGTGACTAACCTCACCTGTCTGCCTGTGTTGACTGGGTCCTTCTCCACCTCTACTGGGTCCTTCTCCACCTCTACTGGGTACTTCTCCACCTCTACTGGGTCCATCTCCACCTCTAATGTGTTGACTGGGTCCTTCTCCACCTCTACTGGGTCCTTCTCCACCTCTACTGGGTCCTTCTCCACCTCTACTGTGTTGACTGGGTCCTTCTCCAGTCCCACTGTGTTGACTGGTTTCTTCTCCACCTCTACTGTGTTGACTGGGTCCTTCTCCACCTCTACTGGGTCCTTCTCCACCTCTACTGGGTCCTTCTCCACCTCTACTGGGTCCTTCTCCACCTCTACTGTGTTGACTGGGTCCTTCTCCACCTCTACTGGGTCCTTCTCCACCTCTACTGTGTTGACTGGTTTCTTCTCCAGACTGTTGACTGGGTCTTTCTCCAGACTGTTGACTGGGTCTTTCTCCAGACTGTTGACTGGGTCCTTCTCCAGACTGTTGACTGGGTCTTTCTCCAGACTGTTGACTGGGTCCTTCTCCAGACTGTTGACTGGGTCCTTCTCCAGACTGTTGACTGGGTCCTTCTCCAGACTGTTGACTGGGTCCTTCTCCAGACTGTTGACTGGGTCCTTCTCCAGACTGTTGACTGGGTCCTTCTCCAGACTGTTGACTGGGTCCTTCTCCAGACTGTTGACTGGGTCCTTCTCCAGACTGTTGACTGGGTCCTTCTCCACCTCTACTGGGTCTTTCTCCACCTCTACTGTGTTGACTGGGTCCTTCTCCACCTCTACTGGGTCCTTCTCCAGTCCCACTGTGTTGACTGGGTCCTTCTCCACCTCTACTGGGTCCTTCTCCACCTCTACTGGGTCCTTCTCCAGTCCCACTGTGTTGACTGGGTCCTTCTCCACCTCTACTGGGTCCTTCTCCAGTCCCACTGTGTTGACTGGGTCCTTCTCCAGTCCCACTGTGTTGACTGGGTCCTTCTCCACACTGTTGACTGGGTCCTTCTCCACCTCTACTGTGTTGACTGGGTCCTTCTCCAGACTGTTGACTGGGTCCTTCTCCAGTCCCACTGTTGACTGGGTCCTTCTCCACCTCTTGACTGGGTCCTTCTCCAGTCCCACTGTGTTGACTGGGTCCTTCTCCAGACTGTTGACTGGGTCCTTCTCCAGACTGTTGACTCCTACTGTGTTGACTGGGTCCTTCTCCACCTCTACTGTGTTGACTGGGTCCTTCTCCACCTCTACTGGGTTCTTCTCCAGTCCCACTGTGTTGACTGGGTCCTTCTCCAGACTGTTGACTGGGTCCTTCTCCACCTCTACTGTGTTGACTGGGTCCTTCTCCACCTCTACTGTGTTGACTGGGTCCTTCTCCACCTCTACTGGGTCCTTCTCCAGTCCCACTGTGTTGACTGGGTCCTTCTCCAGTCCCACTGTGTTGACTGGGTCCTTCTCCACCTCTACTGAGTCCTTCTCCAGTCCCACTGTGTTGACTGGGTCCTTCTCCAGACTGTTGACTGGGTCCTTCTCCAGACTGTTGACTGGGTCCTTCTCCACCTCTACTGTGTTGACTGGGTCCTTCTCCACCTCTACTGTGTTGACTGGGTCCTTCTCCACCTCTACTGGGTCCTTCTCCACCTCTACTGGGTCCTTCTCCACCTCTACTGGGTCCTTCTCCACCTCTACTGTGTTGACTGGGTCCTTCTCCACCTCTACTGGATCCTTCTCCACCTCTACTGGGTCCTTCTCCACCTCTACTGTGTTGACTGGGTACTTCTCCAGTCCTACTGTGTTGACTGGGTCCTTCTCCACCTCTACTGTGTTGACTGGGTCCTTCTCCACCTCTACTGAGTCCTTCTCCACCTCTACTGGGTCCTTCTCCACCTCTACTGTGTTGACTGGGTCCTTCTCCAGACTGTTGACTGGGTCTTTCTCCAGACTGTTGACTGGGTCCTTCTCCAGACTGTTGACTGGGTCCTTCTCCAGACTGTTGACTGGGTCCTCCAGACTGTTGACTGGGTCCTTCTCCAGACTGTTGACTGGGTCCTTCTCCAGACTGTTGACTGGGTCCTTCTCCAGACTGTTGACTGGGTCCTTCTCCAGACTGTTGACTGGGTCCTTCTCCAGACTGTTGACTGGGTCCTTCTCCAGACTGTTGACTGGGTCCTTCTCCAGACTGTTGACTGGGTCCTTCTCCAGACTGTTGACTGGGTCCTTCTCCACCTCTACTGTGTTGACTGGGTCATTCTCCACCTCTACTGTGTTGACTGGGTCCTTCTCCACCTCTACTGGGTCCTTCTCCAGTCCCACTGTGTTGACTGGGTCCTTCTCCAGTCCCACTGTGTTGACTGGGTCCTTCTCCACCTCTACTGGGTCCTTCTCCAGTCCCACTGTGTTGACTGGGTCCTTCTCCAGACTGTTGACTGGGTCCTTCTCCACCTCTACTGTGTTGACTGGGTCCTTCTCCACCTCTACTGTGTTGACTGGGTCCTTCTCCACCTCTACTGTGTTGACTGGGTCCTTCTCCACCTCTACTGTGATGACTGGGTCCTTCTCCACCTCTACTGGGTCCTTCTCCACCTCTACTGGGTCCTTCTCCACCTCTACTGTGTTGACTGGGTCCTTCTCCACCTCTACTGGATCCTTCTCCACCTCTACTGGGTCCTTCTCCACCTCTACTGTGTTGACTGGGTACTTCTCCAGTCCTACTGTGTTGACTGGGTCCTTCTCCACCTCTACTGTGTTGACTGGGTCCTTCTCCACCTCTACTGAGTCCTTCTCCACCTCTACTGGGTCCTTCTCCACCTCTACTGGGTCCTTCTCCACCTCTACTGTGTTGACTGGGTCCTTCTCCAGACTGTTGACTGGGTCTTTCTCCAGACTGTTGACTGGGTCCTTCTCCAGACTGTTGACTGGGTCCTTCTCCAGACTGTTGACTGGGTCTTTCTCCAGACTGTTGACTGGGTCCTTCTCCAGACTGTTGACTGGGTCCTTCTCCAGACTGTTGACTGGGTCCTTCTCCAGACTGTTGACTGGGTCCTTCTCCAGACTGTTGACTGGGTCCTTCTCCAGACTGTTGACTGGGTCCTTCTCCAGACTGTTGACTGGGTCCTTCTCCAGACTGTTGACTGGGTCCTTCTCCAGACTGTTGACTGGGGTCTTTCTCCAGACTGTTGACTGGGTCCTTCTCCAGACTGTTGACTGGGTCCTTCTCCAGACTGTTGACTGGGTCCTTCTCCAGACTGTTGACTGGGTCCTTCTCCAGACTGTTGACTGGGTCCTTCTCCAGACTGTTGACTGGGTCCTTCTCCAGACTGTTGACTGGGTCCTTCTCCAGACTGTTGACTGGGTCCTTCTCCAGACTGTTGACTGGGTCCTTCTCCAGACTGTTGACTGGGTCCTTCTCCAGACTGTTGACTGGGTCCTTCTCCAGACTGTTGACTGGGTCCTTCTCCAGACTGTTGACTGGGTCCTTCTCCAGACTGTTGACTGGGTCCTTCTCCAGACTGTTGACTGGGTCCTTCTCCAGACTGTTGACTGGGTCCTTCTTCAGACTGTTGACTGGGTCCTTCTCCAGACTGTTGACTGGGTCCTTCTCCAGACTGTTGACTGGGTCCTTCTCCAATATATTACCACATATTTTCAATAACTGCATATGTCACATAACTCCTCTGTTTCTATTCATAATATCATGAACAAATATAATATTATTTTTGTACCTTTCTTTCCATAAATATATATATATATATTTTTGTTAAATATATTTGAGTTTAAACACAACATTTGTTGTGTTATTTGTTCATTTTGACTGGGTATAAATCAGAAATGGTTGACTGGGATTTCTCCTTCGACTGAAGAGGAGGGTGCCTTCTCCAAACTGTGGTAAGTGTCCCTATCGTTTATTATCAAACATAAGCTGAACACTAAGAAGGACTAATAAGGACTGGTGGTCCTTCTGTAGCTCAGTTGGTAGAGCATGGCGCTTGTAACGCCAGGGTAGTGGGTTCGATTCCCGGGACCACCCATACGTAGAATGTATGCACACATGACTGTAAGTCGCTTTGGATAAAAGCGTCTGCTAAATGGCATATATTAAGAAATACAAAACAACAAATGTGAACGTGAATGAAAACCAAACTGAAACAGTCCCGTGTGGTGACAGACACCGACACGGAAACAAACACCCACAACCCAACAGTGAAACCCAGGCTACCTAAATATGGTTCTCAATCAGGGACAACGATAAACAGCTGCCTCTGATTGAGAACCATATCAGGCCAAACATAGAAATGGAAAAACATGGAAAACCACACAGACTGCCCACCCCAACTCACGCCCTGACCATACTAAAACACACAGACTGCCCACCCCAACTGGACCAAAAACACACAGACTGCCCACCCCAACTCACGCACTGACCATACCAAAACACACAGACTGTCCCTGCCCACCCCAACTCACACCCTGACCATACAAAACACACAGACTGCCCACCCCAACTCACACCATACTAAAACACTACAGACTGACCCCAACTCACACCTTCTGACCATACTAAAACACACAGACTGCCCACCCCAACTCACACCCTGACCATACTAAAACACACAGACTGCCCACCCCAACTCACACCCTGACCATACTAAAACACACAGACTGCCCACCCCAACTCACGCCCTGACCCTGACCATATAAAACACACAGACTGCCCACCCCAACTCACGCCCTGACCATACTAAAACACACAGACTGCCCACCCCAACTCACACCCTGACCATACTAAAACACACAGACTGCCCAATGGCAACTCACACCCTGACCATACTAAAACACACAGACTGCCCACCCCAACTCACACCCTGAATGAAAACCACAGACTGCCCAAACTCACACCCTGACCATACTGACTGCCCACCCCAACTGACCATACTAAAACACACAGACTGCCCACCCCACTCACGGAAACTAAAACACACACCCCACCCCAACTCACACCCTGACCAACTAAAACACACAGACTGCCCACCCCAACTCATGGTTGACCAATCAAAACACACAGACTGCCCACCCCAACTCATTGAGAACCACAGACTGCCCATCAGACCAAACATAGAAATGGAAAAAACTCACATGAAACTAAAACACACAGACTGCCCACCCCAACTCACGCCCTGACCATACTAAAACACACAGACTGCCCACCCCAACTCACACCCCACCCCAACTGACCACTGACCATACCCTGAAAACACACAGACTGCCCACCCCAACTCACGCCCTGACCATACTAAAACACACAGACTGCCACCCCAACTCACGCCCTGACCATGACTGCCCACCCCACCATACTAAAACACACAGACTGCCCACCCCAACTCACCCTGACCATACCCTGACCATACCCTGAAACACACAAACTGCCCACCCCAACTCACACCCTGACCATACTAAAAAAACACACAGACTGCCCACCCCAACTCACACCCTGACCATACTAAAACACACAGACTGCCCACCCCAACTCACACCCTGACCATACTAAAACACACAGACTGCCCACCCCAACTCACACCCTGACCATACTAAAACACACAGACTGCCCACCCCAACTCACACCCTGACCATACTAAAACACACAGACTGCCCACCCCAACTCACACCCTGACCATACTAAAACACACAGACTGTCCACCCCAACTCATGCCCTGACCATACTAAATGAAGACAAAACAAAGGAAATAAAGGTCAGAACGTGACAAATTGTAACCAACTTTGTATGACTTCTTTAAGAAAGAGTGATACTTTAAATAAAATGTCATTTTTCAATGATTTGGGAAATGAGAAGTTGTAATCTGTATGAAGGAGAAAAGGATGAGCCTTCCCTAATAATCTACTGGAGAACCATTTGGGGTTTTAGTATAATTTATGTATGAGTGAGGCTTTTAGTGAGAGGTTTAAAGCTTTACTATTTAATCATTTTAGCTCCCTCAATCTCATATTCATTATTTAAATAGTTTAATTTTGTCTTGCTTAGCATTCCCAATATTTACCTCTCCATGGTTGCAGAATCGTATCTATTTTTGCTAAATTTCTATTGAAATGAATTGTGGTAAGTTCATTTATATTTTTTGAGATGTGAATACCAAGTATGTCTACTTCACCATCCGCCCATTTTATTGGTAAACAAGGTAGTGTAAACACAGAATTGTTTACCGATCCAATATGTAATATGGTACACTTGTCATAATTAGGTTTTAATTCAGAGGGGCTAGAAAAGTGTAGGTATTACAGACTTGGCCAGGGTGAGGTTAAAAATGTCAGTGAAGAGATTTGATAGTTGGTCTGGGCATGCTCTGAGTACACGTCCTGGTAATCCGTCTGGCTCCGCGGCTTTGTGAATGTTGACCTGTTTAAAGGTCTTGCTCACATCGGCTACGGAGAGCGTGATCACACAGTCATCTGGAACAACTGGTGCTCTCATGCATGCTTCAGTGTTGCTTGCCTCGAAGTGAGCATAAAAGGCATTTACCTCGTCTGGTAGGCTCGCGTCACTGGGAAGCTTGCGTCTGGGTTTCCCTTTAGTCTGTAATAGTTTTCAGGTCCTGCCACATCCGACGAGCATCAGAGCCAGTGTAGAAGGATTCAATCTTAATCCTGAATTGACATTTTGTCTATTTGATGGTTCATCTGAGGGCATAGAGGGATTTCTTCTAAGCATCCGGATTAGTGTCCCACTCCTAGCATTTATTTTGGTGCTGATGTTGCTTGTAATCAATGGCTTCAGGTTGGGAAATGTACGTATGGTCACTGTGGGGACGACATAGTCGATGCACTTATTGATGAAGCCGGTGACTGAGGTGGTGTACTCCTTAATGCCATTGGATGAATCCCAGAACATATTCCAGTCTGTGCTAGCAAAACAGTCGTGTAGCTTCGCTTCAGCGTCATATGACCACTTCCATATTGAGCGAGTCACTGGTACTTCCTGCTTTTAGTTTTTGCTTGTAAGCAGGAATTAGGAGGATAGAATTATGGTCAGATTTGCCAAATGGAAGGCGAAGGAGAGCTTTGTCGTGTGGAGTAAAGGTGTTCATCCTCTGGTTGCACATTTAACATGCTGGCAGAAATGAGGTAAAACAGATTTAAGTTTGCCTGCATTAAAGTCCCCGGCCACTAGGAGTGCCGCCTCTGGATGAGCATTATCCTGTTTGTATACAGCTTGTTGAGTGGAATGTTGTTGAGTGGAATGTTGCAACTCTACTTCAACATTCGATCTAGCAACCTTTCGGGTTGCTGGCCCAACGCTCTAACCACTAGACTACCTGCTGCCCCATTTAACTTATACAGTCATTCTAATTCACATTTGACATGTACATTTGAGTCATTTAGGGGTTTTCCCTTAGTGGAAATTCAGTATCTCCTTGTGGTCGGTGTGAAACAAAGCATCCCAACCATCTAATTTCCCCTTTAGGTTTGACGCTTGAGTCACTCTGTTCCTGCTGTCTTTATGACCCTTTCATTATACAGTTGGTTAAGTGGTACTGTGGTTAAGAAGATCAGAGGGGCAGATAGTCTCGTCACCTGTAGAGAGAGGTCACTCATTTTGACATGTACATTTTAGCAGACGCTGTTATCCAGAGAGACTTACAGTTAGTGCATTCATCTTAATAAGATAGCTATATGGGATACCCACATATCTCAGTCGTAGTAGGTACACGTTTCTTCAATAAAGTAAAATACAGAGCTAGTATAGTCCACAAGGGAGGGGGGGGGTCAAAGGTTTTCGGAAGATGAGCAGGGACTTTGCTGTCCTGTCCTGAGCGGGTGCTTTGTCTAGGCTGAGCGGGTGCTTTGATTGGGCTGAGCGGGTGCTTTGTCTAGGCTGAGCGGGTGCTTTGATTGGGCTGAGCTGGTGCTTTGACTGGGCTGAGCTGGTGCTTTGACTTGGCTGAGTGGGTTCTTTGACTGGGCTAGGCTGGAGGGCCAAGAGACCAGAGGTGGCAGACTGAAGTGCTCGGGTCGGGGATGTTGGGTTTGAGCCTGAAGGTAGGGAGGTATTCCTGCCTGCTCCGCTTCCTGTGTGAGGAAGAGTCGTACTCTACGGATGTTGTAGAGCAGGAACCTGCAGGAGCTAGGCACCACTTTGATGTTTCCGTTGAACCACGTGGTTTTGTCTCGGGTCACACCAAGGTTCTTTTACACTCTGGGGAGGGGGGCACCGTGGAGTTGTCAAACGTGATGGAGAGGTCTTGGAGCGGGAAGGCCGTCCCAGGGAGGAAAAGCAGCTCAGTCTTGTCAAGGTTTATTCCCTTTGAACATTCTTGGGATGTGTTGAGAAACAACAATCTCTCTCTGTCATTCCTCTATCTGGTTCCCACCGTAGTGATTCTATATGTACTTGTCATTCCTATCAGTTAGACTTTAAATCCTCTGTTTCTTGCCGGGAAATACAAGGGAGAAAGAGGGACGGTTGACCTTAACAATCCCCTTCCTGTTGTGCCTCAGGAAGCAAATTCTATATTATTTGTGTGTGTGTATTGAGATAGGCCCCGATTCTGACCCGAGTTAAGCGACCATAAATGGAACGTAATTCCCTTTTTTTGGCACTTTTTTTCTGACCTTGAACCTTGAACTCAAGATGAGATTAGAATAACATGCTATGTACCCGCTATTCAGTTGGGTGGAGATTAAATTTAAAATGTTTTTTAAAATTTTATCTTTATTTAACTAGGCAAGTCAGTTTTAAGAACAAATTCTTATTTTCAATGACAGCCTAGGAACAGTGCCCCCTGTTCAGGGGCAGAACGACAGATTTGTACCTTGTCAGCTTGGGGGTTTGAACTTGCAACCTTCCGGTTACTAGTCCAACCACCCTGCCTGACGATGGGTTGCCAGGACTGGTGATGTTGAGCGGGGGATCAGGACAGTTTTAGATAATTTTTCCTTATGATCCCTGGAGATGAATGTGAAACCAGCCATATTGAAGCCATGCTATGTTTTCTTTGAACCTTTATTTAACTAGGCAAGTCAGTTAAGAACAAATCCTTATTTACAATGACGGCCTAGGAGCAGTGGGTTAACTGGCCTAGGAGCAGTGGGTTAACTGGCCTAGGAGCAGTGGGTTAACTGGCCTAGGAGCAGTGGGTTAACTGGCCTAGGAACAGTGGGTTAACTGGCCTAGGAGCAGTGGGTTAACTGGCCTAGGAGCAGTGGGTTAACTGGCCTAGGAGCAGTGGGTTAACTGGCCTAGGAACAGTGGGTTAACTGGCCTAGGAACAGTGGGTTAACTGGCCTAGGAACAGTGGGTTAACTGGTCTAGGAACAGTGGGTTAACTGGTCTAGGAGCAGTGGGTTAACTAGCAGTGGGTTAACTGGTCTAGGAACAGTGGGTTAACTGGTCTAGGAACAGTGGATTAACTGGCCTAGGAACAGTGGTTTAACTGGCCTAGGAACAGTGGGTTAACTGGCCTAGGAACAGTGGGTTAACTAGTCTAGGAACAGTGGGTTAACTGGCCTAGGAACAGTGGATTAACTGGCCTAGGAACAGTGGGTAAACTGCTTGTTCAGGGGCAGAACGACAGATTTGTACCTTGTCAGCTCGTGGTTTTGAACTTGCAACCTTCCGGTTTCTAGTCCAACGCTCTAACCGCTAGGCTTATCCTGCCACCCCATGTCAACATCACGTATATAATATATCTATACATATATATGTATATTATTATTATAGCCTAGTGTTATCAGTCTAGGTGTATTCATATCATATTATTATAGTATAGCCTAGTATTATCAGTCTAGGTGTATAAACTGTTCGCTGCTCTGGCCCCCCAATGGTGGAACAAACTCCCTCACGACGCCAGGACAGCGGAGTCAATCACCACCTACCGGAGACACCTGAAACCCCACCTCTTTAAGGAATACCTAGGATAGGATCAAGTAATCCTTCTCACATCCCCCCCCCCTTAAAAGATTTAGATGCACTATTGTAAAGTGGCTGTTCCACTGGATGTCATAAGGTGAATGCACCAATTTGTAAGTCGCTCTGGATAAGAGCGTCTGCTAAATGACTTAAATGTAAATGTATATGTTATATCCTCTTTTCCACAGTGAAATAGACTATATGAGGTCACACAGTTAAAATTTGTAAATAAAGGCACAGCTATCCCTAACTGTGTGACCTCATAATTTGCGTTGCCCCAGGTTACAGGCTTCAGTATGGCTGAGCCTGCCCAGATGATGTACACGCTGTAGAATGGTTTCATTATAGCCTGGGCCTTATCTCTGTTTTACTGTACGATTTGTATGGTGTTAAATATGAGCGACTAGCGGGAGCCACCGTCAGTAATACCCACATACATTTATAACGTTAACGATGACTTTGCTTCAACTTCTAACCTACGTTTTGCACTGTTACATTCTGTACAACTTTCTTCCCTCTGTCTAGTCTGTGTAGTTGTTCTTTCCTCTGTCTCGTCTGTGTAGTTGTCCTTTCCTCTGTGTAGTTGTTCTTTCCTCTGTCTAGTCTGTGTAGTTGTCCTCTCCTCTGTCTAGTCTGTGTAGTTGTCCTTTCCTCTGTCTAGTTTGTGTAGTTGTCCTTTCCTCTGTCTAGTCTGTGTAGTTGTCCTTTCCTCTGTCTAGTCTGTGTAGTTGTCCTTTCCTCTGTCTAGTCTGTGTAGTTGTTCTTTCCTCTGTCTAGTCTGTGTAGTTGTTCTTTCCTCTGTCTAGTCTGTGTAGTTGTCCTTTCCTCTGTCTAGTCTGTGTAGTTGTTCTTTCCTCTGTGTAGTCTGTGTAGTTGTCCTCTCCTCTGTCTAGTCTGTGTAGTTGTCCTCTCCTCTGTCTAGTCTGTGTAGTTGTTCTCTCCTCTGTCTAGTCTGTGTAGTTGTTCTTTCCTCTGTCTAGTCTGTGTAGTTGTCCTTTCCTCTGTCTAGTCTGTGTAGTTGTCCTTTCCTCTGTCTAGTCTGTGTAGTTGTCCTCTCCTCTGTCTAGTCTGTGTAGTTGTCCTCTCCTCTGTCTAGTCTGTGTAGTTGTCCTCTCCTCTGTCTAGTCTGTGTAGTTGTTCTTTCCTCTGTCTAGTCTGTGTAGTTGTCCTCTCCTCTGTCTAGTCTGTGTAGTTGTCCTCTCCTCTGTCTAGTCTGTGTAGTTGTCCTCTCCTCTGTCTAGTCTGTCTAGTCTGTGTAGTTGTCCTTTCCTCTGTCTAGTCTGTGTAGTTGTCCTTTCCTCTGTCTAGTCTGTGTAGTTGTCCTTTCCTCTGTCTAGTCTGTGTAGTTGTCCTCTCCTCTGTCTAGTCTGTGTAGTTGTCCTCTCCTCTGTCTAGTCTGTGTAGTTGTCCTCTCCTCTGTCTAGTCTGTGTAGTTGTTCTTTCCTCTGTCTAGTCTGTGTAGTTGTCCTCTCCTCTGTCTAGTCTGTGTAGTTGTCCTCTCCTCTGTCTAGTCTGTGTAGTTGTCCTCTCCTCTGTCTAGTCTGTAGTTGTTCCTGAAGGTCTCTAGCATTAGTGGATCATATTAGTCTAACGTTGTATCAGGCAACCCATCTTTACGCACACCTGGCAACCCATCTTTACGCACGCCTGGCAACCCATCTTTACGCACGCCTGGCAACCCATCTTTACGCACGCCTGGCAACCCATCTTTACGCACGCACGGCAACCCATCTTTACGCACACCTGGCAACCCATCTTTACGCACACCTGGCAACCCATCTTTACGCACACCTGGCAACCCATCTTTACACACACCTGGCAACCCATCTTTACGCACACCTGGCAACCCATCTTTACGCACACCTGGCAACCCATCTTTACGCACACCTGGCAACCCATCTTTACGCACACCTGGCAACCCATCTTTAAACACGCCTGGCAACCCATCTTTACACACGCCTGGCAACCCATCTTTACACACACCTGGCAACCCATCTTTACACACACCTGGCAACCCATCTTTACGCACACCTGGCAACCCATCTTTACACACACCTGGCAACCCATCTTTACACACACCTGTATACTGTATCCGGTTCACGGTGCATAACGACTGGACTGTTGTCATCACAGTTCCATGATTACTGAGAATTAGGATTAGATTTATAGGACTAATGTTAAACCCTGGATTGAACATAAATACGACAACATTAAGGATGAATAAAACCACTGTATATTTTTTTTATTCATCGATATATGTTGTGCCTTTAAAGGCTCTCCAAACATACTTTCCTAAAACCCTAAAATATACAATAATCTACAAGGTCAGAATCTTTATAAATCTACCAGTTTGTGTTTAAACTGAGATTTATATGCATATATTTAGATGCCTGTCTTTCATTGATCCCTATTTTCTGAACCCGTTTTCTCTCAAAGTATTTTAGTCTGTCTGCAAAAATTCAAATTGAATGTACACCTTATTTAAAGGTATGGCATACATGTAATGAAAACCTAATGAGAAAATATGTTGGCCAGCAAGTGGAAGGGTATTCAGCGGTTGGATTACATTTGTTTCAGTGAGAACCAGGCCATTATGTAAAGACTTTGGTCAGTAAGACCTAGGAGCTGATCGTGGACAACAGGAGAAAGAGGGGAGACCACGCCCCCATCCACCTCGACGGGCTATAGTGGAACGGGGCGAGACTCAAGTTCCTTGGTGTCCACATCACTAAGGACTTCAAATCAAATCAAATGTATTTATAAAGCCCTTCGTACATCAGCTGATGTCTCAAAGTGCTGTACAGAAACCCAGTCTAAAACCCCAAACAGCAAGCAATGCAGGTGTAGAAGCACGGTGGCTAGGAAAAACTCCCTACAGAAGCCAAAACCTAGGAGGAAACCTAGAGAGGAACCAGGCTATGTGGGGTGGCCAGTCCTCTTCTGGCTGTGCCGGGTGGAGATTATAACAGAACATGGCCAAGATGTTCAAATGTTCATTGATGACCAGCATGGTCAAATAATAATCATCACAGGCAGAACAGTTGAAACTAGCAGCGGCACGGCCAGGTGGACTGCAAGGAGTCATCATGCCAGGTAGTCCTGAGGGCAACGTTGGACTAGTAGCCGAAAGGTTGCAAGTTCAAATCCCTGAGCTGACAAGGTGCAAATCTGACGTTCTGCCCCTGAACATTGATCTAGCTCCACATTGATCTGGTACTGGTACTTCCTGTATATTGCTCCACATTGATCTGGTACACCCTGTATATAGCTCCACATTGATCTGGTACTTCCTGTATATTGCTCCACATTGATCTGGTACTGGTACTTCCTGTATATAGCTCCACATTGATCTGGTACTTCCTGTATACAACTCCACATTGATCTGGTACTTCCTGTATATAGCTCCACATTGATCTGGTACTTCCTGTATAAAGCTGCACATTGATCTGGTACTTCCTGTATATAGCTCCACATTGATCTGGTACTTCCTGTATACAGCTCCACATTGATCTGGTACTGGTACTTCCTGTATATAGCTCCACATTGATCTGGTACTCCCTGTATATAGCTCCACATTGATCTGGTACTTCCTGTATATAGCTCCACATTGATCTGGTACTTCCTGTATAAAGCTGCACATTGATCTGGTACTTCCTGTATATAGCTCCACATTGATCTGGTACTTCCTGTATATAGCTCCACATTGATCTGGTACTCCCTGTATATAGCTCCACATTGATCTGGTACTCCCTGTATATAGCTCCACATTGATCTGGTACTTCCTGTATATAGCTCCACATTGATCTGGTACTTCCTGTATATAGCTCCACATTGATCTGGTACTCCCTGTATATAGCTCCACATTGATCTGGTACTTCCTGTATATAGCTCCACATTGATCTGGTACTTCCTGTATATAGCTCCACATTGATCTGGTACTTCCTGTATATAGCTCCACATTGATCTGGTACTTCCTGTATATAGCTCCACATTGATCTGGTACTTCCTGTATATAGCTCCACATTGATCTGGTACTTCCTGTATATAGCTCCACATTGATCTGGTACTTCCTGTATATAGCTCCACATTGATCTGGTACTTCCTGTATATAGCTCCACATTGATCTGGTACTTCCTGTATATAGCTCCACATTGATCTGGTACTTCCTGTATATAGCTCCACATTGATCTGGTACTTACTGTATATAGCTCCACATTGATCTGGTACTTCCTGTATATAGCTCCACATTGATCTGGTACTTCCTGTATATAGCTCCACATTGATCTGGTACTTCCTGTATATAGCTCCACATTGATCTGGTACTCCCTGTATATAGCTCCACATTGATCTGGTACTTCCTGTATATAGCTCCACATTGATCTGGTACTTCCTGTATATAGCTCCACATTGATCTGGTACTTCCTGTATATAGCTCCACATTGATCTGGTACTTCCTGTATATAGCTCCACATTGATCTGGTACTTCCTGTATATAGCTCCACATTGATCTGGTACTTCCTGTATATAGCTCCACATTGATCTGGTACTTCCTGTATATAGCTCCACATTGATCTGGTACTTCCTGTATATAGCTCCACATTGATCTGGTACTTCCTGTATATAGCTCCACATTGATCTGGTACTTCCTGTATATAGCTCCACATTGATCTGGTACTTCCTGTATATAGCTCCATTGATCTGGTACTTCCTTATATATTCCACATTGATCTGGTACTTCCTGTATAAAGCTCCACATTGATCTGGTACTTCCTGTATATAGCTCCACATTGATCTGGTACTTCCTGTATATAGATCCACATTGATCTGGTACTTCCTGTAATAGCTCCACATTGATCTGGAAAGGATATAGCTCCACATTGATCTGGTTTCCTGTAATAGATCCACATTGATCTGTGGATATTCTACTTCTTCGATTTTCATTGTCTGTATATAGCTCCACATTGATCTGGTACTTCCTGTATATAGCTCCACATTGATCTGGTACTTCCTGTATATAGATCCACATTGATCTGGTACTTCCTGTATATAGCTCCACATTGATCTGGTACTTCCTGTATATAGCTCCACTTGATCTGGTAAAGATATAGCTCCACATTGATCTGGTACTTCCTGTATATAGCTCCACATTGATCTGGTACTTCCTGTATATAGCTCCACATTGATCTGGTACTTCCTGTATATAGCTCCATTCTTGTGTATTTTATTATATTCCATTTTTGTTAGTTACTATTTTATTTTGAATTATTATTTTTATCGTTAGGAAAGTCTCTCTCAATACTTGTGTGGAAAGGAATGTGGATATTCTGGTTTCTGCTCATAACAGAGGGATTTTCATTGTCTTTCTGTGAATGTGGATATTCTGGTTTCTGCTCATAACAGAGCGATTTTCATTGTCTTTCTGTGAATGTGGATATTGAACACGTTAATAAAGGCCTGCACACCGATAAAACACTTCAAATATACTGAAAGTCCACAAATTCAGGCAGCTGTATTCACTTCAAAGACAAGAAGTATCTCACCCTGTCATTGACCAAGGTTGTGCAGCAGAGCACGAGGGTACAAGAGGAGGTACACGAGGGTACAAGAGGAGGTAGGTTTACAGCACACTCTTAGAAACAACGATTACAAAAGGGTTCTTCGTCTTTTCCCCATAGGTGAACGCTTTTTGGTTACAGGGAGAACTCTTCTACAGGTAGAACTCTTCTACTGGGAACCAAAAATAGTTCCACCTGGAACCAAAAATGGTTCTACCTGGAACCAAAAATAGTTCTACCTGGAACCAAAAATAGTTCTACCTGGAACCAAAAATAGTTCTACCTGGAATCAAAAATATTTATCCTATGGGGATCAGCCAATATTTTTTTTACCCCTTTTTCTCCCCAAATTTTGTGGTGTCCAATTGGTAGTTACAGTCTTGTCTCATCGCTGCATCTCCCATACAGACTCGGGAGAGGCAACGGTCGAGAGCCGTGCATCCTCCGAAACACAACCCAAACAAGCCACCCTGCGTCGTGACACAATTCCAACTTAAGCCGGAAGCCAGTCGCACCAATGTGTCGGAGAGAACATCTGTGCACTGTGGCCTGCCCGCCACAGGAGTCGCTAGTGTGCGATGGGACAAGGATATCCCTGCCGGCTAAACCCTCCCCTAACCCGGACGACGCTGGGCCAATTCTGTGTCGCCCCATGGGTCTCCCGGTCTCGGCCGGCTGCGACAGAGCCTGGACTCGAAGCCTTAGACCACTGCGCCACTCGGCCGGCTGCGACAGAGCCTGGACTCGAAGCCTTAGACCACTGCGCCACTCGGGAGGCTGCGACAGAGCCTGGACTCGAAGCCTTAGACCACTGCGCCACTCGGGAGGCTGTGACAGAGCCTGGACTCGAAGCCTTAGACCACTGCGCCACTCGGCCGGCTGCGACAGAGCCTGGACTCGAAGCCTTAGACCACTGCGCCACTCGGGAGGCTGCGACAGAGCCTGGACTCGAAGCCTTAGACCACTGCGCCACTCGGCCGGCTGCGACAGAGCCTGGACTCGAAGCCTTAGACCACTGCGCCACTCGGGAGGCTGCGACAGAGCCTGGACTCGAAGCCTTAGACCACTGCGCCACTCGGGAGGCTGCGACAGAGCCTGGACTCGAAGCCTTAGACCACTGCGCCACTCGGGAGGCTGCGACAGAGCCTGGACTCGAAGCCTTAGACCACTGCGCCACTCGGCCGGCTGCACTTTCTTTTCTAAGAGTGTATTTAGACCAGAGTTGAGTTGTAGACAGAAGCAGTTCTGACCGAGTCCCAAACGGCACCCTAATCCCTACACAGTGAACACATTTTTACCAAATCACTATGGGCCCTGGTCAAAACTAGTGCACTATATAGGGTATAGTTTGCCATGTAGGACTCACTCTGTGAGTGTCAGTCAAATGGGTTATGGTTTCATCTCTTTGTCTCCTCTGCCATGAGAGTTCTTCCTAAATAGCTCCTCCGGGGGGAAGTGGGTAGACTGGAGAGGCTGACTGTCATCTCAGGTGACTACACAGAAGATGTTGTCAAAGCCAACACCACCCCCACCCCCAACACACACACACACACCTCCTCCTCCTCGTATTTCATAGTATGGTATCAGCTTCAGCAGTTTAGAACAGCCTGTGGGTAAAATAGCCAATTTCCTCATTCCTCTGTCAAACAGTAATTGCTGGGTTTAATATGAGGGCGAGTTGCGTCATTTAGAAATAAAATACATCAAATCAAGGTGTATTTGTCACATGTGCCGAATAAAAGGTGTTGACCTTACAGTGAAATGCTGAATACACGCCCCTAACCAACAATGCAGTTCAAGAAATAGAGTTAAGAAAAGATTCACTGAATGAACTAAAGTAAAAAATATCGATATACAGGGTATTACGGTACAGAGTCAATGTGGAGGCTATATACAGGGTGTTACGGTACAGAGTCAATGTGGAGGCTATATACAGGGTGTTACGGTACAGAGTCAATGTGGAGGCTATATACAGGGTGTTACGGTACAGAGTCAATGTGGAGGCTATATACAGGGTATTACGGTACAGAGTCAATGTGGAGGCTATATACAGGGTATTACGGTACAGAGTCAATGTGGAGGCTATATACAGGGGGTACCGGTACAGAGTCAATGTGGAGGCTATATACAGGGGGTACCGGTACAGAGTCAATGTGGAGGCTATATACAGAGTATTACGTTACAGAGTAAATGTGGAGGCTATATACAGGGTGTTATGGTACAGAGTCAATGTGGAGGCTATATACAGGGGGTACCGGTACAGAGTCAATGTGGAGGCTATATACAGAGTATTACAGTACAGAGTCAATGTGGAGGCTATATACAGGGTGTTATGGTACAGAGTCAATGTGGAGGCTATATACAGGGTGTTACGGTACAGAGTCAATGTGGAGGCTATATACAGGGTATTACGGTACAGAGTCAATGTGGAGGCTATATACAGGGTATTACGGTACAGAGTCAATGTGGAGGCTATATACAGGGTATTACGGTACAGAGTCAATGTGGAGGCTATATACAGGGTGTTACGGTACAGAGTCAATGTGGAGGCTATATACAGGGTGTTACGGTACAGAGTCAATGTGGAGGCTATATACAGGGTGTTACGGTACAGAGTCAATGTGGAGGCTATATACAGGGTGTTACGGTACAGAGTCAATGTGGAGGCTATATACAGGGTGTTACGGTACAGAGTCAATGTGGAGGCTATATACAGGGTATTACGGTACAGAGTCAATGTGGAGGCTATATACAGGGTATTACGGTACAGAGTCAATGTGGAGGCTATATACAGGGTATTACGGTACAGAGTCAATGTGGAGGATATATACAGGGTATTACGGTACAGAGTCAATGTGGAGGCTATATACAGGGTGTTACGGTACAGAGTCAATGTGGAGGCTATATACAGGGTATTACGGTACAGAGTCAATGTGGAGGCTATATACAGGGTATTACGGTACAGAGTCAATGTGGAGGCTATATACAGGGGGTACCGGTACAGAGTCAATGTGGAGGCTATATACAGGGGGTACCGGTACAGAGTCAATGTGGAGGCTATATACAGAGTATTACGTTACAGAGTAAATGTGGAGGCTATATACAGGGTGTTATGGTACAGAGTCAATGTGGAGGCTATATACAGGGGGTACTGGTACAGAGTCAATGTGGAGGCTATATACAGAGTATTACGGTACAGAGTCAATGTGGAGGCTATATACAGGGTGTTATGGTACAGAGTCAATGTGGAGGCTATATACAGGGTGTTACGGTACAGAGTCAATGTGGAGGCTATATACAGGGTGTTACGGTACAGAGTCAATGTGGAGGCTATATACAGGGGATACCGGTACAGAGTGAATGTGGAGGTTATATACAGGGGGTACCGGTACAGAGTCAATGTGGAGGCTATATACAGGGTGTTACGGTACAGAGTCAATGTGGAGGCTATATACAGGGGGTACCGGTACAGAGTCAATGTGGAGGCTATATACAGGGGATACCGGTACAGAGTCAATGTGGAGACTATATACAGGGGGTACCGGTACAGAGTGAATGTGGAGGCTATATACAGGGGGTACCGGTACAGAGTCAATGTGGAGGCTATATACAGGGGTTACGGTACAGAGTCAATGTGGAGGCTATATACAGGGTGTTACGGTACAGAGTCAATGTGGAGACTATATACAGGGGGTTCCGGTACAGAGTCAATGTGGAGGCTATATACAGAGTATTACGGTACAGAGTCAATGTGGAGGTTATATACAGGGTGTTATGGTACAGAGTCAATGTGGAGACTATATACAGGGTATTACGGTACAGAGTCAATGTGGAGGCTATATACAGGGTGTTACGGTACAGAGTCAATGTGGAGGCTATATACAGGGTATTACGGTACAGAGTCAATGTGGAGGCTATATACAGGGTGTTACGGTACAGAGTCAATGTGGAGGCTATATACAGGGGGTACCGGTACAGAGTCAATGTGGAGGTTATATACAGGGGGTACCGGTACAGAGTGAATGTGGAGGCTATATACAGGGGGTACCGGTACAGAGTGAATGTGGAGGCTATATACAGGGGTTACGGTACAGAGTCAATGTGGAGGCTATATACAGGGTGTTACGGTACAGAGTCAATGTGGAGGCTATATACAGGGGGTACCGGTACAGAGTCAGTGTGGAGGCTATATACAGGGGGTACTGGTACAGAGTCAATGTGGAGACTATATACAGGGTATTACCGGTACAGAGTCAATGTGGAGGCTATATACAGGGTATTACGGTACAGAGTCAATGTGGAGGCTATATACAGGGGGTACCGGTACAGAGTCAATGTGGAGGCTATATACAGAGTATTACGGTACAGAGTCAATGTGGAGGTTATATACAGGGTGTTATGGTACAGAGTCAATGTGGAGGCTATATACAGGGTGTTATGGTACAGAGTCAATGTGGAGGCTATATACAGGGGGTACCGGTACAGAGTCAATGTGGAGTCTATATACAGAGTATTACGGTACAGAGTCAATGTGGAGGTTATATACAGTGTGTTACGGTACAGAGTCAATGTGGAGGCTATATACAGGGGGTACCGGTACAGAGTCAATGTGAAGGTTATATACAGGGGGTACCGGTACAGAGTCAATGTGGAGGTTATATACAGGGTATTACGGTACAGCGTCAATGTGGAGGCTATATACAGGGGGTACCGGTACAGAGTCAATGTGGAGACTATATACAGGGTGTTACGGTACAGAGTCAATGTGGAGGTTATATACAGGGTGTACCGGTACAGAGTCAATGTGGAGGTTATATACAGGGTGTTACGGTACAGAGTCAATGTGGAGGCTAATACAGGGTGTACCGGTACAGAGTCAATGTGGAGGCTATATACAGGGTGTTACGGTACAGAGTCAATGTGGAGACTATATACAGGAGGCTACAGAGTCAATGTGGAGGCTATATACAGGGTGTTATGGTACAGAGTCAATGTGGAGACTATATACAGGGGGTACCGGTACAGAGTCAATGTTGAGACTAAATACAGGGGGTACCGGTACAGAGTCAATGTGGAGGTTATATACAGGGTATTACGGTACAGAGTCAGTGTGGAGGCTATATACAGGGTATTACGGTACAGAGTCAATGTGGAGGCTATAACAGGGTATTACGGTACAGAGTCAATGTGGAGGCTATATACAGGGGGTATCGGTACAGAGTCAGTGTGGAGGCTATATACAGAGTATTACGGTACAGAGTCAATGTGGAGGCTATATACAGGGTATTACGGTACAGAGTCAGTGTGGAGGCTATATACAGGGTATTACGGTACAGAGTCAATGTGGAGGCTATATACAGGGGGTATCGGTACAGAGTCAGTGTGGAGGCTATATACAGAGTATTACGGTACAGAGTCAATGTGGAGGTTATATACAGGGTGTTATGGTACAGAGTCAATGTGGAGGCTATATACAGGGTATTACGGTACAGAGTCAATGTGGAGGCTATATACAGGGTGTTACGGTACAGAGTCAATGTGGAGGCTATATACAGGGGGTACCGGTACAGAGTCAATGTGGAGGTTATATACAGGGGGTACCGGTACAGAGTGAATGTGGAGCCTATATACAGGGGGTACCGGTACAGAGTGAATGTGGAGGCTATATACAGGGGTTACGGTACAGAGTCAATGTGGAGGCTATATACAGGGTGTTACGGTACAGAGTCAATGTGGAGGCTATATACAGGGGGTACCGGTACAGAGTCAGTGTGGAGGCTATATACAGGGGGTACTGGTACAGAGTCAATGTGGAGACTATATACAGGGTATTACCGGTACAGAGTCAATGTGGAGGCTATATACAGGGTATTACGGTACAGAGTCAATGTGGAGGCTATATACAGGGGGTACCGGTACAGAGTCAATGTGGAGGCTATATACAGAGTATTACGGTACAGAGTCAATGTGGAGGTTATATACAGGGTGTTATGGTACAGAGTCAATGTGGAGGCTATATACAGGTTGTTATGGTACAGAGTCAATGTGGAGGCTATATACAGGGGGTACCGGTACAGAGTCAATGTGGAGTCTATATACAGAGTATTACGGTACAGAGTCAATGTGGAGGTTATATACAGTGTGTTACGGTACAGAGTCAATGTGGAGGCTATATACAGGGGGTACCGGTACAGAGTCAATGTGAAGGTTATATACAGGGGGTACCGGTACAGAGTCAATGTGGAGGTTATATACAGGGTATTACGGTACAGCGTCAATGTGGAGGCTATATACAGGGGTACCGGTACAGAGTCAATGTGGAGACTATATACAGGGTGTTACGGTACAGAGTCAATGTGGAGGTTATATACAGGGTGTACCGGTACAGAGTCAATGTGGAGGTTATATACAGGGTGTTACGGTACAGAGTCAATGTGGAGGCTAATACAGGGTGTACCGGTACAGAGTCAATGTGGAGGCTATATACAGGGTGTTACGGTACAGAGTCAATGTGGAGACTATATACAGGAGGCTACAGAGTCAATGTGGAGGCTATATACAGGGTGTTATGGTACAGAGTCAATGTGGAGACTATATACAGGGGGTACCGGTACAGAGTCAATGTTGAGACTAAATACAGGGGGTACCGGTACAGAGTCAATGTGGAGGTTATATACAGGGTATTACGGTACAGAGTCAGTGTGGAGGCTATATACAGGGTATTACGGTACAGAGTCAATGTGGAGGCTATAACAGGGTATTACGGTACAGAGTCAATGTGGAGGCTATATACAGGGGGTATCGGTACAGAGTCAGTGTGGAGGCTATATACAGAGTATTACGGTACAGAGTCAATGTGGAGGCTATATACAGGGTATTACGGTACAGAGTCAGTGTGGAGGCTATATACAGGGTGTTACGGTACAGAGTCAATGTGGAGGCTATATACAGGGTATTGCGGTACAGAGTCAATGTGGAGGTTATATACAGTGTGTTACGGTACAGAGTCAATGTGGAGGCTATATACAGAGTATTACGGTACAGAGTCAATGTGGAGGTTATATACAGTGTGTTACGGTACAGAGTCAATGTGGAGGCTATATACAGGGGGTACCGGTACAGAGTCAATGTGAAGGTTATATACAGGGGGTACCGGTACAGAGTCAATGTGGAGGTTATATACAGGGTATTACGGTACAGCGTCAATGTGGAGGCTATATACAGGGGGTACCGGTACAGAGTCAATGTGGAGACTATATACAGGGTGTTACGGTACAGAGTCAATGTGGAGGTTATATACAGGGTGTACCGGTACAGAGTCAATGTGGAGGTTATATACAGGGTGTTACGGTACAGAGTCAATGTGGAGGCTAATACAGGGTGTACCGGTACAGAGTCAATGTGGAGGCTATATACAGGGTGTTACGGTACAGAGTCAATGTGGAGACTATATACAGGAGGCTACAGAGTCAATGTGGAGGCTATATACAGGGTGTTATGGTACAGAGTCAATGTGGAGACTATATACAGGGGGTACCGGTACAGAGTCAATGTTGAGACTAAATACAGGGGGTACCGGTACAGAGTCAATGTGGAGGTTATATACAGGGTATTACGGTACAGAGTCAGTGTGGAGGCTATATACAGGGTATTACGGTACAGAGTCAATGTGGAGGCTATAACAGGGTATTACGGTACAGAGTCAATGTGGAGGCTATATACAGGGGGTATCGGTACAGAGTCAGTGTGGAGGCTATATACAGAGTATTACGGTACAGAGTCAATGTGGAGGCTATATACAGGGTATTACGGTACAGAGTCAGTGTGGAGGCTATATACAGGGTGTTACGGTACAGAGTCAATGTGGAGGCTATATACAGGGTATTGCGGTACAGAGTCAGTGTGGAGGCTATATCAACCCCTTTACTTTCAGTGCAGAAAACTCTCTCCAGAAGTTCAGTGAGGATCTCTGAATGATCCAATGTTGACCTAAATGACTAATGATGATAAATACAATCCACCTGTGTGTAATCAAGTCTCCGTGTAAATGCACCTGCACTGTGATAGTCTCAGAGGTCCGTTAAAAGCGCAGAGAGCATCATGAAGAACAAGAAACACAACAGGCAGTTCCGAGATACTGTTGTGAAGAAGTTTAAAGGCGTATTTGGATACAAAAAGATTTCCCAAGCTTTAAACATCCCAAGGAGCACTGTGCAAGCGATAATATTGAAATGGAAGGAGTATCAGACCACTGAAAATCTAACAAGTCCTGGCCGTCCCTCTAAACTTTCAGCTCATACAAGGAGAAGACTGATCAGAGATGCAGCCAAGAGGCCCATGATCACTCTGGATGAACTGCAGAGATCTACAGCTGAGGTGGGAGAGTGTCCATAGGACAACAATCAGTCGTATATTGCACAAATCTGGCCTTTATGGAAGAGTGGCAAGAAGAAAGCCATTTCTTAAAGATATCCATAAAAAGTGTTGTTTAAAGTTTGCCACAAGCCACCTGGGAGACACACCAAACATGTGGAAGAAGGTGCTCTGGTCAGATGAAACCAAAATTGAACTTTTTGGCAACAATGCAAAACGTTATGTTTGGCGTAAAAGCAACACAGCTCATCACCCTGAACACACCATCCCCACTGTCAAACATGGTGGTGGCAGCATCATGGTTTGGGCCTGCTTTTCTTCAGCAGGGACAGGGAAGATGGTTAAAATTGATGGGAAGATGGATGGAGCCAAATACAGGACCATTCTGGAAGAGAACCTGATGGAGTCTGCAAAAGACCTGAGACTGGGATGGAGATTTGTCTTCCAACAAGACAATGATCCAAAACATAAAGCAAAATCTACAATGAAATGGTTCAAAAATAAACATATCCAGGTGTTAGAATGGCCAAGTCAAAGTCCAGACCTGAATCCAATCGAGAATCTGTGGAAAGAACTGAAAACTGCTGTTCACAAATGCTCTCCATCCAACCTCACTGAGCTCGAGCTGTTTTGCAAGGAGAAATGGGAAAAAAATTGTCTCTCGATGTGCAAAACTGATAGAGACATACCCCAAGCGACTTACAGCTCTAATCGCAGCAAAACGTTGCGCTACAAAAGTATTAACTTAAGGGGGCTGAATAATTTTGCACGCCCAATTTTTCAGTTTTTGATTTGTTAAAAAAGTTTGAAATATCCAATAAATGTTGTTCCACTTCATGATTGTGTCCCACTTGTTGTTGATTCTTCACAAAAAAATACAGTTTTATATCTTTATGTTTGAAGCCTGAAATGTGGCAAAAGGTCACAAAGTTCAAGGGGGCCGAATACTTTCGCAAGGCACTGTATATCAGGGTAACTATCAGGGTATACTAGTATTGCCTATCCCATGCCCCGCATTGACGACTTACTGGAGAGAATAGGTAGAGCTCATTACATCACCACATTGGATCTCTGCAAAGGGTACTGGCAGGTGCCCCTGGATGAACAATCCAAGGCCTACACTGCATTCCGGACGCCAATGGGCCTGTTCCAGTTCAAGGTCATGCCGTTTGGCCTTCATGGGGCCCCTGCGACTTTCCAGAGGCTGATGGACAAGGTCCTCCAGGACTGTGACGATTACTGTGCTGCTTACTTGGACGACGTGGTGATCTACAGCCACTCCTGGGAGGAGCACATACAGCATCTTAGCAGAGTCCTGGGGAAGATTCATGAAGCAGGCCTCACGCTTAACCTCCTGAAGTGTGAGTGGGCGAAACAGGAGACAAAGTACCTGGGTTACCAGCTGGGTAAGGGTGAAGTTCGGCCTCAGGTGGAGAAAGTGGAGTCCATCAGGAATAGCCCTCAACCCAGAACCAAGAAACAGGGTAGGTCTGGCAGGGTGGTACCGGAGATTCATTCCACAGTTTTCGACCATCGCTGTCCCTCTGACCAACCTCACTTCGAAGGGGGCCAGCAACCCTGTGAAGTGGACTGAGGAGTGTGAGGAAGCCTTCATGACACTGAAAAACCGACTGTGCTCATTCCCTGTTCTCCAGACCCCTGATTTTCAGAAGAGATTTCTCGTGCAGGTGGACGCTTCGGCTGTAGGAATTGGAGCTGTACTGGCCCAAGGGGAGCCAAGAGAAGAGCTTCCTGTGCTGTACCTGAGTCGGAAGCTGTTGCCCAGGGAAACCAGGTATTCTACAATCGAAAAGGAGTGCCTGGCTATAAAGTGGGCCCTAGATAGCCTCCGTTACTACCTTCTTGGGAGGGAATTTGACCTGCACACGGACCACAGAGCACTGACCTGGATCCAGACCATGAAGGACCGGAATTCTCGTGTGACCAGGTGGTATCTGGAGCTCCAGCCCTTCAGGTTCTGTGTCCGTCACAAGGCAGGAAAAGAGAACGTTACTGCGGACTACCTATCAAGGCTCCCGTACATGGTCGCTTCAGGAGAGGAGGAAGGTAATGTGACGTAGAAGTCCGTCACTGGCCACGGGCAGCATTTGGTTCTTTAACGCACACACATATTCTTTACTCCTCCCTGCGCCATTATAAGATAAGTTAACAATGTGGGTCGACACACAAATTAACTTCTGTCTTGGTGCATGCATTTCACACCTGTCAGTGTTCATATTTGAGAGATACAATAATTATTGTACTTATCAATGTTGTGGATGAGCGCATTGTTTGTTTGTTCTGTTCCTCTCTCTCCATCTCTGTAGCTTCCGGGTATGCTGGAAAAGGACCCGAGCTAAGGGAATTGGGTTGGCTTTATAGTGCCTGTCCCAAATGGCTCATTAATGCATATGGGCATATTGAAAGATATTGTCAGTAGTGATGTAATGTTGTAAATGTTATGTTGTGATATTGTTTAAAACCGTGTTGCAATGTATATCCTTTAGTATGTGTAGTTCATGGAAAATGTAGGTTTGTTTTGTTAATTGATTAATTAATTAGAGTTAATTGTTCTGAGGGGAGGGGCTAGCCCTACAAAAGGAGCCTCTCTTTCAGTCATGGGGAGGTTTTTGTTTTGGATTGAGCTGTGGATGGGGCAGCATTGTTTTTAAGCTGTCCCATAAGGTAGACGTTGATGGCAGTACTGTTGTTTTTTGTTCCGGAATCACTTGTAAATAAACACCTTTGCACAGAAGAACTTTTGCGGTTCCGCCATCTTTTTATTTTGATGGAGGTTAGGTTATCCAGTTTAGCCTTCTGGCCTACTCTACGTGACATAATGATATCAGGTATGTTGGGGTAACTAGTATTGTAATGATATCAGGTATGTTGGGGTAACTAGTATTGTAATGACAAAGTAAGCCTAGATGTTCTTTCTCTGATTGTCATTGAAAACGTGTGTCACGTCCATCAACTCTGTATCCCACCATTGCAGGAATAAAGGTTGTACTCTTTATGTGAAATCTTCAGAAAAGTTCTGTCCAATCCCGACACACCCTCATAGAAAATGGCAGGAAGTGGCCCGAGTCATAAATGCTTGGAAGTATCTGTAATATTAGAAAGGGCCGTCCGCATTCTTTTGCAGTTGACTGAGTCCCGTCTTACAGTGACCTTCCCGGCTGGACAGGAAGTGTGCAACAATGGGAGTAGATTGCCAAAAGCACGTAGTCAGACAATATGCCGACACACACACACACACACACACACACACACACACACACACACACACACACACACACACACACACACACACACACACACACACACACACACACACACACACACTGGGAGTTGGGGCTCGCAGACAGGGTGTTACGCAGATCTCGGCTTGCCATAACAAAGGGATACTTAAATGACTCAATACATTTCAGCTTTTCAACCTTTTAAATTTAAGTACATTTAAAACGTAACAAAATGTGCAACAAGTCAAGGGGTGTGAATAACGTACTTTCTCAAGGCTGTACTGTATGCTTGGACCCCGTGTCCTGAACACACACACACACCGACAGAGAGACAGATAGTACCCTCTAAACTCGTCATCAAGCTAGAGACCCTGGGTCTCGACCCCGCCCTGTGCAACTGGGTACTGGACTTCCTGACAGGCCGCCCCACAGTGGTGAGGGTAGGTCACATCATCTCCACCCCGCTGATCCTCAACATTGGGGCCCCACAAGGGTGCGTTCTGAGCCCTCTCCTGTACTCCCTGTTCACCCACGACTGCGTGGCCATGCACGACTCCAACTCAATCATCAAGTTTGCGGACGACACTACAGTGTTAGGCTTGATTACCAACAATGACGAGACGGCCAACAGGGAGGAGGTGAGGGCCCTCTGAGTGTGGTGCCTCACACTCAACGTCAACAAAACAAAGGAGATGAGTGTGGACTTCAGGAATCAGCAGAGGGAGCACCCCCCTATCCACATCGATGGGACAGTAGTGGAGAGGGTAGTAAGTTTTAAGTTCCTCGGCGTACACATCATGGACAAACTGAATTGGTCCATCCACACAGACAGCATTGTGAAGAAGGCGCAGCAGCGCCTCTTCAACCTCAGGGGGCTGAAGAAATTTGGCTTGTCACCAAAAGCACTCACAAACTTCTACAGATGCACAATCGAGAGCATCCTGTCGGGCTGTATCACCACCTGGTACGGCAACTGCTCCGCCCACAACCGTAAGGCTCTCCAGAGGGTAGTGAGGTCTGCACAACCCATCACCGGGGGCAAACTACCTGCCCTCCAGGACACCTACACCACCCGATGTCGCAGGAAAGCCATAAAGATCATCAAGGACAACAACCACCCGAGTCACTGCCTGTTTACCCCGCTATCATCCAGAAGGCGAGGTCAGTACAGGTGCATCAAAGCTGGGACCGAGACAGACAGACAGACAGACAGACAGGCAGGCAGTTTTTCAGGCAGTTTTTCAGGGGAAATCCTGTTGGTCTCCCAGAGCTAAAACATCAACCTCTCCTTAAACACACAAACACTCCCCACTTTATCTGCTGCCTTTCACGGTCATTGTCTCTAAAGTCCTTTTTTAAATCTTTTGTTTGGATCTGACACGATTTGATTGTTCGATATACAGTTGAAGTGGGAAGTTTACATACACTTAGGTTGGAGTCATTAAAACTCGTTTTTCAACCACTCCACAAATTTTATGTCAACAAACTATAGTTTTGGCAAGTCGGTTAGGACATCTAATTGTCCATGACACAAGTACTTTTTCCAACAGTTGTTTACAGACAGATTATAATTCACTGTATCACAATTTCAGTGGGTCAGAAGTTTACATACACTAAGTTGACTGTGCTTTTAAACAGCTTGGAAAATTCCAGAAAATTATGTCATGGCTTTAGAATCTTCTGATAGGCTAACTGACATCGTTTGAGTCAATTGGAGGTGTAGCTGTGGATGTATGTCAAGGCCTATCTTCAAACTCTGTGCCTCTTTGCTTGACATCATGGGAAAATCAAAAGAAATCAGCAAAGATCTCAGAAAACAATTGTAGACCTCCACAAGTCTGGTTCATCCTTAGGAGCAATTTCCAAACGCCTGAAGGTACCACGTTCATCTGTACAAACAATAGTGCACAAATATAAACACCATGGGACCACGCAGCCGTCATACCGCTCAGGAAGGAGACGCGTTTTGTCTCCTAGAGATGAACGTACTTTGGTGCGAAAAGTGCAAATCAATCCCAGAACAACAGCAAAGGACCTCGTGAAGATGCTGGAGGAAACGGGTACAAAAGTATCTATATCCACAGTAAAACGAGTCCTATATCGACATAACCTGAAAGGCCGCTCAGCAATGAAGAAACCACTGATCCAAAACTGCCATAAAAAAGCCAGACTACGGTTTGCAACTGCACATGGGGACAAAGATCATACTTTTTGGAGAAATGTCCTCTGGTCTGATGAAACACAAATATACCTGTTTGGTAATAATGACCATCGTTATGTTTGGAGGAAAAAGGGGGATGCTTGCAAGCCGAAGAACACCATCCCAACCGTGAAGCACGGGGGTATTAACATCATGTTGTGGGGGTGCTTTGCTGCAGGAGGGGCTGGTGCACTTCACAAAATAGATGGCAACACGAGGCAGGAAAATTATGTGGATATTTTTTATTTAACCTTTATTTAACCAGGTAGGCCAGTAGAGAACAAGTTCATATTTACAACTGTGACCTGGCCAAGATAAAGCAAAGCAGTGCAACACAAACAACAACACAGAGTTACACATGGAGTAAACAAACATACAGTCAATAATACAGTAGAAATGTCTATATACAGTGTGTGCAAATGAGGTGAGATAAGGGAGGTATGGCAATAAATAGGCCATAATAGAAAATAAACAATGGAGTGATAGATGTGCAGAAGACGAGTGTACAAGTAGAGATACTGGGGTGCAATGGAGCAAAAATAATTAAAATAAATAACAGTATGGGGATGAGGTAGTTGTATGGCCTATTTACAGATGGGCTATGTACAGGTGCAGTGATCTGTGAGCTGCTCTGACATCTGGTGCTTAAAGTTAGAGAGGGAGATATGAGTCTCCAGCTTCAGTGATTTTTGCAGTTCGTTCCAGTTATTGGCAGCAGAGCACTGGAAGGAAAGGTGGCCGAAGGAGGAATTGGCTTTGGGGCTGACTAATGAGATATACCTGCTGGAGCGCGTGCTACAGGTGGGTGCTGCTATGGTGACTGGTGAGCTGAGATAAGGCAGGGCTTTACCTAGCAAAGACTTATAGATATATTGAAGCAACATCTCAAGACATCAGTCAGGAATTTAAAGCTTGGTGGCAAATGGTTCTTCCATGTGGACAATGACCCCAAGCAAACTTCCAAAGTTGTGGCAAAATGGCTTCAGGACAACATGTCAAGGCATGGAGTGGCCATCCCAAAGCCCTGACCTCAATCCTATAGAAAGTCAAAAAGTGTGTGTGAGCAAGGAGACCTACAAACCTGACTCAGTTACACCAGCTCTGCCAGGAGGAATGGGCTAAAATTCACACAACTTTTTGTGGGAAGCTTGTGGAAGGCAACCCGAAACGTTTGACCCAAGTTAAACAATTTATAGGCAATGCTACCAAATACTAATTGAGTGTATGTAAACTTCTGTCTAACTGGGAATGTGATGAAAGAAATTAAAGCTGAATCATTCTGACATTTCACATTCTTAAAATAAAGTGGTGATCCTAACTGACCTAAGACAATTAATTTTTACTCTGATTAAATGTCAGGAATTGTGAAAAACTGAGTTTAATTGTATTTGGCTAAGGTGTATGTAAACTTCCGACTTCAACTGTATTTCAGATGTTCTCGGGAAGCATAAATGTTTTAGTGATGCAACAGAAGGGTGATGAAGTTCAAATCATGTGATGTTTTTTGGTTGAGATTTACCACCCTGTACATCACAGTCCTTTTTCAAATGTTTTGCTTTGAAATGAGTTTTTCTAACATGATAGCTACTACCTGAAGCATTCCTTCTTTCCACTAAACTGGGGCTTTGTGAGGTATGTACCCCCCCCCCCACCACCACCCTTCTTCCTCCACCACCTGCCCTCTTGTTGTCACTAGGCTGCAGGCAGAGACAAGCATCTTATTTCAATGGCTGATGATCAGATCCGGTCAGCATGGTTTAGGAGATAGATGTCTTTATCTGGGACAACGCCTTGGGTCTTCCCAGCCATCTGCTCCTAGCGCTGGCCCTTGGCTGGATGGATGGGGTGAGGTGGAGGAGAGAAAGAGAGCTATTAAGGCGTATACGTGTGACCTCACACGTGTGACCTCTGCTCCATTGTTCGGTATGTCATATGGTAGAAGGCTAGAGATTTAGTTTCTAGTCGCTAGACTAGTGATTTAGTTTCTAGTGTCTAGAAGAGGGATTTCGTGTCTAGAAGAGGGATTTAGTTTGTAGTTACTAAACTAGTGATTTAGTTTCTAGTGTCTATAAGATGGATTTAGTTTCTAGTGTCTATAAGATGGATTTAGTTTCTAGTGTCTAGAAGAGGGATTTAGTTTCTAGTGTCTAGAAGAGGGATTTAGTTTGTAGTTACTAAACTAGTGATTTAGTTTCTAGTGTCTATAAGATGGATTTAGTTTCTAGTGTCTATAAGATGGATTTAGTTTCTAGTGTCTAGAAGAGGGATTTAGTTTCTAGTGTCTAGAAGAGGGATTTAGTTTGTAGTTACTAAACTAGTGATTTAGTTTCTAGTATCTAGAAGAGGGATTTAGTTTCTAGTGTCTAGAAGAGGGATTTAGTTTCTAGTGTCTAGAAGAGGGATTTAGTTTCTAGTGTCTAGAAGAGGGATTTAGTTTGTAGTTACTAAACTAGTGATTTAGTTTCTAGTGTCTAGAAGAGGGATTTAGTTTCTAGTGTCTAGAATAGGGATTTAGTTTCTAGTGTCTAGAAGAGGGATTTAGTTTCTAGTGTCTAGAAGAGGGATTTAGTTTCTAGTGTCTAGAAGAGGGATTTAGTTTCTAGTGTCTAGAAGAGGGATTTAGTTTGTAGTTACTAAACTAGTGATTTAGTTTCTAGTGTCTAGAAGAGGGATTTAGTTTCTAGTGTCTAGAATAGGGATTTAGTTTCTAGTGTCTAGAAGAGGGATTTAGTTTCTAGTGTCTAGAAGAGGGATTTAGTTTCTAGTGTCTAGAAGAGGGATTTAGTTTCTAGTTACTAGACTAGTGATTTAGTTTCTAGGGTCTAGAAGAGGGATTTAGTTTCTAGTGTCTAGAAGAGGGATTTAGTTTCTAGTGTCTAGAATAGGGATTTAGTTTCTAGTGTCTAGAAGAGGGATTTAGTTTCTAGTTACTAGACTAGTGATTTAGTTTCTAGGGTCTAGAAGACTGGTTTAGTTTCTAGTGTCTAGAATAGGGATTTAGTTTCTAGTGTCTAGAAGAGGGATTTAGTTACTAGTGTCTAGAATAGGGATTTAGTTTCTAGTGTCTAGAAGAGGGATTTAGTTACTATTGTCTAGAAGAGGGATTTAGTTACTATTGTCTAGAAGAGGGATTTAGTTTCTAGTGTCTAGAAGAGGGATTTAGTTTCTAGTGTCTAGAAGAGGGATTTAGTTACTATTGTCTAAGAGGGATTTAGTTTCTAGTTACTAGACTAGTGATTTAGTTTCTAGGGTCTAGAAGACTGGTTTAGTTTCTAGTGTCTAGAATAGGGATTTAGTTACTATTGTCTAAGAGGGATTTAGTTTCTAGTTACTAGACTAGTGATTTAGTTTCTAGTGTCTAGAAGAGGGATTTAGTTACTAGTGTCTATAATAGGGATTTAGTTACTAGTGTCTATAAGAGGGATTTAGTTTCTAGTTACTAGAAGACTGGTTTAGTTTCTAGTTACTAGACTAGTGGTTTATTTTCTGTGTGTGTGTGTGTGTCTCTGTTTCTTTTGTATGTGTGCAAGGAGGGGTGTGTTTATGGACCTCTGGGGGTAATATCTCTCTCTACAGACAGACCAGCCATATGGTGATAGGGGGGGGGGGGGGTTTGCTGACAGGACAGGTGCATCTGCCACTATAATGCCCTGCAGTGCCCCTGGGCCAAGAGTTATGGTGCCTCTCTTTGTTAAAGCAAAGCACACACACACACACACACACCAACCTCCTCTGCCTCGAGCAAGTTAAAACCGATCAATTTCCCTCATTTTGTTTTCATAATTTGTTGTGAATGATCACAAATTAATCCAATTGACAAGCTCACGCTCAACTTAAGATCATGTCTAATAATGGAACGATAAATAAGAGCACATTTAAGTGTTGATGTGCTTCATCACCTGATGTTTCCACAACATGATGCTGGATGAGGGTTCAACAACATATGAATAGAAACTGCCAACGAATGAGAATCTCATTAAATAATCACTAAGGAATGATGTTGTGGGCCAAACGAAAGTTGTTTATTTTCCTGAGATGGTGAAGTTGAACTTGGAACCTTTAAATAGTTTTCTGCAACACTGGCGTCATGTCAGTCCTCATGTCAGTCTTCATGTCAGTCTTCATGTCAGTCCTCATGTCAGTCCTCATGTCAACACTGGCCTCATGTCAGTCCTCATATCAACACTGGCCTCATGTCAGTCCTCATATCAACACTGGCCTCATGTCAGTCCTCATATCAACACTGGCCTCATGTCAGTCCTCATATCAACACTGGATTCTTTGACTCACATGTAGCCGCCAGTCAAAGGCAAGGAAGGACTGGCACAAGGACTGGCACGAGGACTGACACAAGGACTGACATGAGGACTGACACGAGGACTGACACGAGGACTGACACGAGGACTGACACGAGGACTGACACGAGGACTGACACAAGGACTGACATGAGGACTGACATGAGGACTGACATGAGGACTGACATGAGGACTGACACAAGGATTGACATGAGGACTGACACGAGGACTGACATGAGGACTGACACAATGACTGACATGAGGACTGACACAATGACTGACACGAGGACTGACACAAGGACTGACATGAGGACTGACATGAGGACTGACACAAGGACTGACATGAGGACTGACATGAGGACTGACACAAGGACTGAATTAAGGACTGACATGAGGACTGACATGAGGACTGACACAAGGACTGACATGAGGACTGACATGAGGACTGACATGAGGACTGACATGAGGACTGACATGAGGACTGACATGAGGACTGACATGAGGACTGACACAAGGATTGACACAAGGACTGACACGAGGATTGACATGAGGACTGACATGAGGACTGACACGAGGACTGACACGAGGACTGACACGAGGACTGACACGAGGACTGTCAGGAGGACTGACATGAGGACTGACACGAGGACTGACACGAGGACTGACATGAGGACTGACATGAGGACTGACACGAGGACTGACATGAGGACTGACACGAGGACTGACATGAGGACTGACCCAGGGACTGACCCAAAAACTGACCCAAACACTGACCCAAGGACTGACACAAACACTGACCCAAACACTGACCCAAGCACTGACCCAAGGACTGAAACAGTTACCTTACCTTTCCATCCAGGCTCCCAGGTTGTTCCATTGTTGCTCTGATAAACATTTCAGAGGGAGCCTAGATGACACTTTCCACTTCAAAATCTCATTGTGAACGTTTCGTGTATTTCTATTCTGTAAAGCTCCTCTACCAGGCTACATATTTTATATCAACTTTCCATCAAATGGCTTAGTTTTCAGAAATCAAGAATACTTATGCTTTCAGATTGTTCCATAGTTGCTCAGGTTACATTTCGGTACACCCGCAATAACACCTGCTAAATATGTGTATGTGACCAATCACATCTGCTAAATATGTGTATGTGACCAATCACATCTGATTTGATTGGAACAAGGTAAGAGGTAGCCCCGAATAGTTATGCTTTCTGACTATTCAATTGTTGCTCTGATAACATAACAGAAAGACAGTCCACTTAAACTGCACCTGTAAATGTTTTAGATATATTTCTACGACTCAAACAGCCATCTTCTACATCTATCAACTTGCCATCGCATAACCGTAGTTATCAGAAACTGTCTATCATAAATCAATCGAATCATAGTTTCATCTTTTGAGAGTGTTTTTTTTTGTATTTCTCCAGTGAAATGCCATCTGGTCATCAACAGGCTCCCGGTGTCATCTGTATGTGAAATCAATGATCAAAAACGAGTAGTTATTATGTATGGTTGTCATGTATCATACAGTACGTGTCATTTATATTTATATATTTTATTTATCTACTTAATAAAACTCACACTTTTAATTTCTGTAGTTTTAGTTCTAGACAAACCTATTTAAAGTCCATTGGTTTACCAAACAGTTAAGTGATTAACCATTAAAAATAAAGCTCAGTTTGACTAAGTGACGGTTGGTCAAATGTATTTAAACAAATTGAGTTTGAGTTTATTTGATTTTTACAGGCTCATTTTTCAACCGCAGTCCCTGGGCAGGTTATTAAAAACAATTACAATATAGACAATAGCAACATAGAACAAGCAAGACATAGCAACAGAGGACAGGCAAGACGTAGCATACAGACAGAGCAACATAGGACAAGCAAGACGTAGCATACAGACAGAGCAACATAGGACAGACAAGCAAGACGTAGCATACAGACAGAGCAACATAGGACAAGCAAGACGTAGCACGCAGACAGAGCAACATAGAACAAGCAAGACGTAGCACGCAGACAGAGCAACATAGAACAAAAAGCAGCAAGACAAAATTCATAAAAGCAACAGTGTTTCCACACCTCACAAGCTACAGACAACATGGAAAGCAGCAACACACAGCTAGGAATTATGATCACAAATCTGATTGACCTTTAGCCATGTCTTCAAGCATTTTGTGAAAGTGTGATATGTGGTGCAGTTATGTGTGTCTGATGGCAGTGTATTCCAGACATGGGAAGCTCTCACAGAGAATGCAGATTTACTAAAGGTGCTTTTCCTTAGGGGAACTATACAGTCACCTCTCATGGCAGACCTTGTGGATCTGCTGCCATATGTTTGGGTTTTCTGTTTAACAGAAGTACTGAGTGGAGGGGGAGCCAGGCCATTTAGGATCTTGAATACAAGACATGCGTCGGTGTATTGCACAAGATTTTCCCAACTCAGGAGCTCGTTCTTTCTGACGATGTAACAGTGATGATGGCTATTGGGCTTCCTATCAAGCACTTTGAGAGCCTGTTTGTAGACAATGTTGTACAGGAAGCTTGGGCCCAACTAGTCAAGCAGTATGTTAAGTGGGGGAGTATCATAGATTTGAAGTACAGTTTTGCTACCTCTGTAGTCTAACAATTTCGTATAAATCAGAAATTAGCCAGGTTGAATTTGGTTATTTGAGTTACCTTTTTCACCTGCTTTTTAAAAGAGAGGTTGGAATCAAGTATGATGCCAAGGTACTTAAAATCAGATACCAGCTGTAGCTTCTCCCCTGACACACAGACATCTGGCTCAGTAACATCAGATACCAGCTGTAGCTTCTCCCCTGACACATAGACATCTGGCTCAGTAGCATCTGTTGCCCTCTTTGTGAAGAACAGGCAAACAGTTTTTTTTCATATTGAGATGCAAACACGAGTCACTGAGCCACTTTGTAACCTGGACCATTACAGTAGTGAGTCACTTTGTAACCTGGACCATTACAGTAGTGAGACACTGAGCCACTTTGTAACCTGGACCATTACAGTAGTGAGACACTGAGCCACTTTGTAACCTGGATCATTACAGTAGTGAGACACTGAGCCACTATGTAACCTGGACCATTACAGTAGTGAGTTCTTGTGCAGCTTGTTGTTTGCTCTTTGCACATATATCACTGTATCATCTGCATACATTTGAACTTCAGACCCAGTACAGACAGAAGGCACATCATTAATGTACAGGCTGAACTACAGACCCAGTACAGACAGAAGGCAGATCATTAATGTACAGGCTGAACAGGAGGGGCCCCAGTATTGACCCTTGGGGCACGCCCACATCATAGCTAAGAGTGGGCGACAGCTCATTGCTCACTCTGACACACTGAGTTCCATCTCAAGGCATCAGGGGAAAAGTTGAACTTGGACAATTTTGTGACGAGAACCTCATGGATAACAGTATCAAAAGCCTTCATATGAGAAGATAATCATATGAAACATTTTTTTTTTTGAGAATTTAATTGTGAAAGGAAATTATTTTACATAATATATAATAATAATAATATATGCCATTTAGCAGACGCTTTTATCCAAAGCGACTTACAGTCATGTGTGCATACATTCTACGTATGGGTGGTCCCGGGGATCGAACCCACTACCCTGGCGTTACAAGCGCCATGCTCTACCAACTGAGCTACACAGGACCAAGAACCCATACATGAAAGGGTTCTTGATGAAACACTGATTATGTTTGGTGAAAAAGTTACTGGGTGATTTTATGTGTTGCACTTAGTCAACATAAAATGTGTTTAGAGTTCTTTCTTTTTTAAAACTGCCTTTTTGGTGATATGTATTGAGTTTTGTACTAATTTGACCACATACTTCTTGTGAAAATAGTACCAAAGTGATATAATAAAGAGTGTATTTGCTGTGTTTGGTCTTACACCTGGTAGGGTGAGGTCCAGATGGCCTGATGCTGCTGGAGGGAAGAAGAGGAGGAGGAGGAGCCATTCAGCTGTATGGACGGACACAGACAATCCTACATTCTGAACGGTCACCTAAGAACCCACAGCTGTCGAAGGAGGGGAAGGAAGGAGAAGGAGGGGAAAGAGGGGGAAGAGAGAGAAGGAGGGAGAATGAGGGGGAAGAAGGGGAGAAGGAGAGGAGGAGAGGGAACAGGGTGCCATTTTGGATGCACACTGTCACTGACAGTACTGCACAGCCAGAGAAAAGTTTGAGAAATAGGTTACGTCACTTCTTTTCAAATGTAGTATCCTGGTTTGGGTTAATTCAGTTATTTTCTAATCTAGTATCCTGGTTTGGGTTAATTCAGTTATTTTCTAATCTAGTATCCTGGCTTGGTTTAATTCAGTTGAGGACAGACCTGATGCTACAGGTCTATAAAAGAGAGAATGTCCCTCAGTGTAAATGTCCCTTGTGTATCCCTGACCCATTGGTTAATGATATACCCACACAGGAGTTTGTCTTTTGCTCTTTAGGCTTTTCTTTGAAGGGCTTGTTTGAACTTTATGGCTGAGAGCGGAATGCCCTGAGTCGGCACGAAAGACAGCAGGTGCTGTAGAACCACTAGCTGTTACGACACAGACGGACGTGAGTAAATGTTGCTCAACTCTTAACAGTTTAACATAGTCCTGATAGCAAGATGTTATTTGTTGAGATCTGTTTCCTAGTTGTGTCCTGTGGCCCTCTGACAAGTTACAATGAGGTGTTTCCTAGTTGTGTCCTGGGGCCCTCTGACAAGTTACAATGAGGTGTTTCTCTTCCATCACAGCCCTTTTATTCAGCATCTTAACGTGGTAGAAATGACAAGAATCTGTGGGTTTTAAAGAAAAAAAAAAGCAATTAATTCTAGGGTTCTTATGGGTTCTGATTTGCCTTTTTAGGTGATGCCTTTTCTGTTGTTAAACCCCATGGTCTTCAACAAACTATTGTGGAAAAGGCAGCTATTGTTTATTCCATCACAGAACATAATATTAACACCTAATGTCTTTGTGTGGATGCTTCCCCTCCCCCTCTTCCCCTCTCTCTCCCCCACTTCCCCTTCCCCCTCTTCCACTCTCTCTCCTACCTCTTCCTCTCTCCCCTACCTCTCTCCCACCCCCTCCTTATCTCTCTCCCCTATCTACCCCCTCCCCTTCCTCTCTCCTCCTCTTCCCCTCTCTCTCTCCCCCTTTTCACCCTCTTCTTCCCCTCTCTCTCTCCCCCACTCCCCCTCCTCTCCCCCTCTCTCCCCAATTTCCCCTTCCCTCTCTCCCCTACCTCTCTCCCACCCCCTCCTTCTCTCTCTCCCCCATCTACCCCTCCCCTTCCTCTCTCCTCCTCTTCTCCTCTCTCTCCCACCTATTCCCTCTCTCCCACCCCCTCCTTCTCTCTCTCCCCCATCTACCCCCTCCCCTTCCTCTCTCCTACTCTTCCTCTCTCTCAATCCAATTCAAGGGGCTTTATTACCATGGAAACATATGCGTACATTGCCAAAGCAAGTAAAGTAGACAATAAACAAAAGTGAAATAAACAATAAAAATTAACAGAAAACATTACACTCACAGAAGTTCCAAAAGAATAAAGACATTTCAAATGTTATTATGATGTACAAATAGTTAAAGTACAAAAGGGAAAATAAATAAGCATAAATATGGGTTGTATTTACAGTGGTATTTGTTCTTCACTGGTTGCCCTTTTCTCGTGGCAACAGGTCACAAATCTTGCTGCTGTGATGCAACACTGTGGAATTTCCCCCAGTAGATATGGGAGTTTATCAAAATCGGGTTTGTTTTCAAATTCTTTGTGGATCTGTGTAATCTGAGGGAAATATGTGTCTCTAATATGATCATACATTTGGCAGGAGGTTAGGAAGTGCAGCTCAGTTTCCACCTCATTGCCAGGTCTGCCTATGGCGGCCTTTCTTCATAGCAAGGCTATGCTCACTGAGTCTGTACATAGTCAAAGCTTTCCTTAAGTTTGGGTCAGTCACAGTGGTCAGGTATTCTGCCACTGTGTACTATCTGTTTAGGGCCAAATTGCATTCTAGTTCGCTCTGTTTTCAGTTAATACTTTCCAATTTGTCAAGTAATTACCTTTTCGTTTTCTCATGATTTCTCTCTCTCCCCATCTTCCCCCTCCCCTTCCACAATCTCTCCCCCTCCCCTCTCAAATCAAATGTAATGTATTTATATAGCCCTTTGTACATCAGCTGATATCTCAAAGTGCTGTACAGAAACCCAGCCTAAAACCCCAAACAGCAAGCAATGCAGGTGTGCAATGCTCTCTCTCCCCCTCCCCTCCTCTCTCTCCTCCTCTTCCCCCTCCCCTTCCCCTCTCTCTTCCCCCTCTCCTTCCACATTCTCTCCCCTCTCCCCACCCCTTACCCTCTCTCTTCCCCTCCCCTTCCACACTCTCTCCCCCTCTTCCCTCTCTCTCTCTCCCTCTTCCACTCTCTTCCCTCTTCCTCCACCTCTTCCCTTCTCCCTCTCACCCCTTCCCCTCTCTCTCCCCCTCTTCCACTCTCTCCCCTCTCCCTCCACCTCTTCCTGTGGTCCTTCTGTGGTCCTTCTGTAGCTCAGTTGGTAGAGCATGGCGCTTGTAACGCCAGGGTAGTGGGTTTGATCACCGGGACCACCCATACGTAGAATGTATGCACACATGACTGTAAGTCGCTTTGGATAAAAGCGTCTGCTAAATGGCATATATTATTATTATTATTATATTCCCCTCGCTCTCTCTCCTCTTCCCCTCCCCCCCCCCCCCCCCCCACTCTCCTCTTCCCCCTCTCTTGGCTGGGGGAAGGGGGGGTGTTAGTGGTAGCCCCCATGGACATGGTAATGTCAGGAATGTATCCATTTCCTCCTGTAGCAGTGAAACAAAGGGAGTGGAGTGCTTGGCCTGGTGTGTTCCACCTCCCAACACAAGGCCGGTCACACCCACAATGCTCATAGACTGCATTGTGCTGCTACTGCCTCAGTGAAACCAGGCCTAAAACAGGCCTAAAACAGGCCTAATCTCCCGTGGGCAGATTTAGTTTGTAGGCTGAGAGAATCTGGTAGAATTTAACAGGATGCGCGAGATAACGAACATAGAAATTAATTTTACTTCTAAGGTTGACAGAGATTAAGCCAGGCCCAATGGCCCATTAATTAACACGTTGAGATGGTTCTAGTGGCTTGTCAAGGTAGTTGACAGAGGTAAAGCCAGGCTCTATGGCCCATTAATTAACAGGTTCTGATGGTTCTAGTGGCTTGTCCAGGTAGTTGACAGAGATGAAGCCAGGCTCTATGGCCCATTAATTAACAGGTTCCGATGGGGGTGGTCGTCTGTCCAGGTAGTTGACAGAGATGAAGCCAGGCTCTATGGCCCATTAATTAACAGGTTCCGATGGGGGTGGTCGTCTGTCCAGGTAGTTGACAGAGATGAAGCCAGGCTCTATGGCCCATTAATTAACAGGTTCCGATAGGGGTGGTCGTCTGTCCAGGTAGTTGACAGAGATGAAGCCAGGCTCTATGGCCCATTAATTAACAGGTTCCGATGGGGGTGGTCGTCTGTCCAGGTAGTTGACAGAGATGAAGCCAGGCTCTATGGCCCATTAATTAACAGGTTCCGATAGGGGTGGTCGTCTGTCCAGGTAGTTGACAGAGATGAAGCCAGGCTCTATGGCCCATTAATTAACAGGTTCCGATGGGGGTGGTCGTCTGTCCAGGTAGATCACAGGTTCTGATGTGCTATACTCCTCAATGCCATCGGATGAGTCCCGGAACATATTCCAGTCTGTGCTAGCAAAACAGTCCTGTAGCTTTAGCGTCTGCATCCTCTAACCACTTCCACTGTATTGAATGAGTCACTGGTACCTTACGTTTAGTTTCTGCTTGTAAGCATGAATCAGGAGGATAGATTTATGGTCAGATTTGCAAAATGGAGGGCGAGGGAGAGCTTTGTACGTTCGAAGCATTAACACGGGCTGGCAGTGACTACAGGGCAAAACAGACCAAAAAGACATGGGAAAATGCTCAACCATTTAAGGCTTAAGTTGATAGGGCACTATAAGCACATACAGTATATTTGTTCAATTGGTACTGCCACAACTTCCTCCGAAGTCGGTCCCTCACCTTGTTCGGGGTGGACGTTCGGCGGTCGACGGTCGACGGCAGGGTAGCCTAGTGGTTAGAGCGTTGGACTAGTAACCGGAAGGTTGTGAGTTCAAACCCCCGAGCTGACAAGGTACAAATCTGTCGTTCTGCCCCTGAACAGGCAGTTAACCCACTGTTCCCATGCCGTCATTGAAAATAAGAATTTGTTCTTAAATGACTTGCTAGGTTAAATAAAGGTCAAATTAAGCAAATAAAATTATAATTCTAGCCATCGCCAATCCACCTTTCGTTTTCCATTTGTTTTGTCTTGTCTTCCCACACATCCACGGTACCCAGGGAACAGTGGGTTAACGGCCTTGTTCAGGGGGCAGAACGACAGATTTCTACCTTGTCAGCTCGGGGATTCGATCCAGCAACCTGCCAGTTACTGACCCAACGCTCTAACCACTAGATGACCTGCACAAGTGTATATTGTTTTGTGTTGTTAGCTAGGTATTGATGCACTGTTGGAGCGAGAAACATGAGCATGTCACAACACCTGCGATAACATCTGCAAAATATGTGTGCAGGACCAATAACATTTCATTTGATACAGGCTGAAAGAATGTACGTTGCAACAACAGCCCTCAACTGCCATCCAACTGAACCAGGAAGTAAATAAACATGGAGATGATGATGATGTCTGGGTGTTTCAGACGAGATAAGGATCGAGAGTCCGCAAGTTGAGGCTTGTCATAAACACAATCACTCTAAAGACAAATCCTGGCTAAAAGTATGGTAGTCTATAACTGAAAATCAAGTGCTTCCAGGTGTCTCTATGTATTTTAGAGGCACAAGTTCCTCCCTTTATCAGCCACAAGCATCCCCCTTCTCTCAGCCAGGCCAGCTGATCCCAGGGCCGAGGCAGCATCCCCCTCTCTCAGCCAGGCCAGCTGATCCCAGGGCCGAGGCAGCATCCCCCTCTCTCAGCCAGGCCAGCTGATCCCAGGGCCGAGGCAGCATCCCCCTCTCTCAGCCAGGCAAGCTGATCCCAGGGCCGAGGCAGCATGCCCCTTCTCTCAGCCAGGCCAGCTGATCCCAGGGCCGAGGCAGCATCCCCCTCTCTCAGCCAGGCCAGCTGATCCCAGGGCCGAGGCAGCATCCCCCTCTCTCAGCCAGGTCAGCTGATCCTAGGTCCTAGGCAGCATCCCCCTCTCTCAGTCAGGCCAGCTGATCCTAGGGTCTAGGCAGCATCCCCCTCTCTCAGCCAGGCCAGCTGATCCCAGGACCTAGGCAGCATCCCCCTTCTCTCATCTACATCCTCGTCTCTCAGCCAGACCAGCTGATCCTAGGGCCTAGGCAGCATCCCCCTCTGAGCCAGGCCAGCTGATCCTAGGGCCGAGGCAGCATCCCCCTCTCTGTCAGGCCAGCTGATCCTAGGGCCTAGGCAGCATCCCCCTTCTCTCAGCCACATCCCCGTCTCTCAGCCAGACCAGCTGATCCTAGGGCCTAGGCAGCATCCCCCTCTCTCAGCCAGGCCAGCTGATCCTAGGGCCTAGGCAGCATCCCCCTCTCTCAGTCAGGCCAGCTGATCCTAGGGCCTAGGCAGCATCCCCCTCTCTCAGCCAGACCAGCTGATTCTAGGGCCTAGTCAGCATCCCCCTCTCTCAGCCAGACCAGCTGATCCTAGGGTCTAGGCAGCATCCCCTCTCTCAGCCAGGCCAGCTGATCCCAGGACCTAGGCAGCATCCCCCTTCTCTCAGCCACATCCCCATCTCTCAGGCAGACCAGCTGATCCTAGGGCCAAGGCAGCATCCCCCTCTCTCAGCCAGGTCAGCTGATCCTAGGTCCTAGGCAGCATCCCCCTCTCTCAGCCACATCCCCCTCTCTCAGCCAGGCCAGCTGATCCAAGGGCCAAGGCAGCATCCCCCTCTCTCAGCCAGACCAGCTGATCCTAGAGCCGAGGCAGCATCCCCCTCTCTCAGCCAGGCCAGCTGATCCCAGCGCCTAGGCAGCATCCCCCTCTCTCAGCCAGGCCAGCTGATCCTAGGGCTGAGGCAGCATCCCCCTCTCTCAGTCAGGCCAGCTGATCCTAGGGCCGAGGCAGCATCCCCCTCTCTCAGCCAGGCCAGCTGATCCCAGGGCCTAGGCAGCATCCCCCTTCTCTCAGCCACATCCCGATCTCTCAGCCAGACCAGCTGAACCTAGGGCCGAGGCAGCATCCCCCTCTCTCAGCCAGGCCAGCTAATCCTAGGGCCAAGGCAGCATCCCCTCTCTCAGCCAGGCCAGCTAATCCTAGGGCCAAGGCAGCATCCACCTCTCTCAGTCAGGCCAGCTGATACTAGGGCCTAGGCAACATCCCCCTCTCTCAGCCAGGCCAGCTGATCCTAGGGCCTAGGCAGCATCCCCTTCTCTCAGCCAGGCCAGCTGATACTAGGGCCTAGGCAACATCCCCCTCTCTCAGCCAGGCCAGCTGATCCTAGGTCCTAGGCAGCATCCCCCTCTCTCAGCCACACCCCCCTCTCTCAGCCAGGCCAGCTGATCCTAGGGCCAAGGCAGCACCCCCCTCTCTCAGCCAGGCCAGCTAATCCTAGGGCCTAGGCAGCATCCCCCTCTATCAGCCAGGCCAGCTGATCCTAGGGCCTAGGCAGCATCCCCCTCTCTCAGCAAGACCAGCTGATCCAAGGGCCTAGTCAGCATCCCCCTCTCTCAGCCAGGCCAGCTGATCCTAGGGCCTAGGCAGCATCCCCCTCTCTCAGTCAGGCCAGCTGATCATAGGGCCTAGCAGCATCCCCCTCTCTCAGCCACATTCCTCTTTCAGCCAGGCCTTCTGATCCTAGGGCCTAGGCAGCATCCCCCTATCTCAGCCAGGCCATCTGATCCTAGGGCCTAGGCAGCATCCCCCTCTCTCAGCCAGGCCAGCTGATACTAGGGCCAAGGCAGCATCCCCCTCTCTCAGCCACATCCCTCTCTCAGCCATGCCATCTGATTCTAGGGCCTAGGCAGCATCCCCCTATCTCAGCCAGGCCATCTGATCCTAGGGCCTAGGCAGCATCCCCCTCTCTCAGCCAGGCCATCTGATTCTAGGGCCTAGGCAGCATCCCCCTCTCTGCCAGGCCATCTGATGCTAGGGCCTAGGCAGCATCCCCCTCTCTCAGCCAGGCCAGCTGATCCTAGGGCCTAGGCAGCATCCCCCTCTCTCAGTCAGGCCAGCTGATTCTAGGGCCTAGGCAGCATCCCCCTTCTCTCAGCCACATCCCCGTCTCTCAGCCAGACCAGCTGATCCTAGGGCCTAGGCAGCATCCCCCTCTCTCAGCCAGGCCATCTGATTCTAGGGCCTAGGCAGCATCCCCTCTCTCTGCCAGGCCATCTGATGCTAGGGCCTAGGCAGCATCCCCCTCTCTCAGCCAGGCCAGCTGATCCTAGGGCCTAGGCAGCATCCCCCTCTCTCAGCCAGGCCAGCTGATCCTAGGGCCTAGGCAGCATCCCCCTCTCTCAGTCAGGCCAGCTGATCCTAGGGCCTAGGCAGCATCCCCCTTCTCTCAGCCACATCCCCGTCTCTCAGCCAGACCAGCTGATCCTAGGGCCTAGGCAGCATCCCCCTCTCTCAGTCAGGCCAGCTGATCATAGGGCCTAGCAGCATCCCCCTCTCTCAGCCACATTCCTCTTTCAGCCAGGCCTTCTGATCCTAGGGCCTAGGCAGCATCCCCCTATCTCAGCCAGGCCATCTGATCCTAGGGCCTAGGCAGCATCCCCCTCTCTCAGCCAGGCCAGCTGATCCCAGGGCATAGGCAGCATCCCCCTCTCGCAGCCAGGCCATCTGATACTAGGGCCAAGGCAGCATCCCCCTCTCTCAGCCACATCCCTCTCTCAGCCATGCCATCTGATTCTAGGGCCTAGGCAGCATCCCCCTATCTCAGCCAGGCCATCTGATCGTAGGGCCTAGGCAGCATCCCCCTCTCTCAGCCAGGCCATCTGATTCTAGGGCCTAGGCAGCATCCCCCTCTCTCTGCCAGGCCATCTGATGCTAGGGCCTAGGCAGCATCCCCCTCTCTCAGCCAGGCCAGCTGATCCTAGGGCCTAGGCAGCATCCCCCTCTCTCAGTCAGGCCAGCTGATTCTAGGGCCTAGGCAGCATCCCCCTTCTCTCAGCCACATCCCCGTCTCTCAGCCAGACCAGCTGATCCTAGGGCCTAGGCAGCATCCCCCTCTCTCAGCCAGGCCATCTGATTCTAGGGCCTAGGCAGCATCCCCTCTCTCTGCCAGGCCATCTGATGCTAGGGCCTAGGCAGCATCCCCCTCTCTCAGCCAGGCCAGCTGATCCTAGGGCCTAGGCAGCATCCCCCTCTCTCAGCCAGGCCAGCTGATCCTAGGGCCTAGGCAGCATCCCCCTCTCTCAGCAAGACCAGCTGATCCAAGGGCCTAGTCAGCATCCCCCTCTCTCAGCCAGGCCAGCTGATCCTAGGGCCTAGGCAGCATCCCCCTCTCTCAGTCAGGCCAGCTGATCATAGGGCCTAGCAGCATCCCCCTCTCTCAGCCACATTCCTCTTTCAGCCAGGCCTTCTGATCCTAGGGCCTAGGCAGCATCCCCCTATCTCAGCCAGGCCATCTGATCCTAGGGCCTAGGCAGCATCCCCCTCTCTCAGCCAGGCCAGCTGATCCCAGGGCATAGGCAGCATCCCCCTCTCGCAGCCAGGCCATCTGATACTAGGGCCAAGGCAGCATCCCCCTCTCTCAGCCACATCCCTCTCTCAGCCATGCCATCTGATTCTAGGGCCTAGGCAGCATCCCCCTATCTCAGCCAGGCCATCTGATCGTAGGGCCTAGGCAGCATCCCCCTCTCTCAGCCAGGCCATCTGATTCTAGGGCCTAGGCAGCATCCCCCTCTCTCTGCCAGGCCATCTGATGCTAGGGCCTAGGCAGCATCCCCCTCTCTCAGCCAGGCCAGCTGATCCTAGGGCCTAGGCAGCATCCCCCTCTCTCAGTCAGGCCAGCTGATTCTAGGGCCTAGGCAGCATCCCCCTTCTCTCAGCCACATCCCCGTCTCTCAGCCAGACCAGCTGATCCTAGGGCCTAGGCAGCATCCCCCTCTCTCAGCCAGGCCATCTGATTCTAGGGCCTAGGCAGCATCCCCTCTCTCTGCCAGGCCATCTGATGCTAGGGCCTAGGCAGCATCCCCCTCTCTCAGCCAGGCCAGCTGATCCTAGGGCCTAGGCAGCATCCCCCTCTCTCAGCCAGGCCAGCTGATCCTAGGGCCTAGGCAGCATCCCCCTCTCTCAGTCAGGCCAGCTGATCCTAGGGCCTAGGCAGCATCCCCCTTCTCTCAGCCACATCCCCGTCTCTCAGCCAGACCAGCTGATCCTAGGGCCTAGGCAGCATCCCCCTCTCTCTGCCAGGCCAGCTGATCCTAGGGCCTAGGCATCATCCCCCTCTCTCAGTCAGGCCAGCTGATCCTAGGGCCTAGGCAGCATCCCCCTCTCTCAGCCAGACCAGCTGATCCTAGGGCCTAGTCAGCATCCCCCTCTCTCAGCCAGGCCAGCTGATCCTAGGGTCTAGGCAGCATCCCCCTCTCTCAGCCAGGCCAGCTGATCCCAGGACCTAGGCAGCATCCCCGTTCTCTCAGCCACATCCCCATCTCTCAGCCAGACCAGCTGATCCTAGGGCCAAGACAGCATCCCCCTCTCTCAGCCAGGTCAGCTGATCCTAGGTCCTAGGCAGCATCCCCCTCTCTCAGCCACATCCCCCTCTCTCAGCCAGGCCAGCTGATCCTAGGGCCAAGGCAGCATCCCCCTCTCTCAGCCAGGCCAGCTAATCCTAGGGCCTAGGCAGAATCCCCCTCTATCAGCAAGGCCAGCTGATCGTAGGGCCTAGGCAGCATCCCCCTCTCTCAGCCAGACCAGCTGATGCAAGGGCCTAGTCAGCATCCCCCTCTCTCAGCCAGGCCAGCAGATCCTAGGGCCTAGGCAGCATCCCCCTCTCTCAGCCAGGCCAGCTGATCCCAGGGCCTAGGCAGCATCCCCCTTCTCTCAGCCACATCCCCATCTCTCAGCCAGACCAGCTGATCCTAGGGCCGAGGAAGCATCACCATCTCTCTGCCAGGCCATCTGATTCTAGGGCCTAGGCAGCATCCCCCTCTCTCAGCCACATCCCTCTCTCAGCCAGGCCATCTGATTCTAGGGCCTAGGCAGCATCCCCATCTCTCAGCCAGGCCATCTGATTCTAGGGCCTAGGCAGCATCCCCCTCTCTCTGCCAGGCCATCTGATTCTAGGACCTAGGCAGCATCCCCCTCTCTCAGCCAGGCCATCTGATTCTAGGGCCTAGGCAGCATCCCCATCTCTCTGCCAGGCCATCTGATTCTAGGGTCTTGGCAGCATCCCCCTCTCTCTGCCAGGCCATCTGATTCTAGGGCCTAGGCAGCATCTCCCTCTCTCAGCCACATCCCTCTCTCAGCCAGGCCATCTGATTCTAGGGCCTAGGCAGCATCCCCATCTCTCAGCCAGGCCATCTGATTCTAGGGCCTAGGCAGCATCCCCATCTCTCTGCCAGGCCATCTGATTCTAGGGTCTTGGCAGCATCCCCATCTCTCTGCCAGGCCATCTGATTCTAGGGTCTTGGCAGCATCCCCCTCTCTCTGCCAGGCCATCTGATTCTAGGGCCTAGGCAGCATCCCCCTCTCTCAGCCACATCCCTCTCTCAGCCAGGCCATCTGATTCTAGGGCCTAGGCAGCACCCCCCTCTCTCAGCCACATCCCTCTCTCAGCCAGGCCATCTGATTCTAGGGCCTTGGCAGCATCCCCCTAAGCAGCATGTGTGTGAAGAATGCAGGGCATCTCGGACTATAGGGGGTTGGTGTTGGTTAGTCCTGGCCAGTGTCCCAAATGGCACCCTATTCTCTATGGGCCCTGGTCAAAAGTAGTGCACTACATAGGGAATAGGGTGCCATTTGTGATGATTATGGTGGAGGAGGGGCTCCCATACAGCAGATGGCAGGGCTGTCACCTCCTCTTCTCCTCTCCTCCTGGTCATGTCTGCTGTGAGGAGAACAATGCATCTCTTCTCTCAGAGCTAACCCTGATTAGGAAGGGGATAGGGGACAGGGGGAAGGGGACAGGGGACTGGGGACAGGGGACAGGGGGCAGGGGACTGGGGACTGGGGACAGGGGACAGGGGACAGGGGACAGGGGACAGGGGACAGGGGACAGGGGACAGGGGACAGGGGACAGGGGACAGGGGGCAGGGGACAGGGGACTGGGGACTGGGGACAGGGGACAGGGGACAGGGGACCCCCAGACAGCTGGCAGGTAGCATGGCTCATACACCTGACCAGCACACACCCCTCACACAAACAGGCATACACAAGCGTACACACACACACACACACACACACACACACACACACACACACACACACACACACACACACACACACACACACACACACACACACACACACACACACACACACACACACACACACACACACACACACACACACACACACACACACACACACACACGCACGCAGTCGCAATACCCGCCCCTCTCCATGTACACACAGACACACACTTGGCATCAGCTTAAATATTTACCAGACACGTGCAAACAAAAGACCTTTAAAGAAATAAGGATGAATTCTGATAACCTGCCTGGTATATGCTGCTACATTATTGCTCAAGTACATGTTTGGACATATTGCAGTAACCGTTGTGTGAATTGTAGGTGGGTAGTAAAGGACTGTATTTGATCACGCATCCAATTACCAGACGTGGTATTTTATTTTAGAAAGCCCCCTCATACATTAGCTGTTGTCACCAAGTGTTATAAAGGGATTCCTCAGACTTAACTAATATTACAGCTGTTGATGGTGAAACCCTAAAGGAAAACAGTGGGTCAAATCTATTTTTTCATAGACTATTTCTACATGTAATTAATAGACTATTTCTAGATGTAATTAATAGACTATTTCTAGATGTAATTAATAGACTATTTCTACATGTAATTAATAGACTATTTCTAGATGTAATTAATAGACTATTTCTAGATGTAATTAATAGACTATTTCTAGATGTAATTAATATACTACTTCTACATGTAATTAATATACTATTTCCACATGTAATTAATAGACTATTTCTAGATGTAATTAATATATTATTTCTAGATGTAATTAATAGAATATTGGTGTATGGTATACTATATGAGGAGGTTAGAATGTTATGTAGGTTAAATGAAAAAAACATTACCTCTCTGCTTCACAATAGCGCCCCGATCTCTTTCTAGTCACAGCATGCTATGTAGCTAATTACTCCACCCCCCCAACTGCTAACAACAACAAAAACGCTTTACATTACACAGGCAGATGTCTCTCTGCTATGTGCACGGTGCTGCTCCGCTCTGACTGCTCCGCTCCGTTTTGCTCTGCAGTTTCCGATTCTACTTGCCCTGCCCCCTTTTCCCTCTGTGCACTTTGCGCTTTGCTCTGCGGTTCTGCTTTTCATCCCTGGGGGACTTGGAGTCCTCTCATTCCAATCATTCCAGTCTCAGCGAACAATCGGCCCTCAGTTATTTAATAGCAGCGCGATCTCTCGCACCGCTCAGTCTGTTGTGAGATCTTCTCAGACGCACACCGTAGCAGCGCGCGCTCTCTCTCTCTCAGAGCAACAAATACTCTACATGATTTGCAGTTCCACTACATTTGATTAGGAATCTTTTTTTTCCGTCAGCAAGAAATATAAACAATATACGCCGTGAACAACTTGCTTCCGTGGTGAGAATGTAAATTGGTAAGAGTTTAATTTAGCTGGGTTTTTTTTGGAATGAGTTGCTTTTACGCATGGTGGATAGGTCTTTCAAATTAGTATTATAGGCGAAAATTCGGGGTTGTTCCTTTTAACTTGATGTGTTATAGTAATGTTATAATAATTGTCTTTTAATTCCTCATTGCATATATTTTATACTTTTATTTAAAATGTCGGGAAGTCGGCTTTGGTCTGTGATCAAGTCTTGAGAGTTCATCTGCACTTTATTGACAGTGAGTTTAAATAGTTTTATTGGGCTATATGTTTTATTTTCCTAGTTGACACTGGAATGTTATCAGATGTGTGAACGTCTACCCAGGCTGTGTGTGTTGACTATAGCGTTTATAGTATTTAGGCCCATGTATACAGTAAGCCTGTGTTATCCACACTGTTGACATTGTAGAGTAATAATAATAATAATATATGCCATTTAGCAGACGCTTTTATCCAAAGCGACTTACAGTCATATGTGCATACATTCTACGTATGGGTGGTCCCGGGGATCGAACCCACTACCCTGGCGTTACAAGCGCCATGCTCTACCAACTGAGCTACAGAAGGACCAGTAAACATACATTTAGTCTTTCAACAAAGCCTCACTGATCTCATTTCATCTCTGTCATACTTCTGTATGTGCAAATCATTTGTAAACCCCCCACCCACCCCCCCAAAAAAGGACAAATCAGGCAATTTAATGGAATCTGAATGGAATCTGTGTAGCTGGCAGCAGGAAATGTCTCAATATAATGATATTCAATAACTAAAATATACATATTATTTTTTTCTTCAATACCTCAGGGTTTGACCTTTTTCTTTCAAAATAATACCTAGTAATATGGCTTGACAAGCTAATATCGGCCAAACTAAAATATACATATTATTTAGTTATTTTCTTTCAAAATAATACCTAGTAATATTGCTTGACAAGCTAATATCGGCCTATGGTTTACAGTGTTTGGTATGTTTGCAGTTACACGCTGAAGTAAATTCTACTTAATTATAATAGACTACCCTGAACTGAATGCAGAGTATCGTGTACTAGAGTCCTAGCTCATATTTTTTTTTTTTTATGAATAGAAAAAGCCCAGAGGAGAATGTTGCAGGCGTGGAATTTGTGCACTAACTTGGTGTTACTATGGGAATAGGGGTGGCAGGTAGTCTAGTGGTTAGAGAGTCGGACCAGTAACCGGAAGGTTGCAAGATTGAATCCCCAAGCTGACAAGGTAAAACAAAAACAAAATGATGTCGTTCTGCCCCTGAACAAGGCAGTTAACCCACTGTTCCTAGACCAGTTAACCCACTGTTCCTAGACCAGTTAACCCACTGTTCCTAGACCAGTTAACCCACTGTTCCTAGACCAGTTAACCCACTGTTCCTAGACCAGTTAACCCACTGTTCCTAGACCAGTTAACCCACTGTTCCCCCGGGTAGGCCGCCATTGTAAATAACAATTTGTTCTTAACTGACTTGCCTTGTTAAATAACAAGTATTAATTATAACGGCATTATAAGGCTTTATGTTAAATGCTACCAAATGTATTAGCTAGTTACTTGATTGAGCTAATTCTCTTATTGCTCTTCTATATAGATCTGTGGTTTATTAAGAATCCAAAACATCCAACTCTTCAACACATCCATTCACTTAAATATTCTCTGATTGACTGAGATGAGAACTGCTGAGGAGTCTTCTGGCACGGTTCTACACCGTCTAATCCAGGAGCAGCTCCGTCACGGGAACCCCACGGACACCCGTACCCTCCTGGCCATCCAGCAGCAGGCCCTGCGTGGAGGCAGCAACAGCAGCGGAGGAGGCGGTACCGGATCACCCCGCTCCTCTCTGGAGAGCCTGACCCAGGAAGAGTCCCAGTTCATCCACATGTCCACCAGACAGGACCCCCAGGGCCAGGAGTACCAGGGGGACTACAAACACTGTGAGAGGGACTTCGTGTGTCATCTCTACCAGCTCCACAGACACGGAGAGGAGCTGCCCACCTATGAGGAGGCCAAGGCTCACTCTCAGTACCTGGCCTCGGTAGGGGCCCAGCAGGGTCAGCCTCAGCTGGGACCTGAGATGATGGATCACCAGGGAGATGGCCAGTGGGACCTGAAACGGAAGCACGCCCGGAGCCTCAGTGAGCGTCTCATGCAACTCTCCCTGAGAGATCAAGCAGAGACATTCAGCCTCTCAGCTCCTCTCACAGTTACCCTAAACTGTCTAATGGCCACTCTGGGCCTGTTGAACACCAGGGGCCAGAGTTTCAGAGGGGACCTCCCCCAGACTACCCCTTCCTGGTCAGGCCTCCTGGATACATGGTCAGCCACTCACAGGAGACACACGGACACTACTATCAGGAACCACCTCCCTCATTCCAATCACAGCACAGGTAAATATGACACACATATTCCAATTATGGGTGCCAGACCAGTAAAGACACCTTGTTTTCTATATGGGATGAATATAGCTTCATATCCCAGTGCCCCTCTATGGGTTTTACAACCAAGATGTTGTGAACAATACCGTTGGATACTCACGAGTCCCTCTCCTCTCCCCAGGTACCTACCTTCCCAGGCCGAGATGGTTCAACACAGTGTCCACTATGGTCCAGAGGTCTACACGAGCCACAGCAACACCAGTACTCACAACAACACTGCCCAAATGGACCTGTTGAGGGAGAATGAGAGACTAAGGAAAGAGTTGGAGGTGTACAGCGAGAAGGCCGCCAGACTTCAGAAGGTGAGAGACTCCTTGGTTACGGTGCCGTTTGGAATGCATCGTTGAGGTGGTTACGGTGCCTTTTGGAATGCATCGTCGAGGTGGTTACGGTGCCTTTTGGAATGCATCGTGGGGGTGGTTACGGTGACTTTTGGAATGCATCATCGAGGTGGTTACGGTGACTTTTGGAATGCATCGTCGAGGTGGTTACGGTGACTTTTGGAATGCATCATCGAGGTGGTTACGGTGACTTTTGGAATGCATCATCGAGGTGGTTAGGGTTACATTTTAGTCACGAGGAGGTGAGGAGGGGGTGAGGAGGGGGTGAGGGGTGGGTACTGTGGGATTATTTAAGATACTTATTGAAGAGGTCGGGTTTCAGATGTTTTAGGAAGATGGGCAGGGACTCTGCTGTCCTAGTTTCAGAGGTAAGCTGGTTCCACCATTGGGGTACCAGGACAGAGAAGAGCTTGGACTGGGCAGAGAGGGAGCTGCACCCCGTAGGGTGGAAGGTCAGAAAAGAGCTTGAACTGGGCTGAGAGGGAGCTGCACCCCGTAGGGTGGAAGGTCAGAAAAGAGCTTGGACTGGGCAGAGAGGGAGCTGCACCCCGTAGGGTGGAAGGTCAGAAAAGAGCTTGGACTGGGCAGAGAGGGAGCTGCACCCCGTAGGGTGGGAGGTCAGAGAAGAGCTTGGACTGGGCTGAGAGGGAGCTGCCCTCCCGTAGGGTGGGAGGTCAGAGAAGAGCTTGGACTGGGCTGAGAGGGAGCTGCTCTCCCGTAGGGTGGGAGGTCAGAGAAGAGCTTGGACTGGGCAGAGAGGGAGCTGCCCTCCCGTAGGGTGGGAGGTCAGAGAAGAGCTTGGACTGGGCTGAGAGGGAGCTGCCCTCCCGTAGGGTGGGAGGTCAGAGAAGAGCTTGGACTGGGCTGAGAGGGAGCTGCCCTCCCGTAGGGTGGGAGGTCAGAGAAGAGCTTGGACTGGGCTGAGAGGGAGCTGCTCTCCCGTAGGGTGGGAGGTCAGAGAAGAGCTTGGACTGGGCTGAGAGGGAGCTGCTCTCCCGTAGGGTGGGAGGTCAGAGAAGAGCTTGGACTGGGCTGAGAGGGAGCTGCCCTCCTGTAGGGTGGGAGGTCAGAGAAGAGCTTGGACTTGGCTGAGAGGGAGCTGCTCTCCCGTAGGGGTGGGAGGTCAGAGAAGAGCTTGGACTGGGCTGAGAGGGAGCTGCTCTCCCGTAGGGTGGGAGGTCAGAGAAGAGCTTGGACTGGGCTGAGAGGGAGCTGCTCTCCCGTAGGGTGGGAGGTCAGAGAAGAGCTTGGACTGGGCTGAGAGGGAGCTGCCCTCCCGTAGGGGTGGGAGGGCAGAGAGACCAGATGTGGCAGAACAGAGTGCTCGGGTTGGGGTGTAGGGTTTGATCATAGCCTGAAGGTAGGGAGGGGCAGTTCCTCTTGTTGCTCCGTAGGCAAGCATCATGGTCTCGTAGTGGATGCGAGCTCCGACTGGAAGCCAGTGGAGTGTGTGGAGAAGGGGGGTGACATGGGAGAACTTGGGAAGGTTGAAAACCAGGAGGGCTGCAGCGTTCTGGATAAGTTACAGGGGTTCGATGGTACAAGCGGGAAGCCCAGCCAACAGCGTGTTGCAGTAGTCCAGACAGGAGATGACAAGTGCCTGGATTAGGACCTGCGCCTCTTCCTGAGTGAGGCAGGGTTGTACTCTATGGATGTTGTAGAGAATGATCCTACAGGAGCGAGTCACTGCTTTGATGTTTGCAGAGAATGACAGGGTGTTGTCCAGAGTCATGCCAAGGTTCTTTGCACTCTAGGAGGGGGGACACTGTGGAGTTGTCAACTGTGATGGAGAGGTCTGAGCGGGCAGGCCTTCCCCAGGAGAAAGAGCAGCTCTGTCTTGTCAAGGTTGAGCTTGAGGTAGTGGGCCAACATCCAAGCTTATAGATACCTGCCAGACACGCAAAGATGAATGTCGCCACCTGGGTGTTAGAAGAGGGGAAGGAGAAAAGGAGTGGCAGCGATAGTAGAGACCACGTGATGATATTTCAGAGCCGAGTGCCTTGGTGTATAGAGAGAATTGGAGAGGGCCAAGAACCGAGCCCTGGGGGACACCAGTAGTGAGAGTACGTGGTGCAGACACAGATCTTCTCCATGTCACCTGGTAGGATGCAGTCCAGGAGTGTGCAGAGCCTGAGACGCCCGGTCAGCCTATCTGCTTGTAATACAGTTTAGTAATAGTTATGAGTGAACTATAATTTGATTATATAAGCATTAATAGGTTTATTTCTAAGCCCCCGTTGGCACGCAAAGGCTGTAGAGGTAGGTAGAGAAGTATAGTGTGTGTGTGTGTTTGTTTACCATTGCTGCATATCAGATTTGCCCTCTAGCTGTGCTGTAGCAGGAATGTGCACAGTGGATGGATCAGAGGGACATTCATTTCTAGTGACAGACACGCGTTTACAGGTTATTTCCACATTTTAAAGTATTGTACATTGAGACACTTCCGTCAATCCATTCATCCACAAACCTCTACCTTCCCCCCACAAACCTCTACCTTCTATCTTCCCCACACAAACCTCTACCTTCCCTCCACAAACCTCTACCTTCCCTCCAAGAACCTCTACCTTCCCCACAAACCTCTACCTTCCCCCACACAAACCTCTACCTTCCCCACACAAACCTCTACCTTCCCCACACAAACCTCTACCTTCCCCACACAAACCTCTACCTTCCCCACAAACACCTTCCCCAAAAACCTCTACCTTCCCCCCACAAAACCTCTACCTTCCCCACAAACCTCTACCTTCCCCACACAAACCTCTACCTTCCCCACACAAACCTCTACCTTCCCCACACAAACCTCTACCTTCCCCACACAAACCTTCCCCACAAAACCTCTACCTTCCCCACACAAACCTCCTCTACCTTCCCCACACCTCTACCTTCCCCAAACCTCTACCTTCCCCACAAACCTCTACCTTCCCCACACAAACCTCTACCTTCCCCACACAAACCTCTACCTTCCCCCACACAAACCTCTACCTTCCCCCACACAAAACCTCTACCCCCCACACAAACCTCCCCCCCACAAACCTCTACCTTCCCCCACAAACAAACCTCTACCTTCCCCACAAACCTCTACCTTCCCCACACAAACCTCCTTCCCCACTTTCCCCACAAACAAACCTCTACCTTCCACACAAACCTCTACCTTCCCCACAAACCTCTACCTTCCCCACAAAAACTTTACCTTCCCCCCACACACAAACCTCTACCTTCCCTACAAACCTCTACCTTCCCCACAAACCTCTACCTTCCCCCACACAAACCTCTACCTTCCCCACAAACCTCTACCTTCCCCACACAAACCTCTACCTTCCCCCACACAAACCTCTACCTTCCCCACACAAACCTCTACCTTCCCCACACAAACCTCTACCTTCCCCACAAACCTCTACCTTCCCCACAAAACCTCTACCTTCCCCACAAAACCTCTACCTTCCCCACAAACCTCTACTTCCCTTCCCCACACAAACCTCTACCTTCCCCCACACAAATCTTTACCTTCCCCCCACACAAACCTCTACCTTCCCCACACAAACCTCTACCTTCCCCACAAAAACCTCTACCTTCCCCCTACACAAACCTCTACCTTCCCCACACAAACCTCTACCTTCCCCCCCACAAACCTCTACCTTCCCCAAACCTCTACAAAACCTCTACCTTCCCCACACAAACCTTCCCCACACAAACCTCTACCTTCCCCACAAACAAACCTCTACCTTCCCCACAAACTACCTTCCCCACACAAACCTCTACCTTCCCCACACAAACCTCTACCTTCCCCACAAACCTCTACCTACCTTCCCCCCACACAAACCTCTACCTTCCCCACAAACCTCTACCTTCCCCACACAAACCTCTACCTTCCCCCACACAAACCTCTACCTTCCCCACACAAATCTCTACCTTCCCCACACAAACCTCTACCTTCCCTACAAACCTCTACCTTCCCCACAAACCTCTACCTTCCCCACACAAACAAACTCTACCTTCCCCACCTTCCTTCCCCAACAAACCTCTACCTTCCCCACACAAACCTCTACCTTCCCCACCTCTACCTTCCCCCACACAAACCTTCCCCACACCTTCCCCACAAACCTCTACCTTCCCCACAAACCTCTACCTTCCCCACACAAACCTCTACCTTCCCCCACACAAACCTCTACCTTCCCCACACACAAACCTCTACCTTCCCCACAAACCTCTACCTTCCCCACACAAACCTCTACCTTCCCCACACAAACCTCTACCTTCCCCACACAAACCTCTACCTTCCCCACAAAACCTCTACCTTCCCCACACAAACCTCTACCTTCCCCACACAAACCTCTACCTTCCCCACACAAACCTCTACCTTCCCCACACAAACCTCTACCTTCCCCACAAACCTCTACAAAAACCCTCTACCTTCCCCCACACACAAATCTCTACCTTCCCCCCACAAACCTACAAAAACCTCTACCTTCCCCACAAACCTCTACCTTCCCCCACACAAACCTCTACCTTCCACACAAACCTCTACCTTCCCCACACAAACCTCTACCTTCCCCCACATAAACCTCTACCTTCCCCACACAAACCTCTACCTTCCCCACACAAACCTCTACCTTCCCCACACAAACCTCTACCTTCCCCACACAAAACTCCACCTTCCCCACACAAACCTCTACCTTCCCCCACACAAACCTCTACCTTCCCCACACAAACCTCTACCTTCCCCACAAACCTCTACCTTCCCCACACAAACCTCTACCTTCCCCCACATCCCTCATTACATGGAACATTAACATTGCTTAGAGTTTCATATCCTGGTTGTGCTATCTGTTAGCCTGTGTGTTTTAAAACACATTCAGTTGAAATCACTACAAGTGTTCCTCTTTCAGAGACTGAAATGTCCTCAATATCTCTGGATCCCCCCCCCCTGTTCTTCCTCCAACTGCTCTTCCTCCTCCTTCTCCTCCTCCCCCTCCACCTTACCTGCCCCTGCTCCTCCACCTCCTGCTCCTCTACCTCATGCTTCCCTTTCACCTGCTCCTGGTCCTCCTCCCCCTGTTCCTCCTTCCCCTCCTCCTCCACCTCCTTCCCCTCCCCCTCCACCTCCTCCTGCTCCTCCACCTCATGCTTCCCCTCCACCTCCTCCTGCTCCTCCTCCACATGTCTCATTCATTCAGTATCCCAGTCTTGTGAGACCATTGATTCCTTGATTGTAAATCACCCCTCAAATTGTTGAGTTAATTGTCACTTTTCCACCGTCTGACTTTTCACCAGTGATTTATTGTCGCTTTTCCAATGTCGACTTTTGTGTCTCCACCTCGAGGACTGTCCCCCCCCCCCCTAAAAAAAACAACCCAAAAGTGACCACTGGTGAGGATGTTTAAAGCTAGAGACCTCTCGGACTGACAGTGTCCTCCTCTTGTGTTTCCCTCCAGCTGGAAGGAGAGATCCAGAGGATATCTGAGGCCTACGAGACCCTGATGAAGGGCTCAGCCAAGAGAGAGACCCTGGAGAAAACCATGAGGAACCAACTGGAGTCAGAGATCAAGAGACTGCACGACTTCAACAGGGACCTCAGAGGTAAGGCTACCAGCAGCTAGATGCTAATGCTAACGCAGCTAGTAATTGCGCAAATAATCAATGTTTTTTGATGTACTTACATAAATAAAGGTTAGATAAAGCTAAGTGTGCTAAATCAGAGTCACACAGAGTGTTACTTTCTGAAACAAAATCTACAAAAGTATCCACACCTCACACACGTGGTTGTAAAGTGACTGTTCCACTGGATGTCATAAGGTGAATGCACCAATTTGTAAGTCGCTCTGGATAGGAGCGTCTGCTAAATGACTTAAATGTAAATGTAAATGAAGACACCTTTACCATGTCAGATATGGAGTTGAAATGTATTACATTTTGAGTTTACATCCCAATATTACACTTTATATACATCACAGAAGACTGAAACATCACAAAATCGTTTGACATAGAAATACCGTATTTTCGGGCAGGTTTAAAAAATAAAAAAAATAAAATGTTTTTTTAGTCGTGATAAAATTATTATTTTGGTCATTTGACTGCAGGAAAGCTAGTAACCTGCAGCAAGACTCTTTAAGGGTTTAAGTGTGGCTCTTCCTTCCAACAAGTACTTATAGATCCTAATCGAGCTCCCTCCCTCTCTCTTCCACCTGTAGATCGTCTGGACAACGCTACCAAACGGCAGGAAGTTGAATCGGCAGACAGGAAACAGCAGGTCTTCACCAAACTCCTGGAACAAAGTAAGTAGAGATCAGATGCCAGCATGTTAAGAGAGACGAAAGAGGAAGCACTTCTTGTTACATAATTTTGATAATCGGGGAGGCAGCGTAACCTAGTGGTTAGAGCGTTGAACTAGTATCCAAAATGGTTGCGAGATCGAATCCCCAAGCTGACAAGGTTAAAAAGAAATCTCTCGTTCTGTACCTGAACAAGGCAGTTAATAACCCACTGTTCCTAGACCAGTTAACCCACTGTTCCTAGGTCAGTTAACCCACTGTTCCTAGACCAGTTAACCCACTGTTCCTAGACCAGTTAACCCACTGTTCCTAGACCAGTTAACCCACTGTTCCTAGGCCAGTTAACCCACTGTTCCTAGACCAGTTAACCCACTGTTCCTAGGCCAGTTAACCCACTGTTCCTAGACCAGTTAAACCACTGTTCCTAGGCCAGTTAACCCACTGTTCCTAGGCCAGTTAACCCACTGTTCCTAGACCAGTTAACCCACTGTTCCTAGATCAGTTAACCCACTGTTCCTAGACCAGTTAACCCACTGTTCCTAGGCCAGTTAACCCACTGTTCCTAGACCAGTTAACCCACTGTTCCTAGACCAGTTAACCCACTGTTCCTAGACCAGTTAACCCACTGTTCCTAGACCAGTTAACCCACTGTTCCTAGACCAGTTAACCCACTGTTCCTAGATCAGTTAACCCACTGTTCCTAGGTCAGTTAACCCACTGTTCCTAGGCCAGTTAACCCACTGTTCCTAGACCAGTTAACCCACTGTTCCTAGGCCAGTTAATCCACTGTTCCTAGGCCAGTTAACCCACTGTTCCTAGACCAGTTAACCCACTGTTCCTAGACCAGTTAACCCACTGTTCCTAGATCAGTTAACCCACTGTTCCTAGGCCAGTTAACCCACTGTTCCTAGACCAGTTTACCCACTGTTCCTAGGCCAGTTAACCCACTGTTCCTAGACCAGTTAACCCACTGTTCCTAGGCCAGTTAACCCACTGTTCCTAGAGCAGGGCACTGGGCAAGAGAGAGCAGGGCACTGGGCAAGAGAGAGCAGGGCACTGGGCAAGAGAGAGCAGGGCACTGGGCAAGAGAGAGCAGGGCACTGGGCAAGAGAGAGCAGGGCACTGGGCAAGAGAGAGCAGGGCACTGGGCAAGAGAGAGCAGGGCACTGGGCAAGAGAGAGCAGGGCACTGGGCAAGATAGAGCAGGGCACTGGGCAAGAGAGAGCAGGGCACTGGGCAAGAGAGAGTGTTTTCAGATCTGTTCGCGAGGGTTGTTTTTACAAATCACAGAGCTTTGTGAAACACTTCACCCTGGCATTCTGTGGCAGGCACATAGTTCAACTAGACTGTTGTCTGATATTGATGTGGTCTGTTGTCTGATATTGATGTGGTCTGTTGTCTTATATTGCTGCCGTGTTAATGTGGTCTGAGGTCAGAGGTCAGAGGGCAGGCTAGCGGGGTTTTCCCTGCTCTCAGGTCCTGCCTCCCTCCCCGTCCTGCTAACAGAGGTCGGCCTTGGCACTTGAACACCAGCCATTATTCACATCTTTCAACAGTAAATGCGGCTTAGATTCCTGGCATTTTTTCTGGTATGTCAGGCTGTTCCGTTCACCGGGAATGCCTCCCTCCCCACTCTGCTGCACATGGCTGCATAGCTGTTGAGCTGCCGAGCGCCCTCCCCTTCCTCATGGGCAACTAATGCAGGGTTTCCATTCCTCACTCACAACACACTGACCCCTTGATAGATATGTCTCCCTCTTTGGGCATTTCTTTACCTCAGTATGTGACGTCAGGTTTACTCTCAACACTATCATCATCATCTGGCCTGTGGTAAAGCTTCACAACAATGATTTAGTGTATTGGGGGAATGAAGTTTAAAGAATCAAACACATTAAAGAATCAAACACATTGAAGAATCAAACACATTAAAGAATCAAACACATTGATCAAACACATTGAAGAATCAAACACATTAAAGAATCAAACACATTAAAGAATCAAACACATTAAAGAATCAAACACATTGAAGAATCAAACACATTAAAGAATCAAAAACATTGAAGAATCAAACACATTGAAGAATCAAACACATTAAAGAATCAAACACATTAAAGAATCAAACACATTAAAGAATCAAACACATTAAAGAATCAAACACATTGAATAATCAAACACATTAAAGAATCAAACACATTAAAGAATCAAACACATTAAAGAATCCAACACATTAAAGAATCAAACACATTGAAGAATCAAACGCACTAAAGAATCAAACACACTGAAGAATCAAACACATTAAAGAATCAAACACACTAAAGAATCAAACACATTAAAGAATCAAACACATTAAAGAATCAAACACATTAAAGAATCAAACACATTGAAGAATCCAACACATGAATGAATCAAACACTTCAACGGGTTAAATCAGCTTCAAGTGGTCTGTTATGGAACAGAATACCGTTCAGGTTGAACAGTCACACTACCCTGTCTGTTGGCCCTCCAGGAGCAATGATTAATTAGCCTATGAGGAATGCTGTTATTTTAACTGTGAAAATGTCAGTTGGTGTGCCGAAAAGGTGTTAACCTAAAAATTGACGGCCGTGTTTAGTTATTTATAAGAAATACATTGCTTTTTCATTGTAAGATCAATTACTTGTGTGGCTGGCAGTAAAATAACATTATACTTTGGTTGGCATCTGAAAAAATGAAGCTTTTTCCAGTCTGAATGTTTTGCAAATCAAAATCAAATCAAATCAAATTTATTTATATAGCCCTTCATACATCAGCTGATATCTCAAAGTGCTGTACAGAAACCCAGCCTAAAACCCCAAACAGCAAACAATGCAGGTGTAAAAGCACGGTGGCTAGGAAAAACTCCCTAGAAAGGCCAGAACCTAGGAAGAAACCTAGAGAGGAACCAGGCTATGTGGGGTGGCCAGTCCTCTTCTGACTGTGCCGGGTGGAGATTATAACAGAACATGGCCAAGATGTTCAAATGTTCATAAATGACCAGCATGGTCAAATAATAATAAGGCAGAACAGTTGAAACTGGAGCAGCAGCACAGTCAGGTGGACTGGGGACAGCAAGGAGCCATCATGTCAGGTAGTCCTGGGGCACGGTCCTAGGGCTCAGGTCCTCCGAGAGAGAGAAAGAAAGAGAGAATTAGAGAGAGCATATGTGGGGTGGCCAGTCCTCTTCTGGCTGTGCCGGGTGGAGATTATAACAGAACGTGGCCAAGATGTTCAAATGTTCATAAATGACCAGCATGGTTGAATAATAGTAAGGCAGAACAGTTGAAACTGGAGCAGGAGCATGGCCAGGTGGACTGGGGACAGCAAGGAGTCCTCATGTCAGGTAGTCCTGGGACATGGTCCTAGGGCCCAGGCCAGTTGAAACTGGAGCAGCAGCATGGCCAGGTGGACTGGGGACAGCAAGGAGTCATCATGTCAGGTAGTCCTGGGGCATGGTCCTAGGGCTCAGAGAGAAAAAGAAAGAGAGAAGGAGAGAATTAGAGAACGCACACTTAGATTCACACAGGACACCGAATAGGACAGGAGAAGTACTCCAGATAAACAAACTGATCCTAGCCCCCCGACACATAAACTACTGCAGCATAAATACTGGAGGCTGAGACAGGAGGGGTCAGGAGACACTGTGGCCCCATCCGAGGACACCCCCGGACAGGGCCAAACAGGAAGGATATAACCCCACCCACTTTGCCAAAGCACAGCCCCCACACCACTAGAGTGAAATCTTCAACCACCAACTTACCATCCTGAGACAAGGCCCAGTATAGCCCACAAAGATCCCCGACACGGTACAACCCAAGGGGGGACCCAGACAGGCCGACCACAACAGTGAATCAACCCACCCAGGTGACGCACCCCCCCCAGGGACGGCACGAATGCACTAATGTATCTCTTACATCTCTCTCTCTCTCTCTCTCTCTCTCTCTCTCTCTCTCTCTCTCTCTCTCTCTCTCTCTCTCTCTCTCTCTCTCTCTCTCTCTCTCTCTCTCTCTCTCTCTCTCTCTCTCTCTCTCTCTCTCTCTCCCTCTCTCTCTCTCTCCCTCTCCCTCTCCCTCTCCCTCTCCCTCTCCTCTCCCTCTCCCTCTCCCTCTCCCTCTCCCTCTCTCGCTCTCCCTCTCGCTCTCGCTCTCCCTCTCGCTCTCTCTCCCTCTCTCTCTCAGATGAGGAACAGCAGCGGGAGGTGCAGCGTCTGCGTGGCTCCGGGGAGGAGTGGCTTCGGCGCCGGGAGGTTCTGGAGCAGGCCCTGGGGTCGGCACAGGCCCGTAACCTGGCCCTGGAGGAGGAGCTTAGGAGGAAGAGGGCGTACGTAGAGAAGGTAAAGCGGCTGCAGAGTTCCCTGGGCCAGCTACAGGCAGCCTGTGAGAAGAGAGAGGCCCTGGAACTCAGGCTGAGGACCAGGCTGGAGCAGGAGCTGAAGAGCCTCCGATCAGCACAGGTGAGCAGGAGAGGAGACACATGGTGTGGGCTGTTCAATGTCGGTCCTGGAGGGCCTCTCCTCCTCTCCTTCTAATCAGGGACTTATTCAGACCTGGGACACCAGCTGGGTGCAATTAACTAGTAGGTAGAAACAAAAACCTGAAGTGTTTTGGCCCTCAAGGACCAGAATTGAACAGCACTGGTATATAAAATGAAACCTTCGGATCCACCTTGACGTGTAAAATTTGACAACAGTAAACATAGTCTTACAAAACAAAACAACTCCATGTTTGTTTGAATTATTTTTAAATTCCATTTCCTTCCACGTTGTCAGTCCCACAGCACGGCTAGCGGTCCTGGCTCCCTGCCCTCTGATCTGAGCTCCATGGTGTCTGTACAGCAGCAGCAGCTGGCTGAGAGAGAAGAGAGGATCCTGGCTCTGGAGGCTGACATCACACACTGGGAACAGAAGTACCTGGAGGAGAGCACCATGAGGCAGTTCGCTATGGACTCAGCCGCCACCGCTGCAGCTCAGAGAGACAGCAGCGTCATCAAACACTCGCCTCGTCACTCACCCGATAACAGCTTCAACGACCACCTGGCATTCAGCCACAGGCACCGGGAGATGGAGAACAGGTACAATTTCTGCTTTTAACTCCCTGCTCACTTAGTAACTCCCTGCTCACACAGTAAAGTCAGTTGGTCTGACCTAGGTTCAGATAGAGATCAACATAGTGATCTGACTGACTTCATATGCAATCGCTGTGTGTGTGTGTGTGTGTGTGTGTGTGTGTGTGTGTGTGTGTGTGTGTGTGTGTGTGTGTGTGTGTGTGTGTGTGTGTGTGTGTGTGTGTGTGTGTGTGTGTGTGTGTGTGTGTGTGTGTAGAGTCCGAGCGCTGCACTCCCAGCTCCTGGAGAAGGATGCAGTGATCAGGGTGTTACAGCAACGGACTGGACGGGAGCAGAACAGGCTAGAGCAGCAGGACCTCCGTCCAGCCAGGTCCGTCCCCTCCATCAGCACCGAGCAGCACGACCTCCGTCCAGCCAAGTCCGTCCCCTCCATCAGCACCGAGCAGCAGGACCTCCGTCCAGCCAGGTCCGTCCCCTCCATCAACACTGATGGCCCAGTGGAGCAACCCATCCAGGGGAAAGGTGAGCTCTAGGAACTCCCCTCACCTGGTTGTCTCAACTCCCCTCACCTGGTTGTCTCAGGTCCCCTCACCTGGTTGTCTCAGTAAGGAACTCCCTCACCTGGTTGTCTCAGGTCTCCCCTCACCTGGTAAGGAACTCCCCTCACCTGGTTGTCTCAGTAAGGAACTCCCCTCACCTGGTTGTCCAGGTCCCCTCACCTGGTTGTCTCAGTAAGGAACTCCCTCACCTGGTTGTCTCTCAGGTCCCTCAGGTCTCAGTAAGAACTCCCCTCACCTGGTTGTCTAGGTCTCAGTAAGGAACTCCCCTCACCTGTTTGTCCAGGTCTCAGTAAGGAACTCCCCTCACCTGGTTGCCTAGGTCTTAGTAAGGAACTCCACTCACCTGGTTGCCTAGGTCTTAGTAAGGAACTCCCCTCACCTGGTCGTCTAGGTCTTAATTAAAATAGAAAAACCAAAACCCCACAGACACCCGGCCCTCCGTGGAATGAGTTTGACATCCTTCACCTACACTGATTGAAGTGGATTCAACAAGTGACATCAATAAGGGATCATAGCTTTCACCTGGATTCACCTGGTCAGTCGATGTCATTGGAAAAAGCAGGTGTTCCTAATGTTTTGTTTACTCAGTGTAGCTCCTCCCTGAAGAATCTGTAGAATTATGACATTGCCTGTCTTCTTCTGGGCGAGGGCGGGGGGGTCACAGGTCACAGGTCATAACGCCTGGAGGAATGTCAGATCTTAAACAGCCCATGTCATTATCTCAAGAGACAACTGGCAGCTGTTAAGTGCTTAGTGCGTAGTGTCGCCAGACAGTTTAACTACTGTTGGGGAGAAATCCCGGTGAGGGACCTTCCGCGAGTAGATGATGACATTTTTTTGTTGTAATAAAAATCCATGTACTGTATGTCGTTTCCTAGCCACTCTAGGATAGATGTGGCAGGGAAGCTGACAGAGTAGATGTTTGAGCGCGCGTGATTGGTTGATCTGGTAATTAACCATCTTCCTCTTGTTGTCTGTTATTCAGACAATTAACCATCTTCCTCTTGTTGTCTGTGCTCAGACAATTAACCATCTTCCTCTTGTTGTCTGTGCTCAGACAATTAACCATCTTCCTCTTGTTGTCTGTTATTCAGACAATTAACCATCTTCCTCTTGTTGTCTGTGCTCAGACAATTAACCATCTTCCTCTTGTTGTCTGTGCTCAGACAATTAACCATCTTCCTCTTGTTGTCTGTGCTCAGACAATTAACCATCTTCCTCTTGTTGTCTGTGCTTATAGGGAAGAGCCTCTCTGATGACCAGACGGCTGCTGCAATGTCTCCTCTCTCCTTGCCCCCGCACCAACACCCCTGTGCCCCGTTGGCCCTGCCCACCCTGTTGCTCCTGTCCAAGCCCCAGAGCAGGGACTGCAGCACCCAGTGTGACCGTGATGTCCTAGCCCAGGAGATGGATCTTACAGTGTATCCCACCAGCATGCTAGCACCCTCTGAGGCTTCCTCGACCTCAACACCTGCCTCCGGTGTGTAGCCTACTGTTTCCTATTCCTGAAATGTTTGTTGAGTGGACTGCAGAAACAGTTGACCGTGATGTCCTAGCCCAGAATGAGCTTACAGTGTAGTCACCTATGAGCTAGCACACCTTGTCACCTATGAGCTCAGACACCTGTCACCCATGAGCTCGGACACCTATTCACCTAAATGTTTGCTCAGACACCTAGTCACCTAATGAGCTCAGACACCTAGTCACCTATGAGCTCAGACACCTAGTCACCTATGAGCTCAGACACCTAGTCACCTATGAGCTCAGACACCTCGTCACCTATGAGCTTGGACACCTAGTCACCTATGAGCTCAGACACCTAGTCACCTATGAGCTCAGACACCTAGTCACCTATGAGCTTGGACACCTAGTCACCTATGAGCTCAGACACCTAGTCACCTATGAGCTCAGACACCTAGTCACCCATGAGCTTGGACACCTAGTCACCCATGAACTCAGACACCTAGTCACCTATGAGCTCAGACACCTAGTCACCTATGAGCTCAGACACCTAGTCACCTATGAGCTCAGACACCTAGTCACATACAATACAGAGAAAATGACGTGTGGAGTGGAATTACAACGGAACACAGGCTTTATACGATGATGTAATAACAAATAACTTTATCTGTGTGCTGGTTGAAGTGTAACCAGACACCCCAGGGTCACAGCAGACAGGACGCATCCCAAGTGGCACCCTTACAGGCTCAGAGAGGGGAAGTAGTGGACTTATTCATTCGTACCAGCCAGAGTTATAATATAATAATAATAATAATAATAATAATATATGCCATTTAGCAGACGCTTTTATCCAAAGCGACTTACAGTCATGTGTGCATACATTCTACATATGGGTGGTCCCGGGGATCGAACCCACTACCCTGGCGTTACAAGCGCCATGCTCTACCAACTGAGCTACAGAAGGACCACGAGTTACAGCATGTGTCTGTGTGTGTTGGCTACGGAGTCACCGTTTAGTCAAGGCCGGTAGCTTCCCAAGTAGCAGACATATTACGGCTTGATTGTCTTTGTCAAACATCACGGCTTGATTGTGGCCCACTGACCCTCTGTCTATGTTGTACTGCTTAACTCATCGTGGAGCTGAAATCCTTGCCGTTTTTAATCCAGTGTCTAAAACATGGTTATTTTTTTCCTTTACACCTTAGAGCTCTTCCTGGCACCACCCAACACACACCAGAGCTCCAGAACTTCAGACTCAGCAGCAGAAGTGGTGGAAATCCTAATTTAAGAAACGCCGAACTGTGGGATCCGCTGTGGGATGGATGGTGACAACACGGTAGACGGCCAAGAGATCCTCATGTCCTGTATGTCCCTCCCAACGAGGAGAAGACAACCTGTCGGTCTGTCTCTGGTCAGACTAACCTCCAGATGGACACTTCCTTTGGAGAAGGACAGACAGTTTGGAGACATGGACATGTTCTACCTATCTAACTATCTAACTACGTACCTACCTATCTACCTACCTACCTACCTACCTATCTACCTATCTATCTATCTATCTATCTATCTATCTATCTACCTACCTACCTACCTACCTACCTACCTACCTACCTACCTACCTACCTACCTACCTACCTACCTACCTACCTACCTACCTACCTACCTACCTACCTACCTACCTACCTATCTACCTATCTACCTATCTACCTATCTACCTATCTACCTATCTACCTATCTACCTATCTACCTATCTACCTATCTACCTATCTACCTATCTACCTATCTACCTATCTACCTATCTACCTATCTACCTATCTACCTATCTACCTATCTACCTATCTACCTATCTACCTATCTACCTATCTACCTATCTACCTATCTACCTATCTACCTATCTACCTATCTACCTATCTACCTATCTACCTATCTACCTATCTACCTATCTACCTATCTACCTATCTACCTATCTACCTATCTACCTATCTACCTATCTACCTATCTACCTATCTACCTACGAGGGAAGAATCCAGAAGTGGATCCAGAAGTGTTTAGCTGACAGAGCAGAGTGGAGAAGCTGTGGGTAATCGGACTAAGGAAAGTGTTTAGCAGACAGAGCCGAGTGGAGAGCTGCTCTTCCCTGGACCGTTTCTCTCTTTTCCACCGAGAAAAGTGAAGCGGAACTTTAGTTGTCTGTGTTCTCTAGTGGACCTGCCAGGTATTCTCTAGTGGACCTGCTAGTGGACCTGCCAGGTGTTCTCTAGTGGACCTGCCAGGTGTTCTCTAGTGGACCTGCCAGGTGTTCTCTAGTGGACCTGCCAGGTGTTCTCTAGTGGACCTGCCAGGTATTCTCTAGTGGACCTGCCAGGTGTTCTCTAGTGGACCTGCCAGGTGTTCTCTAGTGGACCTGCCAGGTGTTCTCTAGTGGACCTGCCAGGTGTTCTCTAGTGGACCTGCTAGTGGACCTGCCAGGTGTTCTCTAGTGGACCTGCCAGGTGTTCTCTAGTGGACATGCCAGGTGTTCTCTACCTACGTGGTCCTGTAGCTCAGTTGGTAGAGCATGGCGCCAGGTGTAACGCCAGGTGTTCTCTAGTGGGTTCAATCCCTAGGGACCACCCAGGTGTTCGTAGAATGTATGCACACATGACTGTAAGTCGCTTTGGATAAAAGCGTCTGCTAAATGGCATATATTATTATTATATTATTATTCTCTAGTGGACCTGCTAGTGGACCTGCCAGGTGTTCTCTAGTGGACCTGCTAGTGGACCTGCCAGGTGTTCTCTAGTGGACCTGCCAGGTGTTCTCTAGTGGACCTGCCAGGTGTTCTCTAGTGGACCTGCCAGGTGTTCTCTAGTGGACCTGCCAGGTGTTCTCTAGTGGACCTGCTAATGGACCTGCCAGGTGTTCTCTAGTGGACCTGCCAGGTGTTCTCTAGTGGACCTGCTAGTGGACCTGCCAGGTGTAACTAGTGGACCTGCCAGGTGTTCTCTAGTGGACCTGCTAGTGGACCTGCCAGGTGTAACTAGTGGACCTGCCAGGTGTTCTCTAGTGGACCTGCTAGTGGACCTGCCAGGCGTTCTCTAGTGGACCTGCTAGTGGACCTGCCAGGTGTTCTCTAGTGGACCTGCCAGGTGTTCTCTAGTGGACCTGCTAGTGGACCTGCCAGGTATAACTAGTGGACCTGCCAGGTGTTCTCTAGTGGACCTGCCATGTGTTACTAGTGGACCTGCCTCCAAGGTGCACGGACAGGATTCTGCATCGCTGCACAAGCCTGTATGTCATTGGTGTTATGTTTTAATTTAATGTATTTATATTCTTATTAAAGTGTTGCTCATTTTGTGATGTGTTTTTGTGTGAAGAGTTGTGTTGTTTGGCCTTTAAGAAAGAAAGAAAGAAAGAAAGAAAGAAAGAAAGAAAGACTGTGTCTGTCTGTCTGTCTGTCTGTCTGTCTGTCTGTCTGTCTGTCTGTCTGTCTGTCTGTCTGTCTGTCTGTCTGTCTGTCTGTCTGTCTGTCTGTCTGTCTGTCTGTCTGTCTGTCTGTCTGTCTGTCTGTCTGTCTGTCTGTCTGTCTGTCTGTCTGTCTGTCTGTCTGTCTGTCTGTCTGTCTGTCTGTCTGTGTCTCCACCCCTGCTGGTCTATACACATCTATTCATACTGCACATCTGTTTCCTTCAAGGACAGACAGTGTGTTAGCTACATTGAGCTCACCATGCCAACCAACATTCCTGGATAAAATTCTCCCACAGCTACTCTAGCTTGTTCCACGATTACACACATCCTACCTATAATACATTGACAGTAATATATGTGCTTAGTGAAGTCAGTTGTACTAGTAATCTCTCCTCCTACCCCAGACAGCCTCTGCCCAGAATGCCGCCCCCCACTCCCCCCGTCCGCCCTGCCTCTCTCCCACTCTTCTACACGCTCCGAGAAACAGTCTATCTAGTCTGACCCCTCACCCTGATAACATGGCCTGCATTCTGAGGAGTCTATCTAGTCTGACCCCTCACCCTGATAACATGGCATGCATTCTGCATTCTGAGGAGTCTATCCAGTCTGACCCCTCAACATGGCATGCATTCTGCATTCTGAGGAGTCTATCTAGTCTGACCCCTCACCCTGATAACATGGCATGCATTCTGAGAATCAATTCTCTTTTTTAGTCTATTTATTTCTGTCAAGCCTCCGTGGTAGCAGGTTTCTACCAGGAGCATCTGAGCGTCTTCTAAATCGTTGACAGGTTGTATTCAGCTACATGTCTTAGAGAGAGAGAGAGAGAGAACTGTTAACTGGTCAATGTCTCTGTCAGAACCAGTAGCTGGTCAATGTCTCTGTCAGAACCAGTAGCTGGTCAATGTCTCTGTCAGAACCAGTAGCTGGTCAATGCCTCTGTCAGAACCAGTAGCTGGTCTATGTCTCTGTCAGAACCAGTAGCTGGTCAATGTCTCTGTCAGAACCAGTAGCTGGTCAATGTCTCTGTCAGAACCAGTAGCTGGTCAATGTCTCTGTCAGAACCAGTAGCTGGTCAATGCCTCTGTCAGAACCAGTAGCTGGTCAATGTCTCAGTCAGAACCAGTAGCTGGTCAATGCCTCTGTCAGAACCAGTAGCTGGTTAATGTCTGTCAGAACCAGTAGCTGGTCAATGCCTCTGTCAGAACCAGTAGCTTGTCAATGCCTCAGTCAGAACCAGTAGCTGGTCAATGCCTCAGTCAGAACCAGTAGCTGGTCAATGCCTCAGTCAGAACCAGTAGCTGGTCAATGCCTCAGTCAGAACCAGTAGCTGGTCAATGTCTGTCAGAACCAGTAGCTGGTCAATGCCTCAGTCAGAAGCAGTAGCTGGTCAATGCCTCAGTCAGAACCAGTAGCTGGTCAATGCCTCAGTCAGAACCAGTAGCTGGTCAATGTCTGTCAGAACCAGTAGCTGGTCAATGCCTCAGTCAGAACCAGTAGCTGGTCAATGTCTCTGTCAGAACCAGTAGCTGGTCAATGTCTGTCAGAACCAGTAGCTGGTCAATGCCTCAGTCAGAACCAGTAGCTGGTCAATGTCTCTGTCAGAACCAGTAGCTGGTCAATGTCTGTCAGAACCAGTAGCTGGTCAATGCCTCAGTCAGAACCAGTAGCTGGTCAATGTCTCTGTCAGAACCAGTAGCTGGTCAATGTCTGTCAGAACCAGTAGCTGGTCAATGCCTCAGTCAGAACCAGTAGCTGGTCAATGTCTCTGTCAGAACCAGTAGCTGGTCAATGTCTCTGTCAGAACCAGTAGCTGGTCAATGCCTCTGTCAGAACCAGTAGCTGGTCAATGTCTCTGTCAGAACCAGTAGCTGGTCAATGTCTCAGTCAGAACCAGTAGCTGGTCAATGTCTGTCAGAACCAGTAGCTGGTCAATGCCTCAGTCAGAAGCAGTAGCTGGTCAATGCCTCAGTCAGAACCAGTAGCTGGTCAATGCCTCAGTCAGAACCAGTAGCTGGTCAATGTCTGTCAGAACCAGTAGCTGGTCAATGTCTCTGTTAGAACCAGTAGCTGGTCAATGTCTGTCAGAACCAGTAGCTGGTTAATGTCTCTGTCAGAACCAGTAGCTGGTCAATGCCTCAGTCAGAACCAGTAGCTGGTCAATGTCTCTGTCAGAACCAGTAGCTGGTCTATGTCTGTCAGAACCGTTTGTATTTTGATGAACACCCTTGTCACTATTTAATTTAACTTTGTTTACATAAAGGGTTGTTATTTTGAAATGAGAGAAGAAGTTAATATATTTTGTATATTATTTCCTTTTTAAGTCCTTAGTAATGTGAGACACAATGCCAGAGGTTAGATACAAACCTAGTGGCAGGGTTCAGAGTGAACAAACCCCTTCCTCTCTCTGGTTGAACCTGACGTTGCTGTGACCTTCATTAATATAAATAAAACCTTAATATATATCTTTAAAACTTTGTTGAAAATGAACTTGCAAATATGTAAATCATGAAAGGGCAACCATTTAATCACATAGCTCAATCACATAGCTCAATCACATAGCTCAATCACATAGCTCAATCACATAGCTCAATCACATAGCTCAATCACATAGCTCAATCACATATCTCAATCACATAGCTCAATCACATAGCTCAATCACATAGCTCAATCACATAGCTCAATCACATAGCTTACAGAGTTGTATACACACAACTTGTACATCTATACAACAGCTCCTGTGTCAGGAATAGAGTGGTCACCTCACAGACATGTATTACAAGTTAGTTCAAGCCCCTCTTGTCAGACCCCCTAGACAGGCATGAATAGCATCTTCCCTATAAAGCAGTGAGAAATGTCGCTTCATTCCAACTCTGCCACCTGCTTGACTGTTGGCAAGCAACCTGTATCACACACACACACACACACACACACACACACACACACACACACACACACACACACACACACACACACACACACACACACACACACACACACACACACACACACACACACACACACACACACACACACACACACACACACACACACACACACACACTATACCCCCTTGCCCAGTCAGGAGGAGGAATGCAAAGTATTTTCTCTAGTTCACAAAACAAAGAGTCTGTCTAGTTGTCAGTTGTGCTGGTCTCTCTCTTACCACTCCTTTACCAGTAGACAAGGCTGGTCTGTATCAATAGACAAGGCTGGTCTATGTATCACTCCTCTTAGCACTCCTTAACCAGTAGACAAGGCTGGTCTCTCTCTTACCACTCCTTTACCAGTAGACAAGGCTGGTCTCTCTCTTAGCACTCCTTTACCAGTAGACAAGGCTGGTCTGTATCAATAGACAAGGCTGGTCTATGTATCACTCCTCTTAGCACTCCTTTACCAGTAGACAAGGCTGGTCTCTTACCACTCCTTTACCAGTAGACAAGGCTGGTCTCTCTCTTAGCACTCCTTTACCAGTAGACAAGGCTGGTCTGTATCAATAGACAAGGCTGGTCTATGTATCACTCCTCTTAGCACTCCTTTACCAGTAGACAAGGCTGGTCTTTCTCTTACCACTCCTTTACCAGTAGACAAGGCTGGTCTGTATCAATAGACAAGGCTGGTCTCTCTCTTACCACTCCTTTACCAGTAGACAAGGCTGGTCTCTCTCTTAGCACTCCTTTACCAGTAGACAAGGCTGGTCTCTCTCTTAGCACTCCTTTACCAGTAGACAAGGCTGGTCTCTTACCACTCCTTTACCAGTAGACAAGGCTGGTCTCTCTCTTAACACTCCTTCACCAGTAGACAAGGCTGGTCTATATCAATAGACAAGGCTGGTCTATATCAATAGACACGGCTGTTCTCTCTCTTACCACTCCTTTACCAGTAGACAAGGCTGGTCTCTCTCTTACCACTCCTTCAATAGACAAGGCTGGTCTATGTATCACTCCTCTTAGCACTCCTTTACCAGTAGACAAGGCTGGTCTATATCAATAGACAAGGCTGGTCTATGTATCACTCCTCTTAGCACTCCTTTACCAGTAGACAAGGCTGGTCTGTATCAATAGACAAGGCTGGTCTATGTATCACTCCTCTTAGCACTCCTTTACCAGTAGACAAGGCTGGTCTATGTATCACTCCTCTTAGCACTCCTTTACCAGTAGACAAGACTGGTCTATGTATCACTCCTCTTAGCACTCCTTTACCAGTAGACAAGGCTGGTCTGTATCAATAGACAAGGCTGGTCTATGTATCACTCCTCTTAGCACTCCTTTACCAATAGACAAGGCTGGTCTGTATCAATAGACAAGGCTGGTCTATGTATCACTCCTCTTAGCACTCCTTTACCAGTAGACAAGGCTGGTCTGTATCAATAGACAAGGCTGGTCTATGTATCACTCCTCTTAGCACTCCTTTACCAGTAGACAAGGCTGGTCTGTATCAATAGACAAGGCTGGTCTATGTATCACTCCTCTTAGCACTCCTTTACCAGTAGACAAGGCTGGTCTGTATCAATAGACAAGGCTGGTCTATGTATCACTCCTCTTAGCACTCCTTTACCAGTAGACAAGGCTGGTCTGTATCAATAGACAAGGCTGGTCTATGTATCACTCCTCTTAGCACTCCTTTACCAGTAGACAAGGCTGGTCTCTCTCTTACCAGGCTAACGAGCGTTGGACTAGTAACCGAAAGGTTGCAAGTTCGAATCCCCGAGCTGACAAGGTACAAATATGTCGTTCTGCCCCTGAACAGGCAGTTAACCCACTGTTCCTAGGCCGTCATTGAAAATAAGAATTTGTTCTTAACTGACTTGCCTGGTTAAATAAAGGTAAAATAAAAATTAAAAAATTCACCAGTAGACAAGGCTGGTCTCTCTCTTAGCACTCCTTCACCAGTAGACAAGGCTGGTCTCTCTCTTAGCACTCCTTCACCAGTAGACAAGGCTGTTCTTTCTCTTAGCACTCCTTCACCAGTAGACAAGGCTGGTCTGCATCAATAGACAAGGCTGGTCTGTTTCAATAGACAAGGCTGGTCTTTACCAATAGACAAGGCTGGTCTTTATCAATAGACAAGGCTGGTCTCCACAAATAGACAAGGCTGGTATTTATCAATAGACAAGGCTGGTCTTTATCAATAGACAAGGCTGGTCTCTCTCTTAGCACTCCTTCACCAGTAGACAAGGCTGGTCTGCATCAATAGACAAGGCTGGTCTGTTTCAATAGACAAGGCTGGTCTTTACCAATAGACAAGGCTGGTCTTTATCAATAGACAAGGCTGGTCTCCACAAATAGACAAGGCTGGTATTTATCAATAGACAAGGCTGGTCTTTATCAATAGACAAGGCTGGTCTCTCTCTTAGCACTCCTTTACCAGTAGACAAGGCTGGTCTCTCTCTTACCACTCCTTCACCAGTAGACAAGGCTGTTCTCTCTCTTACCACTCCTTTACCAGTAGACAAGGCTGGTCTCTCTCTTACCACTCCTTTACCAGTAGACAAGGCTGGTCTCTCTCTTAGCACTCCTTTACCAGTAGACAAGGCTGGTCTCTCTCTTAGCACTCCTTTACCAGTAGACAAGGCTGGTCTCTCTCTTAGCACTCCTTTACCTGTAGACAAGGCTGTTCTCTCTCTTACCACTCCTTTACCAGTAGACAAGGCTGGTCTCTCTCTTACCACTCCTTTACCAGTAGACAAGGCTGGTCTCTCTCTTACCACTCCTTTACCAGTAGACAAGGCTGGTCTCTCTCTTACCACTCCTTTACCAGTAGACAAGGCTGGTCTCTCTCTTACCACTCCTTTACCAGTAGACAAGGCTGTTCTCTCTCTTACCACTCCTTTACCAGTAGACAAGGCTGGTCTCTCTCTTACCACTCCTTTACCAGTAGACAAGGCTGGTCTCTCTCTTAGCACTCCTTTACCAGTAGACAGGGCTGGTCTGTATCAATAGACAAGGCCGGTCTGTATCAATAGACAAGGCTGGTCTATGTATCACTCCTCTTAGCACTCCTTTACCAGTAGACAAGGCTGGTCTATATCAATAGACAAGGCTGGTCTATGTATCACTCCTCTTAGCACTCCTTTACCAGTAGACAAGGCTGGTCTGTATCAATAGACAAGGCTGGTCTATGTATCATTCCTCTTAGCACTCCTTTACCAGTAGACAAGGCTGGTCTATGTATCACTCCTCTTAGCACTCCTTTACCAGTAGACAAGACTGGTCTATGTATCACTCCTCTTAGCACTCCTTTACCAGTAGACAAGGCTGGTCTGTATCAATAGACAAGGCTGGTCTATGTATCACTCCTCTTAGCACTCCTTTACCAATAGACAAGGCTGGTCTGTATCAATAGACAAGGCTGGTCTATGTATCACTCCTCTTAGCACTCCTTTACCAGTAGACAAGGCTGGTCTGTATCAATAGACAAGGCTGGTCTATGTATCACTCCTCTTAGCACTCCTTTACCAGTAGACAAGGCTGGTCTGTATCAATAGACAAGGCTGGTCTATGTATCACTCCTCTTAGCACTCCTTTACCAGTAGACAAGGCTGGTCTCTCTCTTACCAGGCTAACGAGCGTTGGACTAGTAACCGAAAGGTTGCAAGTTCGAATCCCCGAGCTGACAAGGTACAAATATGTCGTTCTGCCCCTGAACAGGCAGTTAACCCACTGTTCCTAGGCCGTCATTGAAAATAAGAATTTGTTCTTAACTGACTTGCCTGGTTAAATAAAGGTAAAATAAAAATTAAAAAATTCACCAGTAGACAAGGCTGGTCTCTCTCTTAGCACTCCTTCACCAGTAGACAAGGCTGGTCTGTATCAATAGACAAGGCTGGTCTATGTATCACTCCTCTTAGCACTCCTTTACCAGTAGACAAGGCTGGTCTCTCTCTTACCACTCCTTCACCAGTAGACAAGGCTGTTCTTTCTCTTACCACTCCTTTACCAGTAGACAAGGCTGGTCTCTCTCTTACCACTCCTTTACCAGTAGACAAGGCTGGTCTCTCTCTTACCACTCCTTTACCAGTAGACAAGGCTGTTCTCTCTCTTAGCACTCCTTTACCAGTAGACAAGGCTGGTCTCTCTCTTAGCACTCCTTTACCAGTAGACAAGGCTGGTCTCTCTCTTAGCACTCCTTTACCAGTAGACAAGGCTGGTCTCTCTCTTAGCACTCCTTTACCAGTAGACAAGGCTGGTCTCTCTCTTACCACTCCTTTACCAGTAGACAAGGCTGGTCTGCATCAATAGACAAGGCTGGTCTGTTTCAATAGACAAGGCTGGTCTTTACCAATAGACAAGGCTGGTCTTTATCAATAGACAAGGCTGGTCTCCACAAATAGACAAGGCTGGTATTTATCAATAGACAAGGCTGGTCTTTATCAATAGACAAGGCTGGTCTCCACAAATAGACAAGGCTGGTATTTATCAATAGACAAGGCTGGTCTTTACCAATAGACAAGGCTGGTCTGTATCAATAGACAAGGCTGGTCTTTACCAATAGACAAGGCTGGTCTGTATCAATAGACAAGGCTGGTTTTTACCAATAGACAAGGCTGGTCTTTACCGATAGACAAGGCTGGTTTTTACCGATAGACAAGGCTGGTCTTTACCAATAGACAAGGCTGGTGTTCACCAATAGACAAGGCTGGTGTTCACCAATAGACAAGGCTGGTGTTCACCAATAGACAAGGCTGGTGTTCACCAATAGACAAGGCTGGTGTTCACCAATAGACAAGGCTGGTTTTTACCAATAGACAAGGCTGGTGTTCACCAATAGACAAGGCTGGTGTTCACCAATAGACAAGGCTGGTGTTCACCAATAGACAAGGCTGGTGTTCACCAATAGACAAGGCTGGTGTTCACCAATAGACAAGGCTGGTGTTCACCAATAGACAAGGCTGGTGTTCACCAATAGACAAGGCTGGTGTTCACCAATAGACAAGGCTGGTGTTCACCAATAGACAAGGCTGGTGTTCACCAATAGACAAGGCTGGTGTTCACCAATAGACAAGGCTGGTGTTCACCAATAGACAAGGCTGGTGTTCACCAATAGACAAGGCTGGTGTTCACCAATAGACAAGGCTGGTGTTCACCAATAGACAAGGCTGGTGTTCACCAATAGACAAGGCTGGTTTTTACCAATAGACAAGGCTGGTGTTCACCAATAGACAAGGCTGGTGTTCACCAATAGACAAGGCTGGTGTTCACCAATAGACAAGGCTGGTGTTCACCAATAGACAAGGCTGGTGTTCACCAATAGACAAGGCTGGTGTTCACCAATAGACAAGGCTGGTGTTCACCAATAGACAAGGCTGGTGTTCACCAATAGACAAGGCTGGTGTTCACCAATAGACAAGGCTGGTGTTCACCAATAGACAAGGCTGGTGTTCACCAATAGACAAGGCTGGTGTTCACCAATAGACAAGGCTGGTGTTCACCAATAGACAAGGCTGGTGTTCACCAATAGACAAGGCTGGTGTTCACCAATAGACAAGGCTGGTGTTCACCAATAGACAAGGCTGGTTTTTACCAATAGACAAGGCTGGTGTTCACCAATAGACAAGGCTGGTGTTCACCAATAGACAAGGCTGGTGTTCACCAATAGACAAAGCTGGTGTTCACCAATAGACAAGGCTGGTGTTCACCAATAGACAAGGCTGGTGTTCACCAATAGACAAGGCTGGTGTTCACCAATAGACAAGGCTGGTGTTCACCAATAGACAAGGCTGGTGTTCACCAATAGACAAGGCTGGTGTTCACCAATAGACAAGGCTGGTGTTCACCAATAGACAAGGCTGGTGTTCACCAATAGACAAGGCTGGTGTTCACCAATAGACAAGGCTGGTGTTCACCAATAGACAAGGCTGGTGTTCACCAATAATGTTTGTCTAATGGCAGATGAGCACCAAAACGTTTTATCTATAATTTCTCTTCAAGGATTGAAAATAATTTGCCAGTAGATTGTCGACTTGATTCATGATGATGACTGCTTGTCTCGCTTGCTAGCCAAGATTTTGAAAGTATGATGTTTACATGATCAGTCCAATCAAAGCTACGATAGATTTAACGTCATTTCATCTTTGGCCAATGACCTTGAGCCTTCTTGGATGGACACTGCTAATGTAAATCTATGGCAGCACCCAAGGGACTTGAATTTTCGACCTCTCCCTGTAGATTTTTGCGGTGACGTAGTGTCCCCATGAGTGACAGAACACAGCCAATTACAGTGCAACTAGAGAACATAACCAACACCTACGCTCTGCGTTTGGTAAACAAATCCGTTCAGGTCCAGCCGAACGTCGGACGATAAGTTCAAAAGGTTCCGTTACAGCCCGTAGAAACTTGTCAAACTAAGTATAGAATCAATCTTTAGGATGTTTTTATCATAAATCTTCAATAATGTTCCAACCAGAAAATTCCTATGTCTGTAGAAAAGCAATGGAACGAGAGCTAACTCTCTCGTGACCTCACGTCACGAGCCTGTGGCACTCTGCCAGACACCTGGCTTAATCCCCTCTCCTTTGCCCCCACTTCACAGTAGATGCCTCAAACAAAGTTCCAAAGACTGTTGCCATCTAGTGGAAGCCTTAGGAAGTGCAATAGGATCCCATTTACACTGTATATTGGAATGGCAAAGAGTTGAAAAACTACAAACCTCAGATTTCCCACTTCCTGGTTGGATTTTTCTCAGGTTTTCGCCTGCCATATGTGTTATGTTATACTCATCATTCAAACAGTTTTAGAAACTTCAGAGTGTTTTCTATCCAATACTACTAATACTATGCATATATTAGCATCTGGGACAGAGTAGCAGGCCGTTTACTCTGGGCACCGTATTCATCCAAGCTACTCAATACTGCCCCCCAGTCACCAAGAAGTTAAACAGTATTTAACATGAGATCCTCTCTATTCTTTACAGGAATGTGGTTCTGAATATAAACAGCAACACCTCCACCTTTGGCAGTTCTATCTTCTCTGTAGATGTTATAACCTTCCATTGCTACCACTGTATCATCAAAGGTATTATCTAAGTGAGTTTCAGAATATGAATGTCATCTGTTACTAGCAAATTATTGATTTCATGAACCTTGTTTCTTAAGATACATATGTTGATATGGGCTATTTTGAGCACTTTTCTTCTGGGATGCTTACTTGTTTCCATTGCTTTACTGGGAAGCTTAGCAGAAGTAGATATGCAAGTGTTCTTTATGTTGGTGCAGGGTGAGCTGCACACAGGGCACTTCCTGCTAGGACTCACCACCTCAGTGTTAAGTGGTCTTCCAACTAGGACACACCACCTCAGTGTTAACAGTGGTCTTCCTACTAGGACACACGACCTCAGTGTTAACAGTGGTCTTCCTACTAGGACACACCACCTCAGTGTTAAGTGGTCTTCCAACTAGGACACACCTCCTCAGTGTTAACAGTGGTCTTCCTACTAGGACACACCACCTCAGTGTTAACAGTGAGGTGGTATTATGTATTATGGTATTATGTAGTCATGAGGAGACAGACCACCAGATATACCCTGGTATTATGTAGCTGAGCCATGAGGAGACAGACCAGATATACCCTGGTATTATGTAGCTGAGCCATGAGGAGACAGACCAGATATACCCTGGTATTATGTAGTCATGAGGAGACAGACCAGATATACCCTGGTATTATGTAGTCATGAGGAGACAGACCAGATATACCCTGGTATTATGTAGTCATGAGGAGACAGACCACCAGATATACCCTGGTATTATGTAGTCATGAGGAGACAGACCACCAGATATACCCTGGTATTATGTAGTCATGAGGAGACAGACCACCAGATATACCCTGGTATTATGTAGTCATGAGGAGACAGACCACCAGATATACCCTGGTATTATGTAGTCATGAGGAGACAGACCACCAGATATACCCTGGTATTATGTAGTCATGAGGAGACAGACCAGATATACCCTGGTATTATGTAGTCATGAGGAGACAGACCACCAGATATACCCTGGTATTATGTAGTCATGAGGAGACAGACCAGATATACCCTGGTATTATGTAGTCATGAGGAGACAGACCACCAGATATACCCTGGTATTATGTAGTCATGAGGAGACAGACCAGATATACCCTGGTATTATGTAGTCATGAGGAGACAGACCACCAGATATACCCTGGTATTATGTAGTCATGAGGAGACAGACCAGATATACCCTGGTATTATGTAGTCATGAGGAGACAGACCACCAGATATACCCTGGTATTATGTAGTCATGAGGAGACAGACCAGATATACCCTGGTATTATGTAGTCATGAGGAGACAGACCACCAGATATACCCTGGTATTATGTAGTCATGAGGAGACAGACCACCAGATATACCCTGGTATTATGTAGTCATGAGGAGACAGACCACCAGATATACCCTGGTATTATGTAGTCATGAGGAGACATGAGGAGACAGACCAGATATACCCTGGTATTATGTAGTCATGAGGAGACAGACCAGATATACCCTGGTATTATGTAGTCATGAGGAGACAGACCAGATATACCCTGGTATTATGTAGTCATGAGGAGACAGACCACCAGATATACCCTGGTATTATGTAGTCATGAGGAGACAGACCACCAGATATACCCTGGTATTATGTAGTCATGAGGAGACAGACCAGATATACCCTGGTATTATGTAGTCATGAGGAGACAGACCACCAGATATACCCTGGTATTATGTAGTCATGAGGAGACAGACCACCAGATATACCCTGGTATTATGTAGTCATGAGGAGACAGACCAGATATACCCTGGTATTATGTAGTCATGAGGAGACAGACCACCAGATATACCCTGGTATTATGTAGTCATGAGGAGACAGACCAGATATTATGTAGTCCCTGGTATTATGTAGTCATGAGGAGACAGACCACCAGATATACCCTGGTATTATGTAGTCATGAGGAGACAGACCAGATATACCCTGGTATTATGTAGTATTATGTAGTCATGAGGAGACAGACCACCAGATATACCCTGGTATTATGTAGTCATGAGGAGACAGACCAGATATACCCTGGTATTATGTAGTCATGAGGAGACAGACCAGATATACCCTGGTATTATGTAGTCATGAGGAGACAGACCAGATATACCCTGGTATTATGTAGTCATGAGGAGACAGACCAGATATACCCTATACCCTGGTATTATGTAGTCATGAGGAGACAGACCAGATATACCCTGGTATTATGTAGTCATGAGGAGACAGACCACCAGATATAGACAGACCATCAGATATATACTGGTATTATGTAGTCATGAGGAGACAGACCACCAGATATACCCTGGTATTATGTAGTCATGAGGAGACAGACCAGATATACCCTGGTATTATGTAGTCATGAGGAGACAGACCACCAGATATACCCTGGTATTATGTAGTCATGAGGAGACAGACCACCAGATATGTAGTCATGAGGAGACAGACCAGATATACCCTGGTATTATGTAGTCATGAGGAGACAGACCAGATATACCCTGGTATTATGTAGTCATGAGGAGACAGACCAGATATACCCTGGTATTATGTAGTCATGAGGAGACAGACCAGATATACCCTGGTATTATGTAGTCATGAGGAGACAGACCAGATATACCCTGGTATTATGTAGTCATGAGGAGACAGACCAGATATACCCTGGTATTATGTAGTCATGAGGAGACAGACCACCATTATGTAGTCCCCTGGTATTATGTAGTCATGAGGAGACAGACCATCAGATATATACCCTGGTATTATGTAGTCATGAGGAGACAGACCACCAGATATACCCTGGTATTATGTAGTCATGAGGAGACAGACCAGATATACCCTGGTATTATGTAGTCATGAGGAGACAGACCAGATATACCCTGGTATTATGTAGTCATGAGGAGACAGACCAGATATACCCTGGTATTATGTAGTCATGAGGAGACAGACCACCAGATATACCCTGGTATTATGTAGTCATGAGGAGACAGACCACCAGATATACCCTGGTATTATGTAGTCATGAGGAGACAGACCAGATATACCCTGGTATTATGTAGTCATGAGGAGACAGACCACCAGATATACCCTGGTATTATGTAGTCATGAGGAGACAGACCAGATATACCCTGGTATTATGTAGTCATGAGGAGACAGACCACCAGATATACCCTGGTATTATGTAGTCATGAGGAGACAGACCAGATATACCCTGGTATTATGTAGTCATGAGGAGACAGACCACCAGATATACCCTGGTATTATGTAGTCATGAGGAGACAGACCAGATATACCCTGGTATTATGTAGTCATGAGGAGACAGACCAGATATACCCTGGTATTATGTAGTCATGAGGAGACAGACCACCAGATATACCCTGGTATTATGTAGTCATGAGGAGACAGACCACCAGATATACCCTGGTATTATGTAGTCATGAGGAGACAGACCAGATATACCCTGGTATTATGTAGTCATTATGTAGATGAGAGACAGACCAGATATACCCTGGTATTATGTAGTCATGAGGAGACAGACCAGATATACCCTGGTATTATGTAGTCATGAGGAGACAGACCAGATATACCCTGGTATTATGTAGTCATGAGGAGACAGACCAGATATACCCTGAGGAGACAGACCAGATATACCCTGGTATTATGTAGTCATGAGGAGACAGACCACCAGATATACCCTGGTATTATGTAGTCATGAGGAGACAGACCACCAGATATACCCTGGTATTATGTAGTCATGAGGAGACAGACCAGATATACCCTGGTATTATGTAGTCATGAGGAGACAGACCACCAGATATACCCTGGTATTATGTAGTCATGAGGAGACAGACCAGATATACCCTGGTATTATGTAGTCATGAGGAGACAGACCAGATATACCCTGGTATTATGTAGTCATGAGGAGACAGACCAGTATACATTATGTAGTCAGACAGACCAGATATACCCTGGTATTATGTAGTCATGAGGAGACAGACCAGATATACCCTGGTATTATGTAGTCATGAGGAGACAGACCACCAGATATACCCTGGTATTATGTAGTCATGAGGAGACAGACCACCAGATATACCCTGGTATTATGTAGTCATGAGGAGACAGACCACCAGATATACCCTGGTATTATGTAGTCATGAGGAGACAGACCACCAGATATACCCTGGTATTATGTAGTCATGAGGAGACAGACCACCAGATATACCCTGGTATTATGTAGTCATGAGGAGACAGACCACCCTGGTATTATGATCATGACAGACCAGATATACCCTGGTATTATGTAGTCATGAGGAGACAGACCACCAGATATACCCTGGTATTATGTAGTCATGAGGAGACAGACCAGATATACCCTGGTATTATGTAGTCATGAGGAGACAGACCACCAGATATACCCTGGTATTATGTAGTCATGAGGAGACAGACCACCAGATATACCCTGGTATTATGTAGTCATGAGGAGACAGACCACCAGATATACCCTGGTATTATGTAGTCATGAGGAGACAGACCAGATATACCCTGGTATTATGTAGTCATGAGGAGACAGACCAGATATACCCTGGTATTATGTAGTCATGTAGTCATGAGGAGACAGACCAGATATACCCTGGTATTATGTAGTCATGAGGAGACAGACCAGATATACCCTGGTATTATGTATATAGGAGACAGACCAGATATACCCTGGTATTATGTAGTCATGAGGAGACAGACCACCAGATATACCCTGGTATTATGAGGAGACAGACCACCAGATATACCCTGGTATTATGGAGACAGACCACCAGATATACCCTGGTATTATGTAGTCATGAGGAGACAGACCACCAGATATACCCTGGTATTATGTAGTCATGAGGAGACAGACCACCAGATATACCCTGGTATTATGTAGTCATGAGGAGACAGACCAGATATACCCTGGTATTATGTAGTCATGAGGACAGACAGATATACCCTGGTATTATGTAGTCATGAGGAGACAGATATACCCTGGTATTATGTAGTCATGAGGAGACAGACCACCAGATATACCCTGGTATTATGTAGTCATGAGGAGACAGACCACCAGATATACCCTGGTATTATGTAGTCATGAGGAGACAGACCACCAGATATACCCTGGTATTATGTAGTCATGAGGAGACAGACCACCAGATATACCCTGGTATTATGTAGTCATGAGGAGACAGACCACCAGATATACCCTGGTATTATGTAGTCATGAGGAGACAGACCAGATGTATACCCTGGTATTATGTAGTCATGAGGAGACAGACCAGATATACCCTGGTATTATGTAGTCATGAGGAGACAGACCACCAGATATACCCTGGTATTATGAGGAGACAGACCAGATAGTCATGAGGAGACAGACCACCAGATATACCCTGGTATTATGTAGTCATGAGGAGACAGACCAGATATACCCTGGTATTATGTAGTCATGAGGAGACAGACCACCAGATATACCCTGGTATTATGTAGTCATGAGGAGACAGACCACCAGATATACCCTGGTATTATGTAGTCATGAGGAGACAGACCACCAGATATACCCTGGTATTATGTAGTCATGAGGAGACAGACCACCAGATATACCCTGGTATTATGTAGTCATATACCCTGAGGAGACAGACCACCAGATATACCCTGGTATTATGTAGTCATGAGGAGACAGACCAGATATACCCTGGTATTATGTAGTCATGAGGAGACAGACCCAGATATACCCTGGTATTATGTAGTCATGAGGAGACAGACCAGATATACCCTGGTATTATGTAGTCATGAGGAGACTATACCCTGGTATTATGTAGTCATGAGGAGACAGACCAGATATACCCTGGTATTATGTAGTCATGAGGAGACAGACCAGATATACCCTGGTATTATGTAGTCATGAGGAGACAGACCAGATATACCCTGGTATTATGTAGTCATGAGGAGACAGACCACCAGATATACCCTGGTATTATGTAGTCATGAGGAGACAGACCAGATAGATATACCCTGGTATTATGTAGTCATGAGGAGACAGACCACCAGATATACCCTGGTATTATGTAGTCATGAGGAGACCCTATACCCTGGTATTATGTAGTCATGAGGAGACAGACCACCAGATATACCCTGGTATTATGTAGTCATGAGGAGACAGACCACCAGATATACCCTGGTATTATGTAGTCATGAGGAGACAGACCACCAGATATACCCTGGTATTATGTAGTCATGAGGAGACCAGATATACCATTATGTAGTCATGAGGAGACAGACCACCAGATATACCCTGGTATTATGTAGTCATGAGGAGACAGACCACCAGATATACCCTGGTATTATGTAGTCATGAGGAGACAGACCACCAGATATACCCTGGTATTATGTAGTCATGAGGAGACAGACCACCAGATATACCCTGGTATTATGTAGTCATGAGGAGACAGACCAGATATACCCTGGTATTATGTAGTCATGAGGAGACAGACCACCAGATATACCCTGGTATTATGTAGTCATGAGGAGACAGACCAGATATACCCTGGTATTATGTAGTCATGAGGAGACAGACCAGATATACCCTGGTATTATGTAGTCATGAGGAGACAGACCACCAGATATACCCTGGTATTATGTAGTCATGAGGAGACAGACCACCAGATATACCCTGGTATTATGTAGTCATGAGGAGACAGACCTGATATACCCTGGTATTATGTAGTCATGAGGAGACAGACCAGATATACCCTGGTATTATGTAGTCATGAGGAGACAGACCAGATATACCCTGGTATTATGTAGTCATGAGGAGACAGACCAGATATACCCTGGTATTATGTAGTCATGAGGAGACAGACCACCAGATATACCAGACTATACCCTGGTATTATGTAGTCATGAGGAGACAGACCAGATATACCCTGGTATTATGTAGTCATGAGGAGACAGACCACCAGATATACCCTGGTATTATGTAGTCATGAGGAGACAGACAGACACCAGATATACCCTGGTATTATGTAGTCATGAGGAGACAGACCACCAGATATACCCTGGTATTATGTAGTCATGAGGAGACAGACCAGATATACCCTGGTATTATGTAGTCATGAGGAGACAGACCAGATATACCCTGGTATTATGTAGTCATGAGGAGACAGACCAGATATACCCTGGTATTATGTAGTCATGAGGAGACAGACCAGATATACCCTGGTATTATGTAGTCATGAGGAGACAGACCAGATATACCCTGGTATTATGTAGTCATGAGGAGACAGACCACCAGATATACCCTGGTATTATGTAGTCATGAGGAGACAGACCACCAGATATACCCTGGTATTATGTAGTCATGAGGAGACAGACCACCAGATATACCCTGGTATTATGTAGTCATGAGGAGACAGACCACCAGATATACCCTGGTATTATGTAGTCATGAGGAGACAGACCACCAGATATACCCTGGTATTATGTAGTCATGAGGAGACAGACCACCAGATATACCCTGGTATTATGTAGTCATGAGGAGACAGACCACCAGATATACCCAGATGGTATTATGTAGTCATGAGGAGACAGACCAGATATACCCTGGTATTATGTAGTCATATACCCTGATTATGGAGAGACAGACCACCAGATATACCCTGGTATTATGTAGTCATGAGGAGACAGACCACCAGATATACCCTGGTATTATGTAGTCATGAGGAGACAGACCAGATATACCCTGGTATTATGTAGTCATGAGGAGACAGACCAGATATACCCTGGTATTATGTAGTCATGAGGAGACAGACCAGATATACCCTGGTATTATGTAGTCATGAGGAGACAGACCAGATATACCCTGGTATTATGTAGTCATGAGGAGACAGACCACCAGTCATGAGGAGACAGACCACCAGATATACCCTGGTATTGGTATTATGTAGTCATGAGGAGACAGACCACCAGATATACCCTGGTATTATGTAGTCATGAGGAGACAGACCACCAGATATACCCTGGTATTATGTAGTCATGAGGAGACAGACCACCAGATATACCCTGGTATTATGTAGTCATGAGGAGACAGACCACCAGATATACCCTGGTATTATGTAGTCATGAGGAGACAGACCAGATATACCCTGGTATTATGTAGTCATGAGGAGACAGACCAGATATACCCTGGTATTATGTAGTCATGAGGACAGACCAGACCAGATATACCAGATATACCCTGGTATTATGTAGTCATGAGGAGACAGACCACCAGATATACCCTGGTATTATGTAGTCATGAGGAGACAGACCAGATATACCCTGGTATTATGTAGTCATGAGGAGACAGACCAGATATACCCTGGTATTATGTAGTCATGAGGAGACAGACCACCAGATATACCCTGGTATTATGTAGTCATGAGGAGACAGACCACCAGATATACCCTGGTATTATGTAGTCATGAGGAGACAGACCACCAGATATACCCTGGTATTATGTAGTCATGAGGAGACAGACATATACCCTGGTAGTAGTCATGACAGACCACCAGATATACCCTGGTATTATGTAGTCATGAGGAGACAGACCAGATATACCCTGGTATTATGTAGTCATGAGGAGACAGACCACCAGATATACCCTGGTATTATGTAGTCATGAGGAGACAGACCACCAGATATACCCTGGTATTATGTAGTCATGAGGAGACAGACCAGATATACCCTGGTATTATGTAGTCATGAGGAGACAGACCACCAGATATACCCTGGTATTATGTAGTCATGAGGAGACAGACCACCAGATATACCCTGGTATTATGTAGTCATGAGGAGACAGACCACCAGATATACCCTGGTATTATGTAGTCATGAGGAGACAGACCACCAGATATACCCTGGTATTATGTAGTCATGAGGAGACAGACCAGATATACCCTGGTATTATGAGTCATGAGGAGACAGACCTGGATATTATTATGTAGTCATGAGGAGACAGACCACCAGATATACCCTGGTATTATGTAGTCATGAGGAGACAGACCACCAGATATACCCTGGTATTATGTAGTCATGAGGAGACAGACCAGATATACCCTGGTATTATGTAGTCATGAGGAGACAGACAGATATACCAGATAGACCACCAGATATACCCTGGTATTATGTAGTCATGAGGAGACAGACCACCAGATATACCCTGGTATTATGTAGTCATGAGGAGACAGACCAGATATACCCTGGTATTATGTAGTCATGAGGAGACAGACCAGATATACCCTGGTATTATGTAGTCATGAGGAGACAGACCAGATATACCCTGGTATTATGTAGTCATGAGGAGACAGACCACCAGATATACCCTGGTATTATGTAGTCATGAGGAGACAGACCACCAGATATACCCTGGTATTATGTAGTCATGAGGAGACAGACCAGATATACCCTGGTATTATGTAGTCATGAGGAGACAGACCACCAGATATACCCTGGTATTATGTAGTCATGAGGAGACAGACCACCAGATATGACAGACCACCAGATATACCCTGGTATTATGTAGTCATGAGGAGACAGACCAGATATACCCTGGTATTATGTATGAGGAGACAGACCAGATATACCCTGGTATTATGTAGTCATGAGGAGACAGACCACCAGATATACCCTGGTATTATACCCTGGTAGTCATGAGGAGACAGACCACCAGATATACCCTGGTATTATGTAGTCATGAGGAGACAGACCAGATATACCCTGGTATTATGTAGTCATGAGGAGACAGACCACCAGATATACCCTGGTATTATGTAGTCATGAGGAGACAGACCAGATATACCCTGGTATTATGTAGTCATGAGGAGACAGACCAGATATACCCTGGTATTATGTAGTCATGAGGAGACAGACCACCAGATATACCCTGGTATTATGTAGTCATGAGGAGACAGACCACCAGACAGACCACCAGATATACCCTGGTATTATGTAGTCATGAGGAGACAGACCAGATATACCCTGGTATTATGTAGTCATGAGGAGACAGACCAGATATACCCTGGTATTATGTAGTCATGAGGAGACAGACCACCAGATATACCCTGGTATTATGTAGTCATGAGGAGACAGACCACCAGATATACCAGATATACCCTGGTATTATGTAGTCATGAGGAGACAGACCACCAGATATACCCTGGTATTATGTAGTCATGAGGAGACAGACCACCAGATATACCCTGGTATTATGGAGACAGACCACCAGATATACCCTGGTATTATGTAGTCATGAGGAGACAGACCACCAGATATACCCTGGTATTATGTAGTCATGAGGAGACAGACCACCAGATATACCCTGGTATTATGTAGTCATGAGGAGACAGACCAGAGATATACCCTGGTATTATGTAGTCATGAGGAGACAGACCAGATATACCCTGGTATTATGTAGTCATGAGGAGACAGACCAGATATACCCTGGTATTATGTAGTCATGAGGAGACAGACCACCAGATATACCCTGGTATTATGTAGTCATGAGGAGACAGACCACCAGATATACCCTGGTATTATGTAGTCATGAGGAGACAGACCAGATATACCCTGGTATTATGTAGTCATGAGGAGACAGACCAGATATACCCTGGTATTATGTAGTCATGAGGAGACAGACCAGATATACCCTGGTATTATGTAGTCATGAGGAGACAGACCAGATATACCCTGGTATTATGTAGGTCATGAGGAGACAGACCACCAGATATACCCTGGTATACCCTGGTATTATGTAGTCATGAGGAGACAGACCACCAGATATACCCTGGTATTATGTAGTCATGAGAGACAGACCAGATATACCCTGGTATTATGTAGTCATGAGGAGACAGACCAGATATACCCTGGTATTATGTAGTCATGAGGAGACAGACCAGATATACCCTGGTATTATGTAGTCATGAGGAGACAGACCAGATATACCCTGGTATTATGTAGTCATGAGGAGACAGACCACCAGATATACCCTGGTATTATGTAGTCATGAGGAGACAGACCACCAGATATACCCTGGTATTATGTAGTCATGAGGAGACAGACCAGATATACCCTGGTATTATAGTCATGAGGAGACAGACCATCAGATATACCCTGGTATTATGTAGTCATGAGGAGACAGACCAGATATACCCTGGTATTATGTAGTCATGAGGAGACAGACCACCAGATATACATTATGAGTCATGAGGAGACAGACCAGATATACCCTGGTATTATGTAGTCATGAGGAGACAGACCACCAGATATACCCTGGTATTATGTAGTCATGAGGAGACAGACCACCAGATATACCCTGGTATTATGTAGTCATGAGGAGACAGACCAGATATACCCTGGTATTATGTAGTCATGAGGAGACAGACCACCAGATATACCCTGGTATTATGTAGTCATGAGGAGACAGACCACCAGATATACCCTGGTATTATGTAGTCATGAGGAGACAGACCAGATATACCCTGGTATTATTATGTAGTCATGAGGAGACAGACCACCAGATATACCCTGGTATTATGTAGTCATGAGGAGACAGACCAGATATACCCTGGTATTATGTAGTCATGAGGAGACAGACCACCAGATATACCCTGGTATTATGTAGTCATGAGGAGACAGACCACCAGATATACCCTGGTATTATGTAGTCATGAGGAGACAGACCAGATATACCCTGGTATTATGTAGTCATGAGGAGACAGACCACCAGATATACCCTGGTATTATGTAGTCATGAGGAGACAGACCACCAGATATACCCTGGTATTATGTAGTCATGAGGAGACAGACCAGATATACCCTGGTATTATGTAGTCATGAGGAGACAGACCAGATATACCAGATATACCCTGGTATTATGTAGTCATGAGGAGACAGACCAGATATACCCTGGTATTATGTAGTCATGAGGAGACAGACCACCAGATATACCCTGGTATTATGTAGTCATGAGGAGACAGACCACCAGATATACCCTGGTATTATGTAGTCATGAGGAGACAGACCAGATATACCCTGGTATTATGTAGTCCAGATATACCCTGGTATTATGTAGTCATGAGGAGACAGACCACCAGATATACCCTGGTATTATGTAGTCATGAGGAGACAGACCACCAGATATACCCTGGTATTATGTAGTCATGAGGAGACAGACCAGATATACCCTGGTATTATGTAGTCATGAGGAGACAGACCACCAGATATAGGAGACAGACCACCAGATATACCCTGGTATTATGTAGTCATGAGGAGACAGACCACCAGATATACCCTGGTATTATGTAGTCATGAGGAGACAGACCACCAGATATACCCTGGTATTATGTAGTCATGAGTCATGAGACAGACCACCAGATATACCCTGGTATTATGTAGTCATGAGGAGACAGACCATTATGTAGTCAGATATACCCTGGTATTATGTAGTCATGAGGAGACAGACCACCAGATATACCCTGGTATTATGTAGTCATGAGGAGACAGACCAGATATACCCTGGTATTATGTAGTCATGAGGAGACAGACCAGATATACCCTGGTATTATGTAGTCATGAGGAGACAGACCACCAGATATACCCTGGTATTATGTAGTCATGAGGAGACAGACCAGATATACCCTGGTATTATGTAGTCATGAGGAGACAGACCAGATATACCAGATATACCCTGGTATTATGTAGTCATGAGGAGACAGACCAGATATACCCTGGTATTATGTAGTCATGAGGAGACAGACCACCAGATATACCCTGGTATTATGTAGTCATGAGGAGACAGACCACCAGATATACCCTGGTATTATGTAGTCATGAGGAGACAGACCAGATATACCCTGGTATTATGTAGTCATGAGGAGACAGACCACCAGATATACCCTGGTATTATGTAGTCATGAGGAGACAGACCACCAGATATACCCTGGTATTATGTAGTATACCCTGGTATGAGGAGACAGACCACCAGATATACCCTGGTATTATGTAGTCATGAGGAGACAGACCACCAGATATACCCTGGTATTATGTAGTCATGAGGAGACAGACCACCAGATATACCCTGGTATTATGTAGTCATGAGGAGACAGACCACCAGATATACCCTGGTATTATGTAGTCATGAGGAGACAGACCAGATATACCCTGGTATTATGTAGTCATGAGGAGACAGACCAGATATACCCTGGTATTATGTGGTAGTAGTCATGAGGAGACAGACCACCAGATATACCCTGGTATTATGTAGTCATGAGGAGACAGACCACCAGATATACCCTGGTATTATGTAGTCATGAGGAGACAGACCAGATATACCCTGGTATTATGTAGTCATGAGGAGACAGACCAGATATACCCTGGTATTATGTAGTCATGAGGAGACAGACCACCAGATATACCCTGGTATTATGTAGTCATGAGGAGACAGACCACCAGATATACCCTGGTATTATGGAGAGGAGACAGACCAGATATACCCTGGTATTATGTAGTCATGAGGAGACAGACCACCAGATATACCCTGGTATTATGTAGTCATCAGGAGACAGAGACAGACCACCAGATATACCCTGGTATTATGTAGTCATGAGGAGACAGACCACCAGATATACCCTGGTATTATGTAGTCATGAGGAGACAGACCAGATATACCCTGGTATTATGTAGTCATGAGGAGACAGACCAGATATACCCTGGTATTATGTAGTCATGAGGAGACAGACCACCAGATATACCCTGGTATTATGTAGTCATGAGGAGACAGACCACCAGATATACCCTGGTATTATGTAGTCATGAGGAGACAGACCACCAGATATACCCTGGTATTATGTAGTCATGAGGAGACAGACCAGATATACCCTGGTATTATGTAGTCATGAGGAGACAGACCAGATATACCCTGGTATTATGTAGTCATGAGGAGACAGACCAGATATACCCTGGTATTATGTAGCTGAGGAGACAGACCAGATATACCCTGGTATTATGTAGCTGAGGAGACAGACCAGATATACCCTGGTATTATGTAGCTGAGGAGACAGACCAGATATACCCTGGTATTATGTAGTTGAGGAGACAGACCAGATATACCCTGGTATTATGTAGTGATGAGGAGACAGACCAGATATACCCTGGTATTATGTAGTCATGAGGAGACAGACCAGATATACCCTGGTATTATGTAGTCATGAGGAGACAGACCACCAGATATACCCTGGTATTATGTAGTCATGAGGAGACAGACCACCAGATATACCCTGGTATTATGTAGTCATGAGGAGACAGACCAGATATACCCTGGTATTATGTAGTCATGAGGAGACAGACCATCAGATATACCCTGGTATTATGTAGTCATGAGGAGACAGACCAGATATACCCTGGTATTATGTAGTCATGAGGAGACAGACCACCAGATATACCCTGGTATTATGTAGTCATGAGGAGACAGACCACCAGATATACCCTGGTATTATGTAGTCATGAGGAGACAGACCACCAGATATATCCTGGTATTATGTAGTCATGAGGAGACAGACCAGATATACCCTGGTATTATGTAGTCATGAGGAGACAGACCACCAGATATACCCTGGTATTATGTAGCTGAGCCATGAGGAGACACTGATTTTTTTGTTGTTGTCCATTGTCGATTTCCGTTTGCAGAATTTTTTGGAATGAAAGAGAAAGGTGCGGTCTATAATTAAATTATTTAAAAAAATGTAGCTCCTAAATAGCTAATTGCAGGTACAGGGCATCCAGAAAGTTTTCAGACCCCTTGAATTTTTCCACATTTTGTTAAGTTACAACCTTATTCTAAAATTGATTAAATAAATGTTTTCCCTCATCAATCTACACACAATACACCATTATGACATCACAATACCCCATTATGACATCACAATACCCCATAATGACAAAGCGAAATCGGGTTTTGGGAAATGTTTGAAAACGTATTCAAAATAAAAAACATAAAAACCTTATTTACATCAGTATTCAGACCCTTTGCAATGAGACTCGAAATTGAGCTCAGGTGCATCCTGTTTTCATTGATCATCCTTGAGATGTTTCTACAACTTGATTGGAGTCTACATGTCGTAAATTCGATTGATTGGACATGATTTGGAAAGGCACACACCTGTCTATATAAGGTCCCACAGTTGACAGTGCATGTCAGAACATGTTCAGCTGCTCCTTTTCATCTGCGGGAAGGGTCTTTGTGGGGCTATCTGTCACCAATTCCTGCTGAGTCACCTGCGACTGCCGTTATCTTCTTACACTGCCATCACGGAGTGTTTCGTCTGGAGTTTACTTATTCCAACATCTCGGCATGCAGTCATCTTGAATATCGACCAACCAGAACTCATGCTCCAACGAAACATTGCTGACTCTCATCCGATAAGGACCTCTGGCCCTTTATGTCTGTGACTTTCCTTCCCTTTGCCACAGTGCAAAGACATACCGAGGTAGGGGATTGGAAGAACACCGAACCAGGGAACCAATCAACGCCTAGCAGTCCTCACTGCTGATCCTGCACGGAAGGTAGAGGCACTACGTCTGGTTCAAACGACCAACTTGATGTTCTGGCTCAACGAGGGGGTCAGGGGACTTCATTTCAATTCAATTTAAGGGGCTTTATTGGCATGGGAAACATTTGTTTACATTGCCTAAGCAAGTTGAATAGAAAGCAAAAGTGTAATAAACAATACAAAATTGACAGTAAATCTATCAATCAATCAAAAGTATTTATGAAGCCCTTTTTACATCAGCCGATGTCCAAAAGTGCTTTACAGAAACCCAGCCTAAAACCCCAGAAAGCAAGCAATGCAGGTGTAGAAGTACGGTGGCTTGAAAAAACTCCCTAGAAAGGCCAAAACCTAGGAAGAAACCTAGAGAGGAACCAGGCTATGAGGGGTGGCCAGTCCTCTTCTGGCTGTGGCGGGTGGAGATTATAACAGAACATGGCCAAGATGTTCAAATGTTCATAGATGACCAACATGGTCAAATAATAATAATCACAGTGGTTGTAGAGGGAGAAACAGGTCAGTACCTCAGGAGTAAATGTCAGTTGGCTTTTCATAGCCGATCATTCCGATCATAGCCGAGTTAGAGACAGTAGGTGCAGTAGAGAGAGAGAGTACAAAACAGCAGGTCTAGGACGTCCAGTGAACAGGTCAGGGTTCCATAACCGCAGGCAGAACAGGTTCAACTGGAGCAGCAGCAGGTGGACTGGGGACAGCAGGTCTAGGACGTCCAGTGAACAGGTCAGGGTTCCATAACCGCAGGCAGAACAGGTTCAACTGGAGCAGCAGCAGGTGGACTGGGGACAGCAGGTGGACTGGGGACAGCAGGTGGACTGGGGTGGACTGGGGACAGCAGGTGGACTGGGGACAGCAGGTGGACTGGAGACAGCAGGTGGACTGGGGACAGCAGGTGGACTGGGGACAGCAGGTGGACTGGGGACAGCAGGTGGACTGGGGACAGCAGGTGGACTGGGGACAGCAGGTGGACTGGGGACAGCAGGTGGACTGGGGACAGCAGGTGGACTGTGGACAGCAGGTGGACTGGGGACAGCAGGTGGACTGGGGAGAGCAGGTGGACTGGGGATAGCAAGGAGTCATCAGGTCAGGTAGACCTGAGGCATGGTCTTAGGGCTCAGGTCCTCTGGGAGAAAGAGAGAGAATTAGAGGGAGCATACTAAAATTCACACAGGACACCGGATAAAACAGGAAAAATACTCTAGATATAACAGACTGACCCTAGCCCCCTGACACAAACTATTGCAGCATAATTACTGGATGCTGAGACTGGAAGGGTCAGGTGACACGTTTGCCCCCTCCGACTATACCCCCGGACAGTGCCAACCAGGCAGGATATAACCCCACACACTTTGCCAAAGCACAGTCCCCACACCATCAGAGGGATATCTTCAATTACCAACTTACTACCCTGAGACAAGACTGAGTATAGCCCATGAAGATCTCCCCCACGGCACAAACCCGAGGGGGGGGGGGCCAACCCAGACAGGAAGACCACGTCAGTGACTCAACCCTCCTAGGGACAGCATGGAAGAGCACCAGTAAGCCAGTGACTCAGCCCCTGTAATAGGGTTAGAGGCAGAGAATCCCAGTGGAGATAGGGGAACCGGCCAGGCAGAGACAGCAAGGGCGGTTCGTTGCTCCAGAGCCTTTCTGTTCACCTTCACACTCCTGGGCCAGACTACACTCAATCATAAGACCTACTGAAGAGATGAGTCTTCAGTAAAGACTTAAAGGTTGAGACCGAGTTTGCGTCTCTCACATGGGTAGGCAGACCGTTCCATAAAAATGGAGCTCTATAGGAGAAAGCCCTGCCTCCTGCTGTTTGCTTAGAAATTCTAGGGACAATAATGAGGCCTGCGTCTTGTGACCATAGCTTGTGTAGGTATGTACGGCAGGACCAAATCAGAGAGATAGGTAGGAGCAAGCCCATGTAATGCTTTGTAGATTAGCAGTCAAACCTTGAAATCAGCCATTGCCTTAACAAGAAGCCAGTGTAGGGAGGCTAGAACTGGAGTAATATGATAAAACATGTTTGGTTCTTGTCAACATTCTAGCAGCAGTGTTTAGCACTAACTAATGACAAAAGCATGGATTAATTTTTCTGCATCGTTTTTGGACAGAAAGTTTCAGATTTTTGCAGTGTTACGTCGATGGAAAAAAGCTGTCCTTGAAACAATCTTGATATGTTCGTCAAAAGACAGATCAGGGTCCAGAGTAACGCCGAGGTCCTTCACAGTTTTATTTGAGATGACCATGCCGTGTGAAGGACATCTGGTCCGTCTCCATGCCGTGTGAAGGACACCTGGACTGTCTCGATGCCGTGTGAAGGACATCTAGTCCGTCTCGATGCCGTGTGAAGGACATCTGGACTGTCTCCATGCCGTGTAAAGGACATCTGGACAGTCTCCATGCCGTGAGTGGGACATCTGGACAGTCTCCTTGCCGTGAGTGGGACATCTGGACAGTCTCCTTGCCGTGTAAAGGACATCTGGACAGTCTCCATGCTGTGTAAAGGACATCTGGACAGTCTCCTTGCCGTGTAAAGGACATCTGGACAGTCTCCTTGCCCGGTAAAGGACATCTGGACAGTCTCCATGCTGTGTAAAGGACATCTGGACAGTCTCCTTGCCGTGTAAAGGACATCTGGACAGTCTCCATGCTGTGTAAAGGACATCTGGACAGTCTCCTTGCCGTGTAAAGGACATCTGGACAGTCTCCTTGCCGTGTAAAGGACATCTGGACAGTCTCCATGCTGTGTAAAGGACATCTGGACAGTCTCCTTGCTGTGTAAAGGACATCTGGACAGTCTCCTTGCCGTGTAAAGGACATCTGGACAGTCTCCTTGCCGCGAGTGGGACATCTGGACAGTCTCCATGCCGTGTAAAGGACATCTGGACAGTCTCCTTGCCGCGAGTGGGACATCTGGACAGTCTCCTTGCCATGAGTGGGACATCATAGCCGTGATTTCTAGCTACGCTACTTTAGTGACATCACTACGATCTCGTTTAATAAATGTGACTAGATAGCTTGTAAATCTTTTTTTAAATGTGTTAAAAAGTAGCTATCTTGTCAGTTTGCCTTGTGATTTGCTTTAGCTAGCTGACTTGGTTAGCCCACATTCAATGTCATCGAGGATAGCTAGGTAGTTAGCAAATGTTAGCTTGTAGCCTGCTTCAAATTTGCATGAGCTAAATACCATAATACCTGGGTCTGGGTCACTCCATGGTTTACTACTATAGTCCCTGGGTCTGAGTCACTCCATGGTTTACTACTATAGTCCCTGGGTCTGGGTCACTCCATGGTTTACTACTATAGTCTCTGGGTAACTCCATGGTTTACTACTATAGTCCCTGGGTCTGAGTCACTCCATGGTTTACTACTATAGTCCCTGGGTCACTCCATGCTTTACTACTATAGTCCCTGGGTCTGGGTAACTCCATGGTTTACTACTATAGTCTCTGGGTCACTCCATGGTTTACTACTATAGCCCCTGGGTCACTCCATGGTTTACTACTATAGTCCCTGGGTCACTCCATGGTTTACTGTAGGCCAATAGGCTGGTTCTCCCTAGACTCATCATACCCAATGTCTTTCAGAGGGTACCTTATACACATGCATATCTCAGGGGCTAGATCCAATGTTTTTCTGTGGGTTTTATTCTTCTAGGTCTACACATACCTTTGGGCTGATGCCGGTGGTTATCTGGCTGAGAGGTCGTAATTATATGACTGAGCGCTGAGCCAAGGTTAAACATCTGTGTTCCCTGAGCTCCCATATCCTTGGTTCCTCGCTGCATCGCTCAGAGCGGAGGGAGGTTCCTGGTGGAGCTCAGTTGCTTCAGCAAGCCCACTATCCTCCACCCTTCTCCCTCCTCTCCATCTCATTCCACCCGAGATCTCTCCTACCCCGCAGGGACAGCGTGAGCATTCCTGGGACATCTGGAGTTTTCCAAGAAAGATTCCATTGGTTTTCCTGTATGCCTGCCACAAGTTGACTGTTTCATATTGGTTTACTACATGCCTGCCTAAAGGTGACTGTTTCATATTGGTTTACTACATGCCTGCCATGAGGTGACTGTTTCATATTGGTTTACTACATGCCTGCCATGAGATGACTGTTTCATATTAGTTTACTACATGCCTGCCATAAGATGACTGTTTCATATTGGTTTACTACATGCCTGCCATGAGATGACTGTTTCATATTGGTTTACTACATGCCTGCCATAAGGTGACTGTTTCATATTGGTTTACTACATGCCTGCCATGAGATGACTGTTTCATATTGGTTTACTACATGCCTGCCATGAGATGACTGTTTCATATTGGTTTACTACATGCCTGCCATGAGATGACTGTTTCATATTAGTTTACTACATGCCTGCCATGAGATGACTGTTTCATATTGGTTTACTACATGCCTGCCATAAGGTTACTGTTTCATATTGGTTTACTACATGCCTGCCATGAGATGACTGTTTCATATTGGTTTACTACATGCCTGCCATGAGATGACTGTTTCATATTGGTTTACTACATGCCTGCCATAAGGTTACTGTTTCATATTGGTTTACTACATGCCATAAGGTGACTGTTTCATATTGGTTTACTACATGCCTGCCATGAGATGACTGTTTCATATTGGTTTACTACATGCCTGCCATAAGGTTACTGTTTCATATTGGTTTACTACATGCCATAAGGTGACTGTTTCATATTGGTTTACTACATGCCTGCCATGAGATGACTGTTTCATATTGGTTTACTGCATGCCTGCCATAAGGTGACTGTTTCCTGTTGGTTTGCTGCCTGCCATAAGGTGACTGTTTCCTGTTGGTTTGCTGCCTGCCATAAGGTGACTGTTTCCTGTTGGTTTGCTGCCTGCAATAAGGTGACGGTTTCCTGTTGGTTTGTTGCCTGCAATAAGGTGACTGTTTCCTGTTGGTTTGCTGCCTGCAATAAGGTGACGGTTTCCTGTTGGTTTGTTGCCTGCCATAAGGTGACTGTTTCCTGTTGGTTTGCTGTCTGCCATAAGGTGACTGTTTCCTGTTGGTTTGCTGCATGCCATAAGGTGACTGTTTCCTGTTGGTTTGCTGCCTGCCATAAGGTGACTGTTTCCTGTTGGTTTGCTGCCTGCCATAAGGTGACTGTTTCCTGTTGGTTTGCTGTCTGCCATAAGGTGACTGTTTCCTGTTGGTTTGCTGCCTGCCATAAGGTGACTGTTTCCTGTTGGTTTGCTGCCTGCATGCCATAAGGTGACTGTTTCCTGTTGGTTTGCTGCCTGCCTGCCATAAGGTTACTGTTTCATATTGATTTACTACATGCCATAAGGTGACTGTTTCATATTGGTTTACTACATGCCTGCCATGAGATGACTGTTTCATATTGGTTTACTGCATGCCTGCCATAAGGTGACTGTTTCCTGTTGGTTTGCTGCCTGCCATAAGGTGACTGTTTCCTGTTGGTTTGCTGCCTGCCATAAGGTGACTGTTTCCTGTTGGTTTGCTGCCTGCAATAAGGTGACGGTTTCCTGTTGGTTTGCTGCCTGCCTGCCATAAGGTGACTGTTTCCTGTTGGTTTGCTGCCTGCCATAAGGTGACTGTTTCCTGTTGGTTTGTTGCCTGCCATAAGGTGACTGTTTCCTGTTGGTTTGCTGTCTGCCATAAGGTGACTGTTTCCTGTTGGTTTGCTGCATGCCATAAGGTGACTGTTTCCTGTTGGTTTGCTGCCTGCAATAAGGTGACGGTTTCCTGTTGGTTTGTTGCCTGCAATAAGGTGACTGTTTCCTGTTGGTTTGCTGCCTGCAATAAGGTGACGGTTTCCTGTTGGTTTGTTGCCTGCCATAAGGTGACTGTTTCCTGTTGGTTTGCTGTCTGCCATAAGGTGACTGTTTCCTGTTGGTTTGCTGCATGGCATAAGGTGACTGTTTCCTGTTGGTTTGCTGCCTGCCACAAGGTGACTGTTTCCTGTTGGTTTGCTGTCTGCCATAAGGTGACTGTTTCCTGTTGGTTTGCTGCATGCCATAAGGTGACTGTTTCCTGTTGGTTTGCTGCCTGCCATGACTGTGTTGGTTTGCTGCCTGCCATAAGGTGACTGTTTCCTGTTGGTTTGCTGCCTGCCATAAGGTGACTGTTTCCTGTTGGTTTGCTGTCTGCCATAAGGTGACTGTTTCCTGTTGGTTTGCTGCATGCCATAAGGTGACTGTTTCCTGTTGGTTTGCTGCCTGCCATAAGGTGACTGATTCCTGTTGGTTTGCTGCATGCCATAAGGTGACTGATTCCTGTTGGTTTGCTGCCTGCCATAAGGTGACTGATTCCTGTTGGTTTGCTGCATGCCATATGATTGATTCCTGTTGGTTTGCTGCCTGCCATAAGGTGACTGATTCCTGTTGGTTTGCTGCCTGCCTGCCATAAGGTGACTGTTTCCTGTTGGTTTGCTGCCTGCCTGCCATAAGATGACTGTTTACTGTTGGTTTGCTGCCTGCCTGCCATAAGGTGACTGTTTCCTGTTGGTTTGCTGCCTGCCTGCCATAAGATGACTGTTTCCTGTTGGTTTGCTGCCTGCCTGCCATAAGGTGACTGTTTCCTGTTGGTTTGCTGCCTGCCTGCCATAAGGTGACTGATTCCTGTTGGTTTACTACATGCCATAAGGTGACTGATTCCTGTTGGTTTGCTGCCTGCCTGCCATAATGTGACTGTTTCCTGTTGGTTTGCTGCCTGTCTGCCATAAGGTGACTGTTTCCTGTTGGTTTGCTGCCTGCCATAAGGTGACTGATTCCTGTTGGTTTGCTGCCTGCCATAAGGTGACTGATTCCTGTTGGTTTGCTGTCTGCCATAAGGTGACTGTTTCCTGTTGGTTTGCTGCCTGCCATAAGGTGACTGTTTCCTGTTGGTTTGCTGCCTGCCTGCCATAAGGTGACTGTTTCCTGTTGGTTTGCTGCCTGCCTGCCATAAGGTGACTGTTTCCTGTTGGTTTGCTGCCTGCCATAAGGTGACTGTTTCCTGTTGGTTTGCTGCCTGCCATAAGGTGACTGATTCCTGTTGGTTTGCTGCCTGCCATAAGGTGATTGATTCCGTTGGTTTGCTGCCTGCCATAAGGTGACTGATTCCTGTTGGTTTGCTGCCTGCCATAAGGTGACTGATTCCTGTTGGTTTGCTGCCTGCCATAAGGTGACTGTTGCCTGTTGGTTTGCTGCCTGCCTGCCATAAGGTGACTGTTTCCTGTTGGTTTGCTGTCTGCCATAAGGTGACTGTTTCCTGTTGGTTTGCTGCCTGCCATAAGATGACTGTTTCCTGTTGGTTTGCTGCCTGCCATAAGGTGACTGTTTCCTGTTGGTTTGCTGCCTGCCATAAGGTGACTGTTTGCTGTTGGTTTGCTGCCTGGCTGCCATAAGGTGACTGATTCCTGTTGGTTTGCTGCCTGCCTGCCATAAGGTGACTGTTTCCTGTTGGTTTGCTGCCTGCCTGCCATAAGGTGACTGTTTCCTGTTGGTTTGCTGCATGCCATAAGGTGACTGTTTCCTGTTGGTTTGCTGCCTGCCATAAGGTGACTGTTTCCTGTTGGTTTGCTGCCTGCCATAAGGTGACTGTTTCCTGTTGGTTTGCTGCATGCCTGCCATAAGGTGACTGTTTCCTGTTGGTTTGCTGCATGCCTGCCATAAGGTGACTGTTTCCTGTTGGTTTGCTGCATGCCTGCCATAAGGTGACTGTTTCCTGTTGGTTTGTGCCTGCCATAAGGTGACTGTTTCCTGTTGGTTTGCTGCCTGCCATAAGGTGACTGTTTCCTGTTGGTTTGCTGCCTGCCATAAGGTGACTGTTTCCTGTTGGTTTGCTGCCTGCTGCCATAAGGTGACTGTTTCCTGTTGGTTTGCTGTCTGCCATAAGGTGACTGTTTCCTGTTGGTTTGCTGCCTGCCATAAGGTGACTGTTTCCTGTTGGTTTGCTGTCTGCCATAAGGTGACTGATTCCTGTTGGTTTGCTGCCTGCCATAAGGTGACTGATTCCTGTTGGTTTGCTGCCTGCCATAAGGTGACTGTTTCCTGTTGGTTTGCTGTCTGCCATAAGGTGACTGTTTCCTGTTGGTTTGCTGCCTGGCATAAGGTGACTGTTTCCTGTTGGTTTGATGCCTGGCTGCCATAAGGTGACTGTTTCCTGTTGGTTTGCTGCATGCCATAAGGTGACTGTTTCCTGTTGGTTTGCTGCATGCCATAAGGTGACTGTTTCCTGTTGGTTTGCTGCATGCCTGCCATAAGGTGACTGCTTCCTGTTGGTTTGCTGCATGCCATAAGGTGACTGTTTCCTGTTGGTTTGCTGCATGCCATAAGGTGACTGTTTCCTGTTGGTTTGCTGCCTGCCATAAGGTGACTGTTTCCTGTTGGTTTGCTGCCTGCCATAAGGTGACTGTTTCCTGTTGGTTTGCTGCCTGCCATAAGGTGACTGTTTCCTGTTGGTTTGCTGCCTGCCTGCCATATAGGTGACTGTTTCCTGTTGGTTTGCTGCCTGCCTGCCATAAGGTGACTGTTTCCTGTTGGTTTGCTGCCTGGCTGCCATAAGGTGACTGTTTCCTGTTGGTTTGCTGCCTGCCATAAGGTGACTGTTTCCTGTTGGTTTGC